>NW_027315834.1:50816909-51287883 GCF_026437365.1 Eucyclogobius newberryi
CCACTGTCCTGTCCACTGTCCCCTCCACTGTCCTGTCCACTGTCTCCTCCACTGTCCCCTCCACTGTCCTGTCCAATGTCCTGTCCACTGTCCTGTCCACTGTCCCCTCCACTGTCCTCTCCACTGTCCCCTCCACTGTCCTCTCCACTGTCCTCTCCACTGTCCCCTCCACTGTCCTCTCCACTGTCCCCTCCACTGTCCTCTCCACTGTCCCCTCCACTGTCCTCTCCACTGTCCTGTCCACTGTCCCCTCCACTGTCCCCTCCACTGTCCTGTCCACTGTCCTGTCCACTGTCCCGTCCACTGTCCTGTCCACTGTCCCCTCCACTGTCCTCTCCACTGTCCCCTCCACTGTACTCTCCACTGTCCCCTCCACTGTCCCCTCCACTGTCCTGTCCACTGTCCTCTCCACTGTCCTGTCCACTGTCCCCTCCACTGTCCTCTCCACTGTCCCCTCCACTGTACTCTCCACTGTCCCCTCCACTGTCCCCTCCACTGTCCTGTCCACTGTCCTGTCCACTGTCCCCTCCACTGTCCTCTCCACTGTCCCCTCCACTGTACTCTCCACTGTCCCCTCCACTGTCCCCTCCACTGTCCTGTCCACTGTCCTCTCCACTGTCCCCTCCACTGTCCCCTCCACTGTCCTGTCCACTGTCCTCTCCACTGTCCTGTCCACTGTCCCCTCCACTGTCCTCTCCACTGTCCTCTCCACTGTCCCCTCCACTGTACTCTCCACTGTCCCCTCCACTGTCCCCTCCACTGTCCTCTCCACTGTCCCCTCCACTGTCCCCTCCACTGTCCCCTCCACTGTCCCCTCCACTGTCCTCTCCACTGTCCCCTCCACTGTCCCCTCCACTGTCCTCTCCACTGTCCCCTCCACTGTCCCCTCCACTGTCCACATTAGAGCCACACAATAAATAAAGTGCATGATGAATATTGACAGTTCCAGCTGCTCCAGAGGCAAAGACGACTTTTACTTTCAACTATAATTAATATTTAATCTTAATTCTTTTCCCTCTTCCTGCGTCTCTGGGGGAGTGGGACACATCCATGACCTGTGGACCCAGACGATCCTCTCCTGGAGAAACAGTCTCTACTCCAGATGAACGGTTCTTCATCTGCCTGAAAGACCTGGTTCTCCTCCTGAAGAACTGGTTCTAACTCTTGAACTCCTCCAGGTTTCTGTAGGTTTTGTAGTTCTTCCTGGCCGAGAAGGAGGGTCTAAGGACAGAAGCAGGGTCTAAGGACAGAAGGAGGGGCTAAGGACAGAAGGAGGGTCTAAGGACAGAGGGAGGGGCTAAGGACAGAGGGAGGGTCTAAGGACAGATGGAGTGTCTAAGGACAGATGGAGTGTCTAAGGACAGAGGGAGGGGCTAAGGACAGAGGGAGGGTCTAAGGACAGATGGAGTGTCTAAGGACAGATGGAGTGTCTAAGGACAGAGGGAGGGTCTAAGGACAGAAGGAGGGTCTAAGGACAGATGGAGTGTCTAAGGACAGAGGGAGGGTCTAAGGACAGAGGGAGGGGCTAAGGACAGAGGACTCTGGGACATTGCCAAGTCCCTATGAGCATTGTTTGATCTGTGTGATTGACAGTTGGACTGTTGTGGTGAAGAAGGAGCCGAGTCCAAACACAAAGCTCTGGATTTACCGGTCACTCTATGTTCTGACCTCACCTATGGTCATGAGCTTTAATGACCCAAAGGACAAGATTGCGGATACAAGCGGTCCAAATGAGTTTCCTCCCCCGGGTGGCTGGGCGCTCCCTTAGAGATAGGGGGAGGAGCTCGGCCACACGGGGGGAGCTCGGAGTAGAGCTGCTGCTCCTCCCTGGGAAGGGGTTCCGGGCATGTCCCACCGGGAAGAGGCCCCGGGGACGACCCAGGACACGCTGGAGGGACTATGTCTCTCGGCTGTTCTGGGATCCCCCCGGAGGAGTTGGAGGAAGTGTCTGGGGAGGGGGAAGTCTGGGAGTCCCTGCTCAGACTGCGGCCCCCGCGACCCGGCCCCGGAGAAGAGGAAGAAGATGGATGAAAAATATATCCCATAAAACAATAGAAACTAAAACAAACATGACCCAAAACATTTTCTCATTTTGTCACAAAATGTCAAATTTGCTGATTTTAAAGTGAGATTTTTTCCATATTTCTGAAGTTCAATCGAACATTTTTCCCATTGACCCTTAATAATCAGTAGTGACTGTCCAGACATTTGTGTCATTTAGACATTATTGATAGTTCAGATTCATAAGCTTTAATAAATCTTTCAAAAGGCTGTGATGGTCATTATCAGTTTATTTCTTGGTTATAAAAACTCATTATTTGTAAAAACATTTAAAATTCCTTTTTCTCTGAGTCAAAGCTCTTCAGGTGATTCTCCTTCACAATCTGTAAAAGACTTTCAATCTGGACTTTGTGCTTTAGGTGTTACATTTAGATCATAAACCACTTTAAGATTGTAACATGTGTGTTTAGTTTGTATGTTCTGATCAGTTCCTTCTGCCAGTGAGAACTGTACAGGAACCTCAGGCACCACATGACTCTCAGTATAAGACCTGTACAGGAACCTCAGGCACCACATGACTCTAAGTATAAGACCTGTACAGGAACCTTAGGTACCACATGACTCTCAGTATAAGACCTGTACAGGAACCTCAGGCACCACATGACTCTCAGTATAAGACCTGTACAGGAACCTCAGGCACCACATGACTCTCAGTATAAGACCTGTACAGGAACCTCAGGCACCACATGACTCTCAGTATAAGACCTGTACAGGAACCTCAGGCACCACATGACTCTCAGTATAAGACCTGTACAGGAACCTCAGGCACCACATGACTCTAAGTATAAGACCTGTACAGGAACCTCAGGCACCACATGACTCTCAGTATAAGACCTGTACAGGAACCTCAGGCACCACATGACTCTCAGTATAAGACCTGTACAGGAACCTCAGGCACCACATGACTCTCAGTATAAGACCTGTACAGGAACCTCAGGCACCACATGACTCTCAGTATGAGACCTGTACAGGAACCTCAGGCACCACATGACTCTCAGTATAAGACCTGTACAGGAACCTCAGGCACCACATGACTCTCAGTATAAGACCTGTACAGGAACCTCAGGCACCACATGACTCTCAGTATAAGACCTGTACAGGAACCTCAGGCACCACATGACTCTCAGTATAAGACCTGTACAGGAACCTCAGGCACCACATGACTCTCAGTATGAGACCTGTACAGGAACCTCAGGCACCACATGACTCTCAGTATGAGACCTGTACAGGAACCTCAGGCACCACATGACTCTCAGTATGAGACCTGTACAGGAACCTCAGGCACCACATGACTCTCAGTATAAGACCTGTACAGGAACCCCCAGCACCACATGACTCTCAGTATAAGACCTGTACAGGAACCCCCAGCACCACATGACTCTCAGTATAAGACCTGTACAGGAACCTCCGGCACCACATGACTCTCAGTATAAGACCTGTACAGGAACCTCAGGCACCACATGACTCTCAGTATAAGACCTGTACAGGAACCTCAGGCACCACATGACTCTCAGTATAAGACCTGTACAGGAACCTCAGGCACCACATGACTCTCAGTATAAGACCTGTACAGGAACCTCAGGCACCACATGACTCTCAGTATAAGACCTGTACAGGAACCCCCGGCACCACATGACTCTCAGTATAAGACCTGTACAGGAACCCCCGGCACCACATGACTCTCAGTATAAGACCTGTACAGGAACCTCAGGCACCACATGACTCTCAGTATAAGACCTGTACAGGAACCTCAGGCACCACATGACTCTCAGTATAAGACCTGTACAGGAACCTCAGGCACCACATGACTCTCAGTATAAGACCTGTACAGGAACCTCAGGCACCACATTACTCTCAGTATAAGACCTGTACAGGAACCTCAGGCACCACATGACTCTCAGTATAAGACCTGTACAGGAACCTCAGGCACCACATGACTCTCAGTATAAGACCTGTACAGGAACCTCAGGCACCACATGACTCTCAGTATAAGACCTGTACAGGAACCACCGGCACCACATGACTCTCAGTATAAGGCCTGTACAGGAACCTCAGGCACCACATGACTCTCAGTATAAGAACTGTACAGGAACCTCAGGCACCACATGACACTCAGTATAAGACCATTGATCACACCAGTAACGCTCTGATTTCACCTGAAATAAAGTCATTTTCACACAAGATAAACCCCGCCCCCTTTTTCCAGAATTGTTGATATGTTTCTATGAAGTGCCAGACCTAAATATCGAAGAGATTCCGTTTACCATTTATATTGGTAAATCTTTGTAAAGGACAGAGAGAAAGAAGTGTTTTGTACATTTAATTTGTATCTACACATTCCACCATTTTCCTGAATAAAATGTGTCACATTAGGTTTGTAAATGTCTGTTTTGGTCAAATACAATAGAACATCATCTGCAGAAGGTCATTGATGTTCAATCCATTTTAACACCGTGAATTGTTTTGTCTCATAAATTGGGCCAATGTTTCAAATATAAAGAGAACAGGAGGAGGGACCAGGCACAGCCCTGTCCGACTCCTCTGTCCAGAGTCAGTGGATCTGTCACATGACCATCGATTTTAATTTTTGATGTTGGACGATCGTAAAGAGCCTCAATATTTTTTCAATAATTAAATCATTGATATGAAACTTGTTTAGCACTTTAAATAAATATGAATCAAAAGCTTTTCAAACGAATGATTAAATAGATGAACTTTTATAACTTACAATTCAATTTATACAATGAAATAATAAATAAATGAGACAAATGATTATTATCATCTTCTTCTTCTTCTTCTTCTTCTTCTTCTTCTTCTTCTTCTTCTTCTTCTTCTTCTTCTTCTTCTTCTTCTTCTTCTTCTTCTTCTTCTTCTTCGTGCTTTAAATGTGACGTTTGGAGCCAGAACGCGCCTCTGACGTCACGCTTCTTGCTCGGTCACGCGCGCTGGTCCTGATGCTGCTGCTTCTTCTTCTCACGAGCGCGCATTACATCACTGTTCCGCGCTCTGATTGGCTCTCGGCTCTTTCCGCGTCCGTGTCGTCGCTCGTGTTTTGGGTCCGCGTTTGGTAGAACCCGTCCCGCGCTCCGTCCCGCGCTCCGTCCCGCGTTGCGCTCCCACTACGTCCCGTCCCCCGCTCCGTCCCGTACTCAGTCCCGCGCTCCGTCCCGCGCTCCTCGGCCCAGACTCGGTTCTGACCCGGTCATGGCGGAGATGGCGGAGAGCGAGGCCGACACGCCGTGCACCCCCATCGAGTACGAGAGCAAGTACTTCGAGCACGAGGGCGTGCGGCTGCCGCCCTTCTGCCGCGGGAAGATGGAGGAGATCCGCGGCTTCGGCCTGAGGAGCAGCGACATCTGGATCGTGACGTATCCAAAGTCCGGTGCGTATGACGTCACGGGCGGGACTGACAGTGAGCCTCACGTGCGTCACAGCCTGAGCTCCAGCTTTAGAGAGTGTTCATGTTGTGACAGAATGAAGGCTTTAATGGACTCCTCCCTTCACCAGAAAAGGTACAAGTCAGGTCCGTGGAGAGACGAGCCCCTCACAGTGAGAGGGTTCTAGGGCAAAGTAAATGCAGTGTTGAAGGTGAAATCTCCCGCAGTGAGGCTTTAACTAAGAGTAAACTGGGATAAATCAGAGCTGAACTCTGAACTGTGTCTCCACAGAGATGATCTTTCTTTCCCTGAACATTCCACAGTGTGGCATTAAACCGATCTGTCGCCATGGAGACCGTCCTCACACATTCACCACATCAGACCACCAACTGAACCTGCACTAGAACAAACCGAGTCCACATCAGGACTAAAATAGGCTTGAATTAGGAGCAAATATTGACAACTCTGACCTTTGACCCTTTGACCCTTTGACCCTGGTCCGTCTCATCTGCAGCAGAAGTTCTACAGCCTCAATGTTCAACTTCAGGTTCTTCTAAAGATGATTCCACACTTGTCTTCAGACTAAACCAGGACTAAACCAGGTCTAAACCAGGTCTAAACCAGGTCTAAACCAGGACTAAACCAGGACTAAACCAGGACTAAATCAGGACTAAACCAAGTCTAAACCAGGACTAAACCAAGTCTAAACCAGGACTAAACCAGGACTAAACCAGGACTAAACCAAGTCTAAACCAGGACTAAACCAGGACTAAACCAGGACTAAACCAAGTCTAAACCAGGTCTAAACCAGGACTAAACCAGGTCTAAACCAGGACTAAACCAGGTCTAAACCAGGACTAAACCAGGTCTAAACCAGGACTAAACCAGGACTAAACCAGGACTAAACCAGGACTAAACCAAGTCTAAACCAGGACTAAACCAGGACTAAACCAAGTCTAAACCAGGACTAAACCAGGACTAAACCAGGACTAAACCAAGTCTAAACCAGGACTAAACCAGGACTAAACCAAGTCTAAACCAGGTCTAAACCAGGACTAAACCAGGACTAAACCAGGACTAAACCAAGTCTAAACCAGGACTAAACCAGGACTAAACCAGGACTAAACCAAGTCTAAACCAGGACTAAACCAGGTCTAAACCAGGACTAAACCAGGTCTAAACCAGGACTAAATCAGGTCTAAACCAGGACTAAACCAAGTCTAAACCAGGACTAAACCAGGACTAAACCAGGACTAAACCAAGTCTAAACCAGGTCTAAACCAGGACTAAACCAGGACTAAACCAAGTCTAAACCAGGACTAAACCAGGACTAAACCAGGACTAAACCAAGTCTAAACCAGGTCTAAACCAGGACTAAACCAGGACTAAACCAAGTCTAAACCAGGACTAAACCAGGACTAAACCAGGACTAAACCAAGTCTAAACCAGGACTAAACCAGGACTAAACCAAGTCTAAACCAGGTCTAAACCAGGACTAAACCAGGACTAAACCAGGACTAAACCAAGTCTAAACCAGGTCTAAACCAGGACTAAACCAAGTCTAAACCAGGTCTAAACCAGGACTAAACCAGGACTAAACCAGGTCTAAACCAGGTCTAAACCAGGACTAAACCAGGACTAAACCAAGTCTAAACCAGGACTAAACCAGGACTAAACCAGGACTAAACCAAGTCTAAACCAGGACTAAACCAGGACTAAACCAAGTCTAAACCAGGTCTAAACCAGGACTAAACCAGGACTAAACCAGGACTAAACCAAGTCTAAACCAGGACTAAACCAGGACTAAACCAGGACTAAACCAAGTCTAAACCAGGACTAAACCAGGTCTAAACCAGGACTAAACCAGGTCTAAACCAGGACTAAATCAGGTCTAAACCAGGACTAAACCAAGTCTAAACCAGGACTAAACCAGGACTAAACCAGGACTAAACCAAGTCTAAACCAGGTCTAAACCAGGACTAAACCAGGACTAAACCAAGTCTAAACCAGGACTAAACCAGGACTAAACCAGGACTAAACCAAGTCTAAACCAGGACTAAACCAGGACTAAACCAGGACTAAACCAAGTCTAAACCAGGTCTAAACCAGGACTAAACCAGGTCTAAACCAGGACTAAACCAGGTCTAAACCAGGACTAAATCAGGACTAAACCAGGACTAAACCAGGACTAAACCAAGTCTAAACCAGGACTAAACCAGGACTAAACCAAGTCTAAACCAGGACTAAACCAGGACTAAACCAAGTCTAAACCAGGTCTAAACCAGGACTAAACCAGGACTAAACCAAGTCTAAACCAGGTCTAAACCAGGACTAAACCAGGTCTAAACCAGGACTAAACCAGGTCTAAACCAGGACTAAATCAGGACTAAACCAGGACTAAACCAAGTCTAAACCAGGTCTAAACCAGGACTAAACCAAGTCTAAACCAGGACTAAACCAGGACTAAACCAGGACTAAACCAAGTCTAAACCAGGTCTAAACCAGGACTAAACCAGGACTAAACCAAGTCTAAACCAGGACTAAACCAGGACTAAACCAGGACTAAACCAAGTCTAAACCAGGACTAAACCAGGACTAAACCAGGACTAAACCAAGTCTAAACCAGGTCTAAACCAGGACTAAACCAGGTCTAAACCAGGACTAAACCAGGTCTAAACCAGGACTAAATCAGGACTAAACCAGGACTAAACCAAGTCTAAACCAGGTCTAAACCAGGACTAAACCAGGTCTAAACAAGGTCTAAACCAGGTCTAAACCAGGACTAAACCAGGTCTAAACCAGGACTAAACCAGGACTAAACCAAGTCTAAACCAGGTCTAAACCAGGTCTAAACCAGGACTAAACCAGGTCTAAACCAGGACTAAACCAGGACTAAACCAAGTCTAAACCAGGTCTAAACCAGGTCTAAACCAGGACTAAACCAGGTCTAAACCAGGACTAAATCAGGACTAAACCAGGACTAAACCAAGTCTAAACCAGGTCTAAACCAGGACTAAACCAGGTCTAAACAAGGTCTAAACCAGGACTAAACCAGGACTAAACCAAGTCTAAACCAGGTCTAAACCAGGTCTAAACCAGGACTAAACCAGGCCTATACCAGGACTAAACCAGGACTAAACCAGGTCTAAACCAGGTCTAAACCAGGTCTAAACCAGGACTAAACCAGGACTAAACCAGGTCTAAACCAGGACTAAACCAGGACTAAGCCAGGACTAAACCAGGACTAAACCAGGTCTAAACCAGGACTAAACCAGGTCTAAACCAGGTCTAAACCAGGTCTAAACCAGGACTAAACCAGGACTTAACCAGGTCTAAACCAGGACTAAACCAGGACAAAACCAGGACTAAACCAGGACTAAACCAGGTCTAAACTAGGTCTAAACCAGGACTAAACCAGGTCTGAACCAGGACTAAACCAGGTCTAAACCAGGACTAAACCAGGTCTAAACCAGGACTAAACCAGGTCTAAACCAGGTCTAAACCAGGACTAAACCAGGACTAAACCAGGTCTAAACCAGGACTAAACCAGGTCTAAACCAGGACTAAACCAGGACTAAACCAGGTCTGAACCAGGACTAAACCAGGACTAAATCAGGTCCAAACCAGGACTAAACCAGGTCTAAACCAGGTCTAAACCAGGACTAAACCAGGACTAAATCAGGTCTAAACCAGGACTAAACCAGGTCTAAACCAGGACTAAACCAGGACTAAACCAGGACTAGACCAGGTCTAAACCAGGTCTAAACCAGGACTAAACCAGGACTAAACCAGGTCTAAACTAGGACTAGACCAGGACTAAACCAGGTCTAAACCAGGACTAAACCAGGACTAAACCAGGTCTAAACCAGGACTAAACCAGGACTATACCAGGTCTAAAGCAGGACTAAACCAAGTCTAAACCAGGTCTAAACCAGGTCTAAACCAGGACTAAACCAGGACTAAACCAGGACTAAACCAAGTCTAAACCAGGTCCAAACCAGGTCTAAACCAGGACTAAACCAGGCCGATACCAGGACTAAACCAGGACTAAACCAGGTCTAAACCAGGTCTAAACCAGGACTAAACCAGGTCTAAACCAGGACTAAACCAGGACTAAACCAGGACTAAACCAGACCTAAACCAGGTCCAAACCAGGTCTAAACCAGGACTAAACCAGGTCTAAACCAGGTCTAAACCAGGACTAAACCAGGTCTAAACCAGGACTAAACCAGGACTAAACCAAGTCTAAACCAGGTCCAAACCAGGTCTAAACCAGGACTAAACCAGGACTAAACCAGGTCTAAACCAGGACTAAACCAGGACTAAATCAGGTCTAAACCAGGACTAAACCAGGTCTAAACCAGGTCTAAACCAGGACTAAACCAGGACTAAACCAGGACTAAACCAGGTCTAAACCAGGACTAAACCAGGTCTGAACCAGGTCTAAACCAGGTCTAAACCAGGACTAAACCAGGACTAAACCAGGACTAAACCAGGACTAAACCAGGACTAAACCAAGTCTAAACCAGGACTAAACCAGGACTAAACCAGGACTAAACCAAGTCTAAACCAGGACTAAACCAGGACTAAACCAGGACTAAACCAAGTCTAAACCAGGTCTAAACCAGGACTAAACCAGGTCTAAACCAGGACTAAACCAGGTCTAAACCAGGACTAAATCAGGACTAAACCAGGACTAAACCAAGTCTAAACCAGGTCTAAACCAGGACTAAACCAGGTCTAAACAAGGTCTAAACCAGGTCTAAACCAGGACTAAACCAGGTCTAAACCAGGACTAAACCAGGACTAAACCAAGTCTAAACCAGGTCTAAACCAGGTCTAAACCAGGACTAAACCAGGTCTAAACCAGGACTAAATCAGGACTAAACCAGGACTAAACCAAGTCTAAACCAGGTCTAAACCAGGACTAAACCAGGTCTAAACAAGGTCTAAACCAGGACTAAACCAGGACTAAACCAAGTCTAAACCAGGTCTAAACCAGGTCTAAACCAGGACTAAACCAGGCCTATACCAGGACTAAACCAGGACTAAACCAGGTCTAAACCAGGTCTAAACCAGGACTAAACCAGGACTAAACCAGGTCTAAACCAGGACTAAACCAGGACTAAGCCAGGACTAAACCAGGACTAAACCAGGTCTAAACCAGGACTAAACCAGGTCTAAACCAGGTCTAAACCAGGTCTAAACCAGGACTAAACCAGGACTTAACCAGGTCTAAACCAGGACTAAACCAGGACAAAACCAGGACTAAACCAGGACTAAACCAGGTCTAAACTAGGTCTAAACTAGGACTAAACCAGGTCTAAACCAGGACTAAACCAGGTCTAAACCAGGACTAAACCAGGTCTAAACCAGGTCTAAACCAGGACTAAACCAGGACTAAACCAGGTCTAAACCAGGACTAAACCAGGTCTAAACCAGGACTAAACCAGGTCTAAACCAGGACTAAACCAGGTCTAAACCAGGTCTAAACCAGGACTAAACCAGGACTAAACCAGGTCTAAACCAGGACTAAACCAGGTCTAAACCAGGACTAAACCAGGACTAAACCAGGTCTGAACCAGGACTAAACCAGGACTAAATCAGGTCCAAACCAGGACTAAACCAGGTCTAAACCAGGTCTAAACAAGGACTAAACCAGGACTAAATCAGGTCTAAACCAGGACTAAACCAGGTCTAAACCAGGACTAAACCAGGACTAAACCAGGACTAGACCAGGTCTAAACCAGGTCTAAACCAGGACTAAACCAGGACTAAACCAGGTCTAAACTAGGACTAGACCAGGACTAAACCAGGTCTAAACCAGGACTAAACCAGGACTAAACCAGGTCTAAACCAGGACTAAACCAGGACTATACCAGGTCTAAAGCAGGACTAAACCAAGTCTAAACCAGGTCTAAACCAGGTCTAAACCAGGACTAAACCAGGACTAAACCAGGACTAAACCAAGTCTAAACCAGGTCCAAACCAGGTCTAAACCAGGACTAAACCAGGCCTATACCAGGACTAAACCAGGACTAAACCAGGTCTAAACCAGGTCTAAACCAGGACTAAACCAGGTCTAAACCAGGACTAAACCAGGACTAAACCAGACCAAAACCAGGTCCAAACCAGGTCTAAACCAGGACTAAACCAGGTCTAAACCAGGTCTAAACCAGGACTAAACCAGGTCTAAACCAGGACTAAACCAGGACTAAACCAAGTCTAAACCAGGTCCAAACCAGGTCTAAACCAGGACTAAACCAGGACTAAACCAGGTCTAAACCAGGACTAAACCAGGACTAAATCAGGTCTAAACCAGGACTAAACCAGGTCTAAACCAGGTCTAAACCAGGACTAAACCAGGACTAAACCAGGCCTAAACAAGGTCTAAACCAGGACTAAACCAGGTCTAAACCAGGACTAAACCAGGTCTGAACCAGGTCTAAACCAGGTCTAAACCAGGACTAAACCAGGACTAAACCAGGACTAAACCAGGACTAAACCAAGTCTAAACCAGGACTAAACCAGGACTAAACCAGGACTAAACCAAGTCTAAACCAGGACTAAACCAGGACTAAACCAGGACTAAACCAAGTCTAAACCAGGTCTAAACCAGGACTAAACCAGGTCTAAACCAGGACTAAACCAGGTCTAAACCAGGTCTAAATCAGGACTAAACCAGGACTAAACCAAGTCTAAACCAGGTCTAAACCAGGACTAAACCAGGTCTAAACAAGGTCTAAACCAGGTCTAAACCAGGACTAAACCAGGTCTAAACCAGGACTAAACCAGGACTAAACCAAGTCTAAACCAGGTCTAAACCAGGTCTAAACCAGGACTAAACCAGGTCTAAACCAGGACTAAATCAGGACTAAACCAGGACTAAACCAAGTCTAAACCAGGTCTAAACCAGGACTAAACCAGGACTAAACCAAGTCTAAACCAGGTCTAAACCAGGTCTAAACCAGGACTAAACCAGGCCTATACCAGGACTAAACCAGGACTAAACCAGGTCTAAACCAGGTCTAAACCAGGACTAAACCAGGACTAAACCAGGTCTAAACCAGGACTAAACCAGGACTAAGCCAGGACTAAACCAGGACTAAACCAGGTCTAAACCAGGACTAAACCAGGTCTAAACCAGGTCTAAACCAGGTCTAAACCAGGACTAAACCAGGACTTAACCAGGTCTAAACCAGGACTAAACCAGGACAAAACCAGGACTAAACCAGGACTAAACCAGGTCTAAACTAGGTCTAAACCAGGACTAAACCAGGTCTAAACCAGGACTAAACCAGGTCTAAACCAGGTCTAAACCAGGACTAAACCAGGACTAAACCAGGTCTAAACCAGGACTAAACCAGGTCTAAACCAGGACTAAACCAGGACTAAACCAGGTCTGAACCAGGACTAAACCAGGACTAAATCAGGTCCAAACCAGGACTAAACCAGGTCTAAACCAGGTCTAAACCAGGACTAAACCAGGACTAAATCAGGTCTAAACCAGGACTAAACCAGGTCTAAACCAGGTCTAAACCAGGACTAAACCAGGACTAAATCAGGTCTAAACCAGGACTAAACCAGGTCTAAACCAGGACTAAACCAGGACTAAACCAGGACTAGACCAGGTCTAAACCAGGTCTAAACCAGGACTAAACCAGGACTAAACCAGGTCTAAACTAGGACTAGACCAGGACTAAACCAGGTCTAAACCAGGACTAAACCAGGACTAAACCAGGTCTAAACCAGGACTAAACCAGGACTATACCAGGTCTAAAGCAGGACTAAACCAAGTCTAAACCAGGTCTAAACCAGGTCTAAACCAGGACTAAACCAGGACTAAACCAGGACTAAACCAAGTCTAAACCAGGTCCAAACCAGGTTTAAACCAGGACTAAACCAGGCCTATACCAGGACTAAACCAGGACTAAACCAGGTCTAAACCAGGTCTAAACCAGGACTAAACCAGGTCTAAACCAGGACTAAACCAGGACTAAACCAGGACTAAACCAGACCTAAACCAGGTCCAAACCAAGTCTAAATCAGGTCTAAACCAGGACTAAACCAGGACTAAATCAGGTCTAAACCAGGACTAAACCAGGTCGAAACCAGGACTAAACCAGGACTAAACCAGGTCTAAACCAGGACTAAACCAGGACTAAATCAGGTCTAAACCAGGACTAAACCAGGTCTAAACCAGGTCTAAACCAGGACTAAACCAGGACTAAACCAGGTCTAAACCAGGACTAGACCAGGACTAAACCAGGTCTAAACCAGGTCTAAACCAGGTCTAAACCAGGACTAAACCAGGTCTAAACCAGGTCTAAACCAGGACTAAACCAGGACTAAACCAGCCTAAACAAGGTCTAAACCAGGACTAAACCAGGTCTAAACCAGGACTAAACCAGGTCTGAACCAGGTCTAAAACAGGTCTAAACCAGGACTAAACCAGGACTAAACCAGGACTAAACCAGGACTAAACCAGGACTAAACCAAGTCTAAACCAGGACTAAACCAGGACTAAACCAGGACTAAACCAAGTCTAAACCAGGACTAAACCAGGACTAAACCAGGACTAAACCAAGTCTAAACCAGGTCTAAACCAGGACTAAACCAGGTCTAAACCAGGACTAAATCAGGACTAAACCAGGACTAAACCAAGTCTAAACCAGGTCTAAACCAGGACTAAACCAGGTCTAAACAAGGTCTAAACCAGGACTAAACCAGGACTAAACCAAGTCTAAACCAGGTCTAAACCAGGTCTAAACCAGGACTAAACCAGGCCTATACCAGGACTAAACCAGGACTAAACCAGGTCTAAACCAGGTCTAAACCAGGACTAAACCAGGACTAAACCAGGTCTAAACCAGGACTAAACCAGGACTAAGCCAGGACTAAACCAGGACTAAACCAGGTCTAAACCAGGACTAAACCAGGTCTAAACCAGGTCTAAACCAGGTCTAAACCAGGACTAAACCAGGACTTAACCAGGTCTAAACCAGGACTAAACCAGGACAAAACCAGGACTAAACCAGGACTAAACCAGGTCTAAACTAGGTCTAAACCAGGACTAAACCAGGTCTAAACCAGGACTAAACCAGGTCTAAACCAGGTCTAAACCAGGACTAAACCAGGACTAAACCAGGTCTAAACCAGGACTAAACCAGGTCTAAACCAGGACTAAACCAGGACTAAACCAGGTCTGAACCAGGACTAAACCAGGACTAAATCAGGTCCAAACCAGGACTAAACCAGGTCTAAACCAGGTCTAAACCAGGTCTAAACCAGGACTAAACCAGGACTAAATCAGGTCTAAACCAGGACTAAACCAGGTCTAAACCAGGTCTAAACCAGGACTAAACCAGGACTAAATCAGGTCTAAACCAGGACTAAACCAGGTCTAAACCAGGACTAAACCAGGACTAAACCAGGACTAGACCAGGTCTAAACCAGGTCTAAACCAGGACTAAACCAGGACTAAACCAGGTCTAAACTAGGACTAGACCAGGACTAAACCAGGTCAAAACCAGGACTAAACCAGGACTAAACCAGGTCTAAACCAGGACTAAACCAGGACTATACCAGGTCTAAAGCAGGACTAAACCAAGTCTAAACCAGGTCTAAACCAGGTCTAAACCAGGACTAAACCAGGACTAAACCAGGACTAAACCAAGTCTAAACCAGGTCCAAACCAGGTCTAAACCAGGACTAAACCAGGCCTATACCAGGACTAAACCAGGACTAAACCAGGTCTAAACCAGGTCTAAACCAGGACTAAACCAGGTCTAAACCAGGACTAAACCAGGACTAAACCAGGACTAAACCAGACCTAAACCAGGTCCAAACCAAGTCTAAATCAGGTCTAAACCAGGACTAAACCAGGACTAAATCAGGTCTAAACCAGGACTAAACCAGGTCGAAACCAGGACTAAACCAGGACTAAACCAGGTCTAAACCAGGACTAAACCAGGACTAAATCAGGTCTAAACCAGGACTAAACCAGGTCTAAACCAGGTCTAAACCAGGACTAAACCAGGACTAAACCAGGTCTAAACCAGGACTAGACCAGGACTAAACCAGGTCTAAACCAGGTCTAAACCAGGACTAAACCAGGACTAAACCAGGTCTAAACCAGGACTAGACCAGGACTAAACCAGGTCTAAAACAGGTCTAAACCAGGACTAAACCAGGTCTAAACCAGGTCTAAACAAGGTCTAAACCAGGACTAAACCAGGACTAAACCAGGTCTAAACAAGGTCTAAACCAGGACTAAACCAGGACTAAACCAGGTCTAAACCAGGACTAGACCAGGACTAAAACAGGTCTAAACCAGGTCTAAACCAGGACTAAACCAGGTCTAAACCAGGACTAAACCAGGTCTGAACCAGGTCTAAACCAGGACTAAACCAGGACTAAACCAGGTCTAAACCAGGTCTAAACCAGGTCTAAACCAGGACTAAACCAGGACTAAATCAGGTCTAAACCAGGACTAAACCAGGTCTAAACCAGGACTAAACCAGGTCTAAACCAGATCTAAACCAGGACTAAACCAGGTCTAAACCAGGTCTAAACCAGGTCTAAACCAGGACTAAACCAGGACTAAATCAGGTCTAAACCAGGACTAAACCAGGTCTAAACCAGGACCAAACCAGGACTAAACCAGGTCTAAACCAGGACTAGACCAGGACTAAACCAGGTCTAAACCAGGTCTAAACCAGGACTAAACCAGGTCTAAACCAGGACTAAACCAGGACTAAATCAGGTCTAAAACAGGACTAAACCAGGTCTAAACCAGGACTAAACCAGGACTAAATCAGTTCTAAACCAGGACTAAACCAGGTCCAAACCAGGTCTAAACCAGGACTAAACCAGGACTAAACCAGGTCTAAACCAGGACTAAACCAGGTCTAAACCAGGACTAAACCAGGACTAAACCAGGTCTAAACCAGGACTAGACCAGGACTAAACCAGGTCTAAACCAGGTCTAAACCAGGACTAAACCAGGACTAAACCAGGTCTAAACCAGGTCTAAACCAGGTCTAAACCAGGACTAAACCAGGACTAAACCAGGTCTAAACCAGGTCTAAAAACCAGGTCTAAACCAGGACTAAACCAGGACTAAACCAGGTCTAAACCAGGACTAAACCAGGTCTAAACCAGGACTAAATCAGGTCTAAACCAGGTCTGAACCAGGACTAAACCAGGACTAAATCAGGTCTAAACCAGGTCTAAACCAGGTCTAAACCAGGACTAAACCAGGACTAAACCAGGTCTAAACCAGGACTAAACCAGGTCTAAACCAGGTCTAAGCCAGGTCTAAACCAGGTCTAAACCAGGTCTAAACCAGGACTAAACCAGGACTAAACCAGGACTAAACCAGGTCTAAACCAGGACTAAACCAGGACTAAATCAGGTATAAACCAGGACTAAACCAGGACTAAATCAGGTCCAAACCAGGACTAAACCAGGTCTAAACCAGGACTAAACCAGGTCTAAACCAGGTCTAAACCAGGTCTAAACCAGGACTAAACCAGGTCTAAACCAGGACTAAACCAGGTCTAAACCAGGACTAGACCAGGACTAAACCAGGTCTAAACCAGGTCAAAACCAGGTCTAAACCAGGACTAAACCAGGTCTAAACCAGGTCTAAACCAGGACTAAACCAGGACTAAACCAGGACTAAACCAGGACTAAACCAGGTCTAAACCAGGACTAGACCAGGACTAAACCAGGTCTAAACCAGGTCAAAACCAGGACTAAACCAGGACTAAACCAGGTCTAAACCACGACTAAACCAGGTCTAAACCAGGTCTAAACCAGGACTAAACCAGGACTAAACCAGGACTAAACCAGGTCTAAACCAGGTCAAAACCAGGACTAAACCAGGTCTAAACCAGGACTAAACCAGGACTAAACCAGGTCTAAACCAGGTCTAAACCAGGACTAAACCAGGACTAAACCAGGACTAAACCAGGTCTAAACCAGGTCTAAACCATGACTAGACCAGGACTAAACCAGGTCTAAACCAGGTCTAAACCAGGGCTAAACCAGGACTAAACCAGGTCTAAACCAGGACTAGACCAAGACTAAACCAGGACTAAACCAGGACTAAACCAGGGCTAAACCAGGACTAAACCAGGTCTAAACCAGGACTAGACCAGGTCTAAACCAGGTCTAAACCAGGACTAAACCAGGACTAAACCAGGTCCAAACCAGGTCTAAACCAGGTCTAAACCAGGACTAAACCAGGACTAAACCAGGACTAAATCAGGTCTAAACCAGGACTAAACCAGGTCTAAACCAGGACTAAACCAGGATTAAACCAGGTCTAAACCAGGATTAAACCAGGACTAAATCAGGTCTAAACCAGGACTAAACCAGGTATAAACCAGGTCTAAACCAGGACTAAACCAGGACTAAACCAGGTCTAAACCAGGACTAGACCAGGACTAAACCAGGTCTAAACCAGGTCTAAACCAGGACTAAACCAGGACTAAACCAGGTCTAAACCAGGACTAGACCAGGACTAAACCAGGTCTAAAACAGGTCTAAACCAGGACTAAACCAGGACTAAACCAGGTCTAAACCAGGACTAAACCAGGACTAAACCAGGTCTAAACCAGGACTAAACCAGGTCTAAACCAGGTCTAAACCAGGTCTAAACCAGGACTAAACCAGGACTAAACCAGGTCTAAACCAGGTCTAAACCAGGTCTAAACCAGGACTAAACCAGGTCTAAACCAGGTCTAAACCAGGTCTAAACCAGGACTAAACCAGGACTAAATCAGGTCTAAACCAGGACTAAACCAGGTCTAAACCAGGACTAAACCAGGATTAAACCAGGTCTAAACCAGGATTAAACCAGGACTAAAGCAGGTCTAAACCAGGACTAAACCAGGTCTAAACCAGGTCTAAACCAGGTCTAAACCAGGACTAAACCAGGACTAAATCAGGTCTAAACCAGGACTAAACCAGGTCTAAACCAGGACTAAACCAGGATTAAACCAGGTCTAAACCAGGATTAAACCAGGACTAAAGCAGGTCTAAACCAGGACTAAACCAGGTATAAATCAGGTCTAAACCAGGACTAAACCAGGACTAAACCAGGTCTAAACCAGGACTAGACCAGGACTAAACCAGGTCTAAACCAGGTCTAAACCAGGACTAAACCAGGACTAAACCAGGTCTAAACCAGGACTAGACCAGGACTAAACCAGGTCTAAAACAGGTCTAAACCAGGACTAAACCAGGACTAAACCAGGTCTAAACCAGGTCTAAACCAGGTCTAAACCAGGACTAAACCAGGACTAAACCAGGTCTAAACCAGGACTAAACCAGGTCTAAACCAGGACTAAATCAGGTCTAAACCAGGTCTGAACCAGGACTAAACCAGGACTAAACCAGGTCTAAACCAGGACTAAACCAGGACTAAATCAGGTCTAAACCAGGTCTAAACCAGGTCTAAACCAGGACTAAACCAGGACTAAACCAGGTCTAAACCAGGACTAAACCAGGTCTAAACCAGGTCTAAGCCAGGTCTAAACCAGGTCTAAACCAGGTCTAAACCAGGACTAAACCAGGACTAAACCAGGACTAAACCAGGTCTAAACCAGGACTAAACCAGGACTAAATCAGGTATAAACCAGGACTAAACCAGGACTAAATCAGGTCCAAACCAGGACTAAACCAGGTCTAAACCAGGACTAAACCAGGTCTAAACCAGGTCTAAACCAGGTCTAAACCAGGACTAAACCAGGTCTAAACCAGGACTAAACCAGGTCTAAACCTGGACTAAACCAGGTCTAAACCAGGACTAGACCAGGACTAAACCAGGTCTAAACCAGGTCAAAACCAGGTCTAAACCAGGACTAAACCAGGTCTAAACCAGGTCTAAACCAGGACTAAACCAGGACTAAACCAGGACTAAACCAGGACTAAACCAGGTCTAAACCAGGACTAGACCAGGACTAAACCAGGTCTAAACCAGGTCAAAACCAGGACTAAACCAGGACTAAACCAGGTCTAAACCACGACTAAACCAGGTCTAAACCAGGTCTAAACCAGGACTAAACCAGGACTAAACCAGGACTAAACCAGGTCTAAACCAGGTCAAAACCAGGACTAAACCAGGTCTAAACCAGGACTAAACCAGGACTAAACCAGGTCTAAACCAGGTCTAAACCAGGACTAAACCAGGACTAAACCAGGACTAAACCAGGTCTAAACCAGGTCTAAACCATGACTAGACCAGGACTAAACCAGGTCTAAACCAGGTCTAAACCAGGGCTAAACCAGGACTAAACCAGGTCTAAACCAGGACTAGACCAGGACTAAACCAGGACTAAACCAGGACTAAACCAGGGCTAAACCAGGACTAAACCAGGTCTAAACCAGGACTAGACCAGGTCTAAACCAGGTCTAAACCAGGACTAAACCAGGACTAAACCAGGTCCAAACCAGGTCTAAACCAGGTCTAAACCAGGACTAAACCAGGACTAAACCAGGACTAAATCAGGTCTAAACCAGGACTAAACCAGGTCTAAACCAGGACTAAACCAGGATTAAACCAGGTCTAAACCAGGATTAAACCAGGACTAAATCAGGTCTAAACCAGGACTAAACCAGGTATAAACCAGGTCTAAACCAGGACTAAACCAGGACTAAACCAGGTCTAAACCAGGACTAGACCAGGACTAAACCAGGTCTAAACCAGGTCTAAACCAGGACTAAACCAGGACTAAACCAGGTCTAAACCAGGACTAGACCAGGACTAAACCAGGTCTAAAACAGGTCTAAACCAGGACTAAACCAGGACTAAACCAGGTCTAAACCAGGACTAAACCAGGACTAAACCAGGTCTAAACCAGGACTAAACCAGGTCTAAACCAGGTCTAAACCAGGTCTAAACCAGGACTAAACCAGGACTAAACCAGGTCTAAACCAGGTCTAAACCAGGTCTAAACCAGGACTAAACCAGGTCTAAACCAGGTCTAAACCAGGACTAAACCAGGACTAAATCAGGTCTAAACCAGGACTAAACCAGGTCTAAACCAGGACTAAACCAGGATTAAACCAGGTCTAAACCAGGATTAAACCAGGACTAAAGCAGGTCTAAACCAGGACTAAACCAGGTATAAATCAGGTCTAAACCAGGACTAAACCAGGACTAAACCAGGTCTAAACCAGGACTAGACCAGGACTAAACCAGGTCTAAACCAGGTCTAAACCAGGACTAAACCAGGACTAAACCAGGTCTAAACCAGGACTAGACCAGGACTAAACCAGGTCTAAAACAGGTCTAAACCAGGACTAAACCAGGACTAAACCAGGTCTAAACCAGGTCTAAACCAGGACTAAACCAGGACTAAACCAGGTCTAAACCAGGACTAAACCAGGTCTAAACCAGGTCTAAACCAGGTCTAAACCAGGACTAAACCAGGACTAAACCAGGTCTAAACCAGGTCTAAACCAGGACTAAACCAGGACTAAACCTGGTCTAAACCAGGACTAAACCAGGTCTAAACCAGGACTAAACCAGGTCTAAACCAGGACTAAACCAGGACTAAACCAGGTCTAAACCAGGACTAAACCAGGACTAAACTACTATCATTAGATGACTACAAAATGAAACGATATTTGAATAAAAACATTTATTCCGCTCTAGGTCTCGACCCAAATCAATATTTTTACTTGTGTTTCTAGAGTTAAACTCTGGGTCGTGTTTGAGCTCCAAAGAAATGCAAAGGCCTCTGATTATTCGCGTCTGATTGGTTAAACTCTGAGACATGGGCCAATCACGTTGGAGCTCAGAGCTGTGTAAAAAAATTAGCTATAGAATCGATTTTCTGAGGAATGTAAAAAACAGGAAGGAATTCTGAGAAAATAAACTGATACGTGACGACAACAGGGATCAAACAAGAGGTCAAATACTATGTCCTGGTTTAGTCCTGGTTTAGTCCTGGTTCAGTCCTGGTTAGGTCCTGGTTTAGACCTGGTTTAGTCCTGATTTAGTCCTGGTTAGGTCCTGGTTTAGACCTGGTTTAGTCCTGGTTTAGTCCTGGTTTAGACCTGGTTTAGACCTGGTTTAGTCCTGGTTTAGTCCTGGTTTAGGCCTGGTTTAGACCTGGTTTAGACCTGGTTTAGACCTGGCTTAGACATGGTTTAGACCTGGTTTAGTCCTGGTTTAGTCCTGGTTTAGACCTGGTTTAGACCTGGTTTAGACCTGGTTTAGTCCTGGTTTAGTCCTGGTTTAGACCTGGTTTAGACCTGGTTTAGTCCTGGTCTAGTCATGGTTTAGACCTGGTTTAGACCTGGTTTAGTCCTGGTTTAGTCCTGGTTTAGTCCTGGTCTAGTCATGGTTTAGTCCTGGTTTAGACCTGGTTTAGTCCTGGTTTAGTCCTGGTTTAGTCCTGGTTTAGACCTGGTTTAGTCCTGGTTTAGTCCTGGTTTAGTCCTGGTTTAGACCTGGTTTAGACCTGGTTTAGTCCTGGTTTAGTCCTGGTTTAGTCCTGGTTTAGACCTGGTTTAGACCTGGTTTAGTCCTGGTTTAGTCCTGGTTTAGTCCTGGTTTAGACCTGGTTTAGTCCTGGTTTAGTCCTGGTTTAGTCCTGGTTTAGACCTGGTTTAGTCCTGGTTTAGTCCTGGTTTAGACCTGGTTTAGTCCTGGTTTAGTCCTGGTTTAGACCTGGTTTAGTCCTGGTTTAGTCCTGGTTTAGTCCTGGTTTAGACCTGGTTTAGTCCTGGTTTAGTCCTGTTTTAGTCCTGGTTTAGTCCTGGTTTAGTCCTGTTTTAGTCCTGGTTTAGTCCTGGTGGTCTTCAGATGTCTCCAGAGCGTGACAGTCTTTTCCAGAGAAAGTCAGTTGCTGTCGACACAAAGACGTTTCTGAGAATCTGTTGTTTACAACTTCACCAACTCACATCTACCGGGAGGGCATCTGACCCTCTCTCCTCAGGAGCACGGGAGGGCATCTGACCCTCTGTCCTCAGGAGCACGGGAGGGCATCTGACCCTCTGTCCTCAGGAGCACGGGAGGGCATCTGACCCTCTGTCCTCAGGAGCACGGGAGGGCATCCGACCCTCTGTCCTCAGGAGCACGGGAGGGCATCCGACCCTCTCTCCTCAGGAGCACGGGAGGGCATCCGACCCTCTGTCCTCAGGAGCACGGGAGGGCATCTGACTCTCTGTCCTCAGGAGCACGGGAGGGCATCTGACTCTCTGTCCTCAGGAGCACGGGAGGGCATCTGACCCTCTCTCCTCAGGAGCACGGGAGGGCATCCGACTCTCTGTCCTCAGGAGCACGGGAGGGCATCTGACCCTCTCTCCTCAGGAGCACGGGAGGGCATCCGACTCTCTGCTCTGTCCTCAGGAGCACGGGAGGGCATCCGACTCTCTGCTCTGTCCTCAGGAGCACGGGAGGGCATCCGACTCTCTGCTCTGTCCTCAGGAGCACGGGAGGGCATCTGACTCTCTGCTCTGTCCTCAGGAGCACGGGAGGGCATCTGACCCTCTGTCCTCAGGAGCACGGGAGGGCATCTGACTCTCTGTCCTCAGGAGCACGGGAGGGCATCTGACCCTCTCCTCTGTCCTCAGGGACCAGTCTGCTGCAGGAGGTGGTTTACTTGGTGAGTCAAGGCGCCGACCCGGACGAGATCGGCCTCATGAACATCAATGAGCAGCTGCCCGTGTTAGAGTACCCACAGCCAGGGCTGGACATCATCCAGGCGAGTAATGCTAGCATGAGCAATGCTAACATTAGCATGCTAGTTAGCATACATAGCTATATTAACAGATGTCAAAATATAGATCAAAATACACAGACATCGGTTTTATGACCTCATGTTAGCATTAGCGTAACATAGCATGCTAAGGCTAATGCTAACATGAATCACCACCATGACATTGATAACAAACTCAGACTCGGTTCAGTCGAGTTGACCTTGTGAACACGGTCTGATGACCTTAACCTTGCAGCTGCTAGAGTCCCTCCCACACAACTGAGAGAGGAGGCGGGGCTTATATACGCGGTCAGCAATTGGGTGATTTGTACTGAGGTCATGTGACTTGGAATTGCGTGGACAACCTGATTTTGACCCTGGGACAATATTGTACCATGCCAGTGATAGACTGTAGAGACTCTCTGGCCTGTTCCAGTGGCAGACTGTAGAGACTCTCTGGTCTGTTCCAGTGGCAGACTGTAGAGACTCTCTGGCCTGTTCCAGTGGCAGACTGTAGAGACTCTGTGGCCTGTTCCAGTGGCAGACTGTAGAGACTCTCTGGCCTGTTCCAGTGGCAGACTGTAGACACTCTCTGGTCTGTTCCAGTGGCAGACTGTAGAGACTCTCTGGCCTGTTCCAGTGGCAGACTGTAGAGACTCTCTGGCCTGTTCCAGTGGCAGACTGTAGACACTCTCTGGCCTGTTCCAGTGGCAGACTGTAGAGACTCTCTAGTCTGTTCCAGTGGCAGACTGTAGAGACTCTATGGCCTGTTCCAGTGGCAGACTGTAGAGACTCTCTGGTCTGTTCCAGTGGCAGACTGCAGAGACTCTGTGGCCTGTTCCAGTGGCAGACTGTAGAGACTCTCTGGTCTGTTTCAGTGGCAGACTGTAGAGACTCTCTGGCCTGTTCCAGTTGTGGACTGTAGAGAC
Source organism: Eucyclogobius newberryi (assembly GCF_026437365.1). Lineage (NCBI taxonomy): Eukaryota > Metazoa > Chordata > Actinopteri > Gobiiformes > Gobiidae > Eucyclogobius > Eucyclogobius newberryi. The sequence continues at coordinate 50,840,994 of NW_027315834.1, forward strand.
TCTCTGGCCTGTTCCAGTGGCAGACTGTAGAGACTCTGTGGCCTGTTCCAGTGGCAGACTGTAGAGACTCTGTGGCCTGTTCCAGTGGCAGACTGTAGGGACTCTCTGGTCTGTTCCAGTGGCAGACTGTAGAGACTCTCTGGCCTGTTCCAGTGGCAGACTGTAGAGACTCTCTGGCCTGTTCCAGTGGCAGACTGTAGAGACTCTCTGGCCTATTCCAGTGGCAGACTGTAGAGATTCTCTGGCCAGCCCCAGTGGCAGACTGTAGAGACTCTATGGCCTGTTCCAGTGGCAGACTGTAGAGACTCTATGGCCTGTTCCAGTGGCAGACTGTAGAGACTCTCTGGCCTGTTCCAGTGGAAGACTGTAGAGACTCTCTGGTCTGTTCCAGTGGCAGACTGTAGAGACTCTGTGGCCTGTTCCAGTGGCAGACTGTAGAGACTCTGTGGCCTGTTCCAGTGGCAGACTGTAGAGACTCTCTGGCCTGTTCCAGTGGCAGACTGTAGAGACTCTCTGGTCTGTTCCAGTGGCAGACTGTAGAGACTCTGTGGCCTGTTCCAGTGGCAGACTGTAGAGACTCTGTGGCCTGTTCCAGTGGCAGACTGTAGAGACTCTCTGGCCTGTTCCAGTGGCAGACTGTAGAGACTCTGTGGCCTGTTCCAGTGGCAGACTCTAGAGACTCTCTGGCCTGTTCCAGTGGCAGACTGTAGAGACTCTCTGGTCTGTTCCAGTGGCAGACTGTAGAGAATCTCTGGTCTGTTCCAGTGGCAGACTGTAGAGACTCTCTGGTCTGTTCCAGTGGCAGACTGTAGAGACTCTGTGGCCTGTTCCAGTGGCAGACTGCAGAGACTCTGTGGCCTGTTCCAGTGGCAGACTGTAGAGACTCTCTGGTCTGTTCCAGTGGCAGACTGTAGAGACTCTGTGGCCTGTTTCAGTGGCAGACTGTAGAGACTCTCTGGCCTGTTTCAGTTGCAGACTGTAGAGACTCTCTGGCCTGTTCTAGTGGCAGACTGTAGAGACTCTGTGGCCTGTTCCAGTGGCAGACTGTAGAGACTCTGTGGCCTGTTCCAGTGGCAGACTGTAGAGACTCTCTGGTCTGTTCCAGTGGCAGACTGTAGAGACTCTCTGGCCTGTTCCAGTGGCAGACTGTAGAGACTCTCTGGCCTGTTCCAGTGGCAGACTGTAGAGACTCTCTGGTCTGTTCCAGTGGCAGACTGTAGAGACTCTCTGGTCTGTTCCAGTGGCAGACTGTAGAGACTCTCTGGCCTGTTCCAGTGGCAGACTGTAGAGACTCTCTGGCCTGTTCCAGTGGCAGACTGTAGAGACTCTCTGGCCTGTTCCAGTGGCAGACTGTAGAGACTCTCTGGTCTGTTCCAGTGGCAGACTGTAGAGACTCTCTGGCCTGTTCCAGTGGCAGACTGTAGAAACTCTCTGGCCTGATCCAGTGGCAGACTGTAGAGACTCTGTGGCCTGTTCCAGTGGCAGACTGTAGAGACTCTCTGGCCTGTTCCAGTGGCAGACTGTAAAGACTCTCTGGCCTGTTCCAGTGGCAGACTGTAGAGACTCTCTGGCCTGTTCCAGTGGCAGACTGTAGAGACTGTGGCCTGTTCCAGTGGCAGACTGTAGAGACTCTGTGGCCTGTTCCAGAGGCAGACTGTAGAGACTCTGTGGCCTGTTCCAGTGGCAGACTGTAGAGACTCTCTGGTCTGTTCCAGTGGAAGACTGTAGAGACTTTCTGGCCTGCTCCAGTGGCAGACTGTAGAGACTCTCTGGTCTGTTCCAGTGGCAGACTGTAGAGACTCTCTGGCCTGTTCCAGTGGCAGACTGTAGAGACTCTCTGGCCTGTTCCAGTGGCAGACTGTAGAGACTCTCTGGCCTGCTCCAGTGGCAGACTGTAGAGACTCTCTGGTCTGTTCCAGTGGCAGACTGTAGAGACTCTCTGGTCTGTTCCAGTGGCAGACTGTAGAGACTCTGTGGCCTGTTCCAGTGGCAGACTGTAGAGACTCTCTGGCCTATTCCAGTGGCAGACTGTAGAGATTCTGTGGCCTGTTCCAGTGGCAGACTGTAGAGACTCTCTGGCCTGTTCCAGTGGCAGACTGTAGAGACTCTCTGGCCTGCTCCAGTGGCAGACTGTAGAGACTCTCTGGTCTGTTCCAGTGGCAGACTGTAGAGACTCTGTGGCCTGTTCCAGTGGCATACTGTAGAGACTCTCTGGCCTATTCCAGTGGCAGACTGTAGAGATTCTGTGGCCTGTTCCAGTGGCAGACTGTAGATACTCTCTGGCCTGTTCCAGTGGCAGACTGTAGAGACTCTCTGGCCTCTTCCAGTGGCAGACTGTAGAGACTCTGTGGCCTGTTCCAGTGGCAGACTGTAGAGACTCTGTGGCCTGTTCCAGAGGCAGACTGTAGAGACTCTGTGGCCTGTTCCAGTGGCAGACTGTAGAGACTCTCTGGTCTGTTCCAGTGGAAGACTGTAGACACTCTCTGGCCTGCTCCAGTGGCAGACTGTAGAGACTCTCTGGCCTGTTCCAGTGGCAGACTGTAGAGACTCTCTGGCCTGTTCCAGTGGCAGACTGTAGAGACTCTCTGGCCTGTTCCAGTGGCAGACTGTAGAGACTCTCTGGCCTGCTCCAGTGGCAGACTGTAGAGACTCTCTGGTCTGTTCCAGTGGCAGACTGTAGAGACTCTCTGGCCTGTTCCAGTGAAAGACTGTAGAGACTCTGTGGCCTGTTCCAGTGGCAGACTGTAGAGACTCTCTGGCCTGTTCCAGTGGCAGACTGTAGAGATTCTGTGGCCTGTTCCAGTGGCAGACTGTAGAGACTCTGTGGCCTGTTCCAGTGGCAGACTGTAGAGACTCTCTGGCTTGTTCCAGTGGCAGACTGTAGAGACTCTCTGGTCTGTTCCAGTGGCAGACTGTAGAGACCCTCTGGTCTGTTCCAGTGGCAGACTGTAGAGACTCTCTGGTCGTTTCCAGTGGCAGACTGTAGAGACTCTCTGGCCTTTTTCAGTTGCAGACTGTAGAGACTCTCTGGCCTGTTCCAGTGGCAGACTGTGGAGATTCTCTGGTCTGTTCCAGTGGCAGACTGTAGAGACTCTCTGGCCTGTTCCAGTGGCAGACTGTAGAGACTCTCTGGTCTGTTCCAGTGGCAGACTGTAGAGACTATCTGGTCTGTTCCAGTGGCATACTGTAGAGACTCTCTGGTCTGTTCCAGTGGCAGACTGTAGAGAATCTCTGGTCTTTTCCAGTGGCAGACTGTAGAGACTTTCTGGCCTGTTCCAGTTGCAGACTGTAGAGACTCTCTGGCCTGTTCCAGTGGCAGATTGTGGAGACTCTCTGGTCTGTTCCAGTGGCAGACTGTAGAGACTCTCTGGTCTGTTCCAGTGGCAGACTGTAGAGACTCTGTGGCCTGTTCCAGTGGCAGACTGTAGAGACTCTATGGCCTGTTCCAGTGGCAGACTGCAGAGACTCTGTGGCCTGTTCCAGTGGCAGACTGTAGAGACTCTCTGGTCTGTTCCAGTTGCAGACTGTAGATACTCTGTGGCCTGTTTTAGTGGCAGACTGTAGAGACTCTCTGGCCTGTTCCAGTTGCAGACTATAGAGACTCTCTGCCCTGTTCCAGTGGCAGACTGTAGAGACTCTGTGGCCTGTTCAAGTGGCAGATGGTAGAGACTCTCTGGCCTGTTCCAGTGGCAGACTGTAGAGACTCTGTGGCCTGTTCCAGTGGCAGACTGTAGAGACTCTGTGGCCTGTTTTAGTGGCAGACTGTAGAGACTCTCTGGCCTGTTCCAGTTGCAGACTATAGAGACTCTCTGGCCTGTTCCAGTGGCAGACTGTAGAGACTCTGTGGCCTGTTCCAGTGGCAGACTGTAGAGACTCTCTGGCCTGTTCCAGTGTCAGACTGTAGAGACTCTGTTGCCTGTTCCAGTGGCAGACTGTAGAGACTCTGTGGCCTGTTCCAATGGCAGACTGTAGAGACTCTCTGGTCTGTTCCAGTGGCAGACTGTAGAGACTCTATGGCCTGTTCCAGTGGCAGACTGTAGAGACTCTCTGGTCTGTTCCAGTGGCAGACTGTAGAGACTCTCTGGCCTGTTCCAGTGGCAGACTGTAGAGACTCTATGGCCTGTTCCAGTGGCAGACTGTAGAGACTCTATGGCCTGTTCCAGTGGCAGACTGTAGAGACTCTCTGGTCTGTTCCAGTGGCAGACTGTAGAGAATCTCTGGTCTGTTCCAGTGGCAGACTGTATAGACTCTCTGGTCTGTTCCAGTGGCAGACTGTAGAGACTCTGTGGCCTGTTCCAGTGGCAGACTGCAGAGACTCTGTGGCCTGTTCCAGTGGCAGACTGTAGAGACTCTCTGGTCTGTTCCAGTGGCAGACTGTAGAGACTCTGTGGCCTGTTTCAGTGGCAGACTGTAGAGACTCTCTTGCCTGTTTCAGTTGCAGACTGTAGAGACTCTCTGGCCTGTTCCAGTGGCAGACTGTAGAGACTCTGTGGCCTGTTCCAGTGGCAGACTGTAGAGACTCTGTGGCCTGTTCCAGTGGCAGACTGTAGAGACTCTCTGGTCTGTTCCAGTGGCAGACTGTAGAGACTCTCTGGCCTGTTCCAGTGGCAGACTGTAGATACTCTCTGGCCTGTCCCAGTGGCAGACTGTAGAGACTCTCTGGTCTGTTCCAGTGCCAGACTGTAGAGACTCTCTGGCCTGTTCCAGTGGCAGACTGTAGAGACTCTCTGGTCTGTTCCAGTGGCAGACTGTAGAGACTCTGTGGCCTGTTCCAGTGGCAGACTGTAGAGACTCTCTGGCCTGTTCCAGTGGCAGACTGTAGAGACTCTCTGGCCTGTTCCAGTTGCAGACTGTAGAGACTCTCTGGCCTGTTCCAGTGGCAGACTGTAGAGACTCTGTGGCCTGTTCCAGTGGCAGACTGTAGAGACTCTCTGGTCTGTTCCAGTGGCAGACTGTAGAGACTCTATGGCCTGTTACAGTGGCAGACTGTAGAGACTCTCTGGTCTGTTCCAGTGGCAGACTGTAGAGACTCTGTGGCCTGTTCCAGTGGCAGACTGTAGAGACTCTCTGGCCTGTTCCAGTGGCAGACTGTAGAGACTCTCTGGCCTGTTCCAGTTGCAGACTGTAGAGACTCTCTGGCCTGTTCCAGTGGCAGACTGTAGAGACTCTGTGGCCTGTTCCAGTGGCAGACTGTAGAGACTCTCTGGTCTGTTCCAGTGGCAGACTGTAGAGACTCTATGGCCTGTTACAGTGGCAGACTGTAGAGACTCTCTGGTCTGTTCCAGTGGCAGACTGTAGAGACTCTCTGGCCTGTTCCAGTGGCAGACTGTAGAGACTCTATGGCCTGTTCCAGTGGCAGACTGTAGAGACTCTGTGGCCTGTTTTAGTGGCAGACTGTAGAGACTCTCTGGCCTGTTCACGTGGCAGACTGTAGAGACTCTCTGGCCTGTTCCAGTGGCAGACTGTAGAGACTCTCTGGCCTGTTCCAGTGGCAGACTGTAGAGACTCTCTGGCCTGTTCCAGTGGAAGACTGTAGAGACTCTGTGGCCTGTTCCAGTGGCAGACTGTAGAGACTCTCTGGTCTGTTCCAGTGGCAGACTGTAGAGACTCTCTGGTCTGTTCCAGTGGCAGACTGTAGAGACTCTGTGGCCTGTTCCAGTGGCAGACTGTAGAGACTCTCTGGCCTATTCCAGTGGCAGACTGTAGAGATTCTGTGGCCTGTTCCAGTGGCAGACTTTAGAGACTCTGTGGCCTGTTCCAGTGGCAGATTGTAGAGACTCTCTGGCCTGTTCCAGTGGCAGACTGTAGAGACTCTCTGGTCTGTTCCAGTGGCAGACTGTAGAGACTCTCTGGTCTGTTCCAGTGGCAGACTGTAGAGACTCTCTGGTCGTTTCCAGTGGCAGACTGTAGAGACTCTCTGGCCTTTTCCAGTTGCAGACTGTTGAGACTCTCTGGCCTGTTCCAGTGGCAGACTGTAGAGACTCTGTGGCCTGTTCCAGTGGCAGACTGTAGAGACTCTCTGGCCTGTTCCAGTGGCAGACTGTAGAGACTCTGTGGCCTGTTCCAGTGGCAGACTGTAGAGACTCTGTGGCCTGTTCCAGAGGCAGACTGTAGAGACTCTGTGGCCTGTTCCAGTGGCAGACTGTAGAGACTCTCTGGTCTGTTCCAGTGGAAGACTGTAGACACTCTCTGGCCTGCTCCAGTGGCAGACTGTAGAGACTCTCTGGCCTGTTCCAGTGGCAGACTGTAGAGACTCTCTGGCCTGTTCCAGTGGCAGACTGTAGAGACTCTCTGGCCTGTTCCAGTGGCAGACTGTAGAAACTCTCTGGCCTGCTCCAGTGGCAGACTGTAGAGACTCTCTGGTCTGTTCCAGTGGCAGACTGTAGAGACTCTCTGGCCTGTTCCAGTGAAAGACTGTAGAGACTCTGTGGCCTGTTCCAGTGGCAGACTGTAGAGACTCTCTGGCCTGTTCCAGTGGCAGACTGTAGAGATTCTGTGGCCTGTTCCAGTGGCAGACTGTAGAGACTCTCTGGCCTGTTCCAGTGGCAGACTGTAGAGACTCTCTGGCTTGTTCCAGTGGCAGACTGTAGAGACTCTCTGGTCTGTTCCAGTGGCAGACTGTAGAGACCCTCTGGTCTGTTCCAGTGGCAGACTGTAGAGACTCTCTGGTCGTTTCCAGTGGCAGACTGTAGAGACTCTCTGGCCTTTTTCAGTTGCAGACTGTAGAGACTCTCTGGCCTGTTCCAGTGGCAGACTGTGCAGATTCTCTGGTCTGTTCCAGTGGCAGACTGTAGAGACTCTCTGGCCTGTTCCAGTGGCAGACTGTAGAGACTCTCTGGTCTGTTCCAGTGGCAGACTGTAGAGACTATCTGGTCTGTTCCAGTGGCAGACTGTAGAGACTCTCTGGTCTGTTCCAGTGGCAGACTGTAGAGAATCTCTGGTCTGTTCCAGTGGCAGACTGTAGAGACTCTCTGGCCTGTTCCAGTTGCACACTGTAGAGACTCTCTGGCCTGTTCCAGTGGCAGATTGTGGAGACTCTCTGGTCTGTTCCAGTGGCAGACTGTAGAGACTCTCTGGTCTGTTCCAGTGGCAGACTGTAGAGACTCTCTGGTCTGTTCCAGTGGCAGACTGTAGAGACTCTGTGGCCTGTTCCAGTGGCAGACTGTAGAGACTCTCTGGCCTATTCCAGTGGCAGACTGTAGAGATTCTGTGGCCTGTTCCAGTGGCAGACTGTAGAGACTCTGTGGCCTGTTCCAGTGGCAGATTGTAGAGACTCTCTGGCCTGTTCCAGTGGCAGACTGTAGAGACTCTCTGGTCTGTTCCAGTGGCAGACTGTAGAGACTCTCTGGTCTGTTCCAGTGGCAGACTGTAGAGACTCTCTGGTCGTTTCCAGTGGCAGACTGTAGAGACTCTCTGGCCTTTTCCAGTTGCAGACTGTTGAGACTCTCTGGCCTGTTCCAGTGGCAGACTGTAGAGACTCTGTGGCCTGTTCCAGTGGCAGACTGTAGAGACTCTCTGGCCTGTTCCAGTGGCAGACTGTAGAGACTCTGTGGCCTGTTCCATTGGCAGACTGTAGAGACTCTGTGGCCTGTTCCAGAGGCAGACTGTAGAGACTCTGTGGCCTGTTCCAGTGGCAGACTGTAGAGACTCTCTGGTCTGTTCCAGTGGAAGACTGTAGACACTCTCTGGCCTGCTCCAGTGGCAGACTGTAGAGACTCTCTGGCCTGTTCTAGTGGCAGACTGTAGAGACTCTCTGGCCTGTTCCAGTGGCAGACTGTAGAGACTCTCTGGCCTGTTCCAGTGGCAGACTGTAGAGACTCTCTGGCCTGCTCCAGTGGCAGACTGTAGAGACTCTCTGGTCTGTTCCAGTGGCAGACTGTAGAGACTCTCTGGCCTGTTCCAGTGGCAGACTGTAGAGACTCTCTGGTCTGTTCCAGTGGCAGACTGTAGAGAATCTCTGGTCTGTTCCAGTGGCAGACTGTATAGACTCTCTGGTCTGTTCCAGTGGCAGACTGTAGAGACTCTGTGGCCTGTTCCAGTGGCAGACTGCAGAGACTCTGTGGCCTGTTCCAGTGGCAGACTGTAGAGACTCTCTGGTCTGTTCCAGTGGCAGACTGTAGAGACTCTGTGGCCTGTTTCAGTGGCAGACTGTAGAGACTCTCTTGCCTGTTTCAGTTGCAGACTGTAGAGACTCTCTGGCCTGTTCCAGTGGCAGACTGTAGAGACTCTCTGGCCTGTTCCAGTGGCAGACTGTAGAGACTCTGTGGCCTGTTCCAGTGGCAGACTGTAGAGACTCTCTGGCCTGTTCCAGTGGCAGACTGTAGAGACTCTGTGGCCTGTTCCAGTGGCAGACTGTAGAGACTCTGTGGCCTGTTCCAGAGGCAGACTGTAGAGACTCTGTGGCCTGTTCCAGTGGCAGACTGTAGAGACTCTCTGGTCTGTTCCAGTGGAAGACTGTAGACACTCTCTGGCCTGCTCCAGTGGCAGACTGTAGAGACTCTCTGGCCTGTTCCAGTGGCAGACTGTAGAGACTCTCTGGCCTGTTCCAGTGGCAGACTGTAGAGACTCTCTGGCCTGTTCCAGTGGCAGACTGTAGAGACTCTCTCGCCTGCTCCAGTGGCAGACTGTAGAGACTCTCTGGTCTGTTCCAGTGGCAGACTGTAGAGACTCTCTGGCCTGTTCCAGTGAAAGACTGTAGAGACTCTGTGGCCTGTTCCAGTGGCAGACTGTAGAGACTCTCTGGCCTGTTCCAGTGGCAGACTGTAGAGATTCTGTGGCCTGTTCCAGTGGCAGACTGTAGAGACTCTCTGGCCTGTTCCAGTGGCAGACTGTAGAGACTCTCTGGCTTGTTCCAGTGGCAGACTGTAGAGACTCTCTGGTCTGTTCCAGTGGCAGACTGTAGAGACCCTCTGGTCTGTTCCAGTGGCAGACTGTAGAGACTCTCTGGTCGTTTCCAGTGGCAGACTGTAGAGACTCTCTGGCCTTTTTCAGTTGCAGACTGTAGAGACTCTCTGGCCTGTTCCAGTGGCAGACTGTGCAGATTCTCTGGTCTGTTCCAGTGGCAGACTGTAGAGACTCTCTGGCCTGTTCCAGTGGCAGACTGTAGAGACTCTCTGGTCTGTTCCAGTGGCAGACTGTAGAGACTATCTGGTCTGTTCCAGTGGCAGACTGTAGAGACTCTCTGGTCTGTTCCAGTGGCAGACTGTAGAGAATCTCTGGTCTGTTCCAGTGGCAGACTGTAGAGACTCTCTGGCCTGTTCCAGTTGCACACTGTAGAGACTCTCTGGCCTGTTCCAGTGGCAGATTGTGGAGACTCTCTGGTCTGTTCCAGTGGCAGACTGTAGAGACTCTCTGGTCTGTTCCAGTGGCAGACTGTAGAGACTCTCTGGTCTGTTCCAGTGGCAGACTGTAGAGACTCTGTTGCCTGTTCCAGTGGCAGACTGTAGAGACTCTCTGGCCTATTCCAGTGGCAGACTGTAGAGATTCTGTGGCCTGTTCCAGTGGCAGACTGTAGAGACTCTGTGGCCTGTTCCAGTGGCAGATTGTAGAGACTCTCTGGCCTGTTCCAGTGGCAGACTGTAGAGACTCTCTGGTCTGTTCCAGTGGCAGACTGTAGAGACTCTCTGGTCTGTTCCAGTGGCAGACTGTAGAGACTCTCTGGTCGTTTCCAGTGGCAGACTGTAGAGACTCTCTGGCCTTTTCCAGTTGCAGACTGTTGAGACTCTCTGGCCTGTTCCAGTGGCAGACTGTAGAGACTCTGTGGCCTGTTCCAGTGGCAGACTGTAGAGACTCTCTGGCCTGTTCCAGTGGCAGACTGTAGAGACTCTGTGGCCTGTTCCAGTGGCAGACTGTAGAGACTCTGTGGCCTGTTCCAGAGGCAGACTGTAGAGACTCTGTGGCCTGTTCCAGTGGCAGACTGTAGAGACTCTCTGGTCTGTTCCAGTGGAAGACTGTAGACACTCTCTGGCCTGCTCCAGTGGCAGACTGTAGAGACTCTCTGGCCTGTTCCAGTGGCAGACTGTAGAGACTCTCTGGCCTGTTCCAGTGGCAGACTGTAGAGACTCTCTGGCCTGTTCCAGTGGCAGACTGTAGAGACTCTCTGGCCTGCTCCAGTGGCAGACTGTAGAGACTCTCTGGTCTGTTCCAGTGGCAGACTGTAGAGACTCTCTGGCCTGTTCCAGTGGCAGACTGTAGAGACTCTCTGGTCTGTTCCAGTGGCAGACTGTAGAGAATCTCTGGTCTGTTCCAGTGGCAGACTGTATAGACTCTCTGGTCTGTTCCAGTGGCAGACTGTAGAGACTCTGTGGCCTGTTCCAGTGGCAGACTGCAGAGACTCTGTGGCCTGTTCCAGTGGCAGACTGTAGAGACTCTCTGGTCTGTTCCAGTGGCAGACTGTAGAGACTCTGTGGCCTGTTTCAGTGGCAGACTGTAGAGACTCTCTTGCCTGTTTCAGTTGCAGACTGTAGAGACTCTCTGGCCTGTTCCAGTGGCAGACTGTAGAGACTCTCTGGCCTGTCCCAGTGGCAGACTGTAGAGACTCTCTGGTCTGTTCCAGTGCCAGACTGTAGAGACTCTCTGGCCTGTTCCAGTGGCAGACTGTAGAGACTCTCTGGTCTGTTCCAGTGGCAGACTGTAGAGACTCTGTGGCCTGTTCCAGTGGCAGACTGTAGAGACTCTCTGGCCTGTTCCAGTGGCAGACTGTAGAGACTCTCTGGCCTGTTCCAGTTGCAGACTGTAGAGACTCTCTGGCCTGTTCCAGTGGCAGACTGTAGAGACTCTGTGGCCTGTTCCAGTGGCAGACTGTAGAGACCCTCTGGTCTGTTCCAGTGGCAGACTGTAGAGACTCTCTGGTCGTTTCCAGTGGCAGACTGTAGAGACTCTCTGGCCTTTTTCAGTTGCAGACTGTAGAGACTCTGTGGCCTGTTCCAGTGGCAGACTGTGCAGATTCTCTGGTCTGTTCCAGTGGCAGACTGTAGAGACTCTCTGGCCTGTTCCAGTGGCAGACTGTAGAGACTCTCTGGTCTGTTCCAGTGGCAGACTGTAGAGACTATCTGGTCTGTTCCAGTGGCAGACTGTAGAGACTCTCTGGTCTGTTCCAGTGGCAGACTGTAGAGAATCTCTGGTCTGTTCCAGTGGCAGACTGTAGAGACTCTCTGGCCTGTTCCAGTTGCACACTGTAGAGACTCTCTGGCCTGTTCCAGTGGCAGATTGTGGAGACTCTCTGGTCTGTTCCAGTGGCAGACTGTAGAGACTCTCTGGTCTGTTCCAGTGGCAGACTGTAGAGACTCTCTGGTCTGTTCCAGTGGCAGACTGTAGAGACTCTGTGGCCTGTTCCAGTGGCAGACTGTAGAGACTCTCTGGCCTATTCCAGTGGCAGACTGTAGAGATTCTGTGGCCTGTTCCAGTGGCAGACTGTAGAGACTCTGTGGCCTGTTCCAGTGGCAGATTGTAGAGACTCTCTGGCCTGTTCCAGTGGCAGACTGTAGAGACTCTCTGGTCTGTTCCAGTGGCAGACTGTAGAGACTCTCTGGTCTGTTCCAGTGGCAGACTGTAGAGACTCTCTGGTCGTTTCCAGTGGCAGACTGTAGAGACTCTCTGGCCTTTTCCAGTTGCAGACTGTTGAGACTCTCTGGCCTGTTCCAGTGGCAGACTGTAGAGACTCTGTGGCCTGTTCCAGTGGCAGACTGTAGAGACTCTCTGGCCTGTTCCAGTGGCAGACTGTAGAGACTCTGTGGCCTGTTCCAGTGGCAGACTGTAGAGACTCTGTGGCCTGTTCCAGAGGCAGACTGTAGAGACTCTGTGGCCTGTTCCAGTGGCAGACTGTAGAGACTCTCTGGTCTGTTCCAGTGGAAGACTGTAGACACTCTCTGGCCTGCTCCAGTGGCAGACTGTAGAGACTCTCTGGCCTGTTCCAGTGGCAGACTGTAGAGACTCTCTGGCCTGTTCCAGTGGCAGACTGTAGAGACTCTCTGGCCTGTTCCAGTGGCAGACTGTAGAGACTCTCTGGCCTGCTCCAGTGGCAGACTGTAGAGACTCTCTGGTCTGTTCCAGTGGCAGACTGTAGAGACTCTCTGGCCTGTTCCAGTGAAAGACTGTAGAGACTCTGTGGCCTGTTCCAGTGGCAGACTGTAGAGACTCTCTGGCCTGTTCCAGTGGCAGACTGTAGAGATTCTGTGGCCTGTTCCAGTGGCAGACTGTAGAGACTCTGTGGCCTGTTCCAGTGGCAGACTGTAGAGACTCTCTGGCTTGTTCCAGTGGCAGACTGTAGAGACTCTCTGGTCTGTTCCAGTGGCAGACTGTAGAGACCCTCTGGTCTGTTCCAGTGGCAGACTGTAGAGACTCTCTGGTCGTTTCCAGTGGCAGACTGTAGAGACTCTCTGGCCTTTTTCAGTTGCAGACTGTAGAGACTCTCTGGCCTGTTCCAGTGGCAGACTGTGCAGATTCTCTGGTCTGTTCCAGTGGCAGACTGTAGAGACTCTCTGGCCTGTTCCAGTGGCAGACTGTAGAGACTCTCTGGTCTGTTCCAGTGGCAGACTGTAGAGACTCTCTGGTCTGTTCCAGTGGCAGACTGTAGAGAATCTCTGGTCTGTTCCAGTGGCAGACTGTAGAGACTCTCTGGCCTGTTCCAGTTGCAGACTGTAGAGACTCTCTGGCCTGTTCCAGTGGCAGATTGTGGAGACTCTCTGGTCTGTTCCAGTGGCAGACTGTAGAGACTCTCTGGTCTGTTCCAGTGGCAGACTGTAGAGACTCTGTGGCCTGTTCCAGTGGCAGACTGTAGAGACTCTATGGCCTGTTCCAGTGGCAGACTGCAGAGACTCTGTGGCCTGTTCCAGTGGCAGACTGTAGAGACTCTCTGGTCTGTTCCAGTTGCAGACTGTAGATACTCTGTGGCCTGTTTTAGTGGCAGACTGTAGAGACTCTCTGGCCTGTTCCAGTTGCAGACTATAGAGACTCTCTGGCCTGTTCCAGTGGCAGACTGTAGAGACTCTGTGGCCTGTTCCAGTGGCAGATGGTAGAGACTCTCTGGCCTGTTCCAGTGGCAGACTGTAGAGACTCTGTGGCCTGTTCCAGTGGCAGACTGTAGAGACTCTGTGGCCTGTTTTAGTGGCAGACTGTAGAGACTCTCTGGCCTGTTCCAGTTGCAGACTATAGAGACTCTCTGGCCTGTTCCAGTGGCAGACTGTAGAGACTCTGTGGCCTGTTCCAGTGGCAGACTGTAGAGACTCTCTGGCCTGTTCCAGTGTCAGACTGTAGAGACTCTGTTGCCTGTTCCAGTGGCAGACTGTAGAGACTCTGTGGCCTGTTCCAATGGCAGACTGTAGAGACTCTCTGGTCTGTTCCAGTGGCAGACTCTAGAGACTCTATGGCCTGTTCCAGTGGCAGACTGTAGAGACTCTCTGGTCTGTTCCAGTGGCAGACTGTAGAGACTCTCTGGCCTGTTCCAGTGGCAGACTGTAGAGACTCTCTGGTCTGTTCCAGTGGCAGACTGTAGAGAATCTCTGGTCTGTTCCAGTGGCAGACTGTATAGACTCTCTGGTCTGTTCCAGTGGCAGACTGTAGAGACTCTGTGGCCTGTTCCAGTGGCAGACTGCAGAGACTCTGTGGCCTGTTCCAGTGGCAGACTGTAGAGACTCTCTGGTCTGTTCCAGTGGCAGACTGTAGAGACTCTGTGGCCTGTTTCAGTGGCAGACTGTAGAGACTCTCTTGCCTGTTTCAGTTGCAGACTGTAGAGACTCTCTGGCCTGTTCCAGTGGCAGACTGTAGAGACTCTGTGGCCTGTTCCAGTGGCAGACTGTAGAGACTCTGTGGCCTGTTCCAGTGGCAGACTGTAGAGACTCTCTGGTCTGTTCCAGTGGCAGACTGTAGAGACTCTCTGGCCTGTTCCAGTGGCAGACTGTAGATACTCTCTGGCCTGTCCCAGTGGCAGACTGTAGAGACTCTCTGGTCTGTTCCAGTGCCAGACTGTAGAGACTCTCTGGCCTGTTCCAGTGGCAGACTGTAGAGACTCTCTGGTCTGTTCCAGTGGCAGACTGTAGAGACTCTGTGGCCTGTTCCAGTGGCAGACTGTAGAGACTCTCTGGCCTGTTCCAGTGGCAGACTGTAGAGACTCTCTGGCCTGTTCCAGTTGCAGACTGTAGAGACTCTATGGCCTGTTCCAGTGGCAGACTGTAGAGACTCTCTGGTCTGTTCCAGTGGCAGACTGTAGAGAATCTCTGGTCTGTTCCAGTGGCAGACTGTATAGACTCTCTGGTCTGTTCCAGTGGCAGACTGTAAAGACTCTGTGGCCTGTTCCAGTGGCAGACTGCAGAGACTCTGTGGCCTGTTCCAGTGGCAGACTGTAGAGACTCTCTGGTCTGTTCCAGTGGCAGACTGTAGAGACTCTGTGGCCTGTTTCAGTGGCAGACTGTAGAGACTCTCTTGCCTGTTTCAGTTGCAGACTGTAGAGACTCTCTGGCCTGTTCCAGTGGCAGACTGTAGAGACTCTGTGGCCTGTTCCAGTGGCAGACTGTAGAGACTCTGTGGCCTGTTCCAGTGGCAGACTGTAGAGACTCTCTGGTCTGTTCCAGTGGCAGACTGTAGAGACTCTCTGGCCTGTTCCAGTGGCAGACTGTAGATACTCTCTGGCCTGTCCCAGTGGCAGACTGTAGAGACTCTCTGGTCTGTTCCAGTGCCAGACTGTAGAGACTCTCTGGCCTGTTCCAGTGGCAGACTGTAGAGACTCTCTGGTCTGTTCCAGTGGCAGACTGTAGAGACTCTGTGGCCTGTTCCAGTGGCAGACTGTAGAGACTCTCTGGCCTGTTCCAGTGGCAGACTGTAGAGACTCTCTGGCCTGTTCCAGTTGCAGACTGTAGAGACTCTCTGGCCTGTTCCAGTGGCAGACTGTAGAGACTCTGTGGCCTGTTCCAGTGGCAGACTGTAGAGACTCTCTGGTCTGTTCCAGTGGCAGACTGTAGAGACTCTATGGCCTGTTACAGTGGCAGACTGTAGAGACTCTCTGGTCTGTTCCAGTGGCAGACTGTAGAGACTCTGTGGCCTGTTCCAGTGGCAGACTGTAGAGACTCTCTGGCCTGTTCCAGTGGCAGACTGTAGAGACTCTCTGGCCTGTTCCAGTTGCAGACTGTAGAGACTCTCTGGCCTGTTCCAGTGGCAGACTGTAGAGACTCTGTGGCCTGTTCCAGTGGCAGACTGTAGAGACTCTCTGGTCTGTTCCAGTGGCAGACTGTAGAGACTCTATGGCCTGTTACAGTGGCAGACTGTAGAGACTCTCTGGTCTGTTCCAGTGGCAGACTGTAGAGACTCTCTGGCCTGTTCCAGTGGCAGACTGTAGAGACTCTATGGCCTGTTCCAGTGGCAGACTGTAGAGACTCTGTGGCCTGTTTTAGTGGCAGACTGTAGAGACTCTCTGGCCTGTTCACGTGGCAGACTGTAGAGACTCTCTGGCCTGTTCCAGTGGCAGACTGTAGAGACTCTCTGGCCTGTTCCAGTGGCAGACTGTAGAGACTCTCTGGCCTGTTCCAGTGGCAGACTGTAGAGACTCTGTGGCCTGTTCCAGTGGCAGACTGTAGAGACTCTCTGGTCTGTTCCAGTGGCAGACTGTAGAGACTCTGTGGCCTGTTCCAGTGGCAGACTGTAGAGACTCTGTGGCCTGTTTTAGTGGCAGACTGTAGAGACTCTCTGGCCTGTTCCAGTTGCAGACTATAGAGACTCTCTGGCCTGTTCCAGTGGCAGACTGTAGAGACTCTGTGGCCTGTTCCAGTGGCAGACTGTAGAGACTCTCTGGCCTGTTCCAGTGTCAGACTGTAGAGACTCTGTTGCCTGTTCCAGTGGCAGACTGTAGAGACTCTGTGGCCTGTTCCAATGGCAGACTGTGGAGACTCTCTGGTCTGTTCCAGTGGCAGACTGTAGAGACTTTATGGCCTGTTCCAGTGGCAGACTGTAGAGACTCTCTGGTCTGTTCCAGTGGCAGACTGTAGAGACTCTCTGGCCTGTTCCAGTGGCAGACTGTAGAGATTCTCTGGTCTGTTCCAGTGGCAGACTGTAGAGAATCTCTGGTCTGTTCCAGTGGCAGACTGTATAGACTCTCTGGTCTGTTCCAGTGGCAGACTGTAGAGACTCTGTGGCCTGTTCCAGTGGCAGACTGCAGAGACTCTGTGGCCTGTTCCAGTGGCAGACTGTAGAGACTCTCTGGTCTGTTCCAGTGGCAGACTGTAGAGACTCTGTGGCCTGTTTCAGTGGCAGACTGTAGAGACTCTCTTGCCTGTTTCAGTTGCAGACTGTAGAGACTCTCTGGCCTGTTCCAGTGGCAGACTGTAGAGACTCTGTGGCCTGTTCCAGTGGCAGACTGTAGAGACTCTGTGGCCTGTTCCAGTGGCAGACTGTAGAGACTCTCTGGTCTGTTCCAGTGGCAGACTGTAGAGACTCTCTGGCCTGTTCCAGTGGCAGACTGTAGATACTCTCTGGCCTGTCCCAGTGGCAGACTGTAGAGACTCTCTGGTCTGTTCCAGTGCCAGACTGTAGAGACTCTCTGGCCTGTTCCAGTGGCAGACTGTAGAGACTCTCTGGTCTGTTCCAGTGGCAGACTGTAGAGACTCTGTGGCCTGTTCCAGTGGCAGACTGTAGAGACTCTCTGGCCTGTTCCAGTGGCAGACTGTAGAGACTCTCTGGCCTGTTCCAGTTGCAGACTGTAGAGACTCTATGGCCTGTTCCAGTGGCAGACTGTAGAGACTCTCTGGTCTGTTCCAGTGGCAGACTGTAGAGAATCTCTGGTCTGTTCCAGTGGCAGACTGTATAGACTCTCTGGTCTGTTCCAGTGGCAGACTGTAGAGACTCTGTGGCCTGTTCCAGTGGCAGACTGCAGAGACTCTGTGGCCTGTTCCAGTGGCAGACTGTAGAGACTCTCTGGTCTGTTCCAGTGGCAGACTGTAGAGACTCTGTGGCCTGTTTCAGTGGCAGACTGTAGAGACTCTCTTGCCTGTTTCAGTTGCAGACTGTAGAGACTCTCTGGCCTGTTCCAGTGGCAGACTGTAGAGACTCTGTGGCCTGTTCCAGTGGCAGACTGTAGAGACTCTGTGGCCTGTTCCAGTGGCAGACTGTAGAGACTCTCTGGTCTGTTCCAGTGGCAGACTGTAGAGACTCTCTGGCCTGTTCCAGTGGCAGACTGTAGATACTCTCTGGCCTGTCCCAGTGGCAGACTGTAGAGACTCTCTGGTCTGTTCCAGTGCCAGACTGTAGAGACTCTCTGGCCTGTTCCAGTGGCAGACTGTAGAGACTCTCTGGTCTGTTCCAGTGGCAGACTGTAGAGACTCTGTGGCCTGTTCCAGTGGCAGACTGTAGAGACTCTCTGGCCTGTTCCAGTGGCAGACTGTAGAGACTCTCTGGCCTGTTCCAGTTGCAGACTGTAGAGACTCTCTGGCCTGTTCCAGTGGCAGACTGTAGAGACTCTGTGGCCTGTTCCAGTGGCAGACTGTAGAGACTCTCTGGTCTGTTCCAGTGGCAGACTGTAGAGACTCTATGGCCTGTTACAGTGGCAGACTGTAGAGACTCTCTGGTCTGTTCCAGTGGCAGACTGTAGAGACTCTGTGGCCTGTTCCAGTGGCAGACTGTAGAGACTCTCTGGCCTGTTCCAGTGGCAGACTGTAGAGACTCTCTGGCCTGTTCCAGTTGCAGACTGTAGAGACTCTCTGGCCTGTTCCAGTGGCAGACTGTAGAGACTCTGTGGCCTGTTCCAGTGGCAGACTGTAGAGACTCTCTGGTCTGTTCCAGTGGCAGACTGTAGAGACTCTATGGCCTGTTACAGTGGCAGACTGTAGAGACTCTCTGGTCTGTTCCAGTGGCAGACTGTAGAGACTCTCTGGCCTGTTCCAGTGGCAGACTGTAGAGACTCTATGGCCTGTTCCAGTGGCAGACTGTAGAGACTCTGTGGCCTGTTTTAGTGGCAGACTGTAGAGACTCTCTGGCCTGTTCACGTGGCAGACTGTAGAGACTCTCTGGCCTGTTCCAGTGGCAGACTGTAGAGACTCTCTGGCCTGTTCCAGTGGCAGACTGTAGAGACTCTCTGGCCTGTTCCAGTGGCAGACTGTAGAGACTCTGTGGCCTGTTCCAGTGGCAGACTGTAGAGACTCTCTGGTCTGTTCCAGTGGCAGACTGTAGAGACTCTATGGCCTGTTCCAGTGGCAGACTGTAGAGACTCTGTGGCCTGTTTTAGTGGCAGACTGTAGAGACTCTCTGGCCTGTTCACGTGGCAGACTGTAGAGACTCTCTGGCCTGTTCCAGTGGCAGACTGTAGAGACTCTCTGGCCTGTTCCAGTGGCAGACTGTAGAGACTCTCTGGCCTGTTCCAGTTGCAGACTGTAGAGACTCTCTGGCCAGTTCCAGTGGCAGACTGTGGAGACTCTCTGGTCTGTTCCAGTGGCAGACTGTAGAGACTCTCTGGTCTGTTCCAGTGGCAGACTGTAGAGACTCTGTGGCCTGTTCCAGTGGCAGACTGTAGAGACTCTCTGGCCTGTTCCAGTGGCAGACTGTAGAGACTCTGTGGCCTGTTCCAGTGGCAGACTGTAGAGACTCTCTGGCCTGCTCCAGTGGCAGACTGTAGAGACTCTCTGGTCTGTTCCAGTGGCAGACTGTAGAGACTCTCTGGCCTGTTCCAGTGAAAGACTGTAGAGACTCTGTGGCCTGTTCCAGTGGCAGACTGTAGAGACTCTCTGGCCTGTTCCAGTGGCAGACTGTAGAGATTCTGTGGCCTGTTCCAGTGGCAGACTGTAGAGACTCTCTGGCCTGTTCCAGTGGCAGACTGTAGAGACTCTCTGGCTTGTTCCAGTGGCAGACTGTAGAGACTCTCTGGTCTGTTCCAGTGGCAGACTGTAGAGACCCTCTGGTCTGTTCCAGTGGCAGACTGTAGAGACTCTCTGGTCGTTTCCAGTGGCAGACTGTAGAGACTCTCTGGCCTTTTTCAGTTGCAGACTGTAGAGACTCTCTGGCCTGTTCCAGTGGCAGACTGTGCAGATTCTCTGGTCTGTTCCAGTGGCAGACTGTAGAGACTCTCTGGCCTGTTCCAGTGGCAGACTGTAGAGACTCTCTGGTCTGTTCCAGTGGCAGACTGTAGAGACTATCTGGTCTGTTCCAGTGGCAGACTGTAGAGACTCTCTGGTCTGTTCCAGTGGCAGACTGTAGAGAATCTCTGGTCTGTTCCAGTGGCAGACTGTAGAGACTCTCTGGCCTGTTCCAGTTGCACACTGTAGAGACTCTCTGGCCTGTTCCAGTGGCAGATTGTGGAGACTCTCTGGTCTGTTCCAGTGGCAGACTGTAGAGACTCTCTGGTCTGTTCCAGTGGCAGACTGTAGAGACTCTCTGGTCTGTTCCAGTGGCAGACTGTAGAGACTCTGTGGCCTGTTCCAGTGGCAGACTGTAGAGACTCTCTGGCCTATTCCAGTGGCAGACTGTAGAGATTCTGTGGCCTGTTCCAGTGGCAGACTGTAGAGACTCTGTGGCCTGTTCCAGTGGCAGATTGTAGAGACTCTCTGGCCTGTTCCAGTGGCAGACTGTAGAGACTCTCTGGTCTGTTCCAGTGGCAGACTGTAGAGACTCTCTGGTCTGTTCCAGTGGCAGACTGTAGAGACTCTCTGGTCGTTTCCAGTGGCAGACTGTAGAGACTCTCTGGCCTTTTCCAGTTGCAGACTGTTGAGACTCTCTGGCCTGTTCCAGTGGCAGACTGTAGAGACTCTGTGGCCTGTTCCAGTGGCAGACTGTAGAGACTCTCTGGCCTGTTCCAGTGGCAGACTGTAGAGACTCTGTGGCCTGTTCCAGTGGCAGACTGTAGAGACTCTGTGGCCTGTTCCAGAGGCAGACTGTAGAGACTCTGTGGCCTGTTCCAGTGGCAGACTGTAGAGACTCTCTGGTCTGTTCCAGTGGAAGACTGTAGACACTCTCTGGCCTGCTCCAGTGGCAGACTGTAGAGACTCTCTGGCCTGTTCCAGTGGCAGACTGTAGAGACTCTCTGGCCTGTTCCAGTGGCAGACTGTAGAGACTCTCTGGCCTGTTCCAGTGGCAGACTGTAGAGACTCTCTGGCCTGCTCCAGTGGCAGACTGTAGAGACTCTCTGGTCTGTTCCAGTGGCAGACTGTAGAGACTCTCTGGCCTGTTCCAGTGGCAGACTGTAGAGACTCTCTGGTCTGTTCCAGTGGCAGACTGTAGAGAATCTCTGGTCTGTTCCAGTGGCAGACTGTATAGACTCTCTGGTCTGTTCCAGTGGCAGACTGTAGAGACTCTGTGGCCTGTTCCAGTGGCAGACTGCAGAGACTCTGTGGCCTGTTCCAGTGGCAGACTGTAGAGACTCTCTGGTCTGTTCCAGTGGCAGACTGTAGAGACTCTGTGGCCTGTTTCAGTGGCAGACTGTAGAGACTCTCTTGCCTGTTTCAGTTGCAGACTGTAGAGACTCTCTGGCCTGTTCCAGTGGCAGACTGTAGAGACTCTCTGGCCTGTCCCAGTGGCAGACTGTAGAGACTCTCTGGTCTGTTCCAGTGCCAGACTGTAGAGACTCTCTGGCCTGTTCCAGTGGCAGACTGTAGAGACTCTCTGGTCTGTTCCAGTGGCAGACTGTAGAGACTCTGTGGCCTGTTCCAGTGGCAGACTGTAGAGACTCTCTGGCCTGTTCCAGTGGCAGACTGTAGAGACTCTCTGGCCTGTTCCAGTTGCAGACTGTAGAGACTCTCTGGCCTGTTCCAGTGGCAGACTGTAGAGACTCTGTGGCCTGTTCCAGTGGCAGACTGTAGAGACCCTCTGGTCTGTTCCAGTGGCAGACTGTAGAGACTCTCTGGTCGTTTCCAGTGGCAGACTGTAGAGACTCTCTGGCCTTTTTCAGTTGCAGACTGTAGAGACTCTGTGGCCTGTTCCAGTGGCAGACTGTGCAGATTCTCTGGTCTGTTCCAGTGGCAGACTGTAGAGACTCTCTGGCCTGTTCCAGTGGCAGACTGTAGAGACTCTCTGGTCTGTTCCAGTGGCAGACTGTAGAGACTA
Source organism: Eucyclogobius newberryi (assembly GCF_026437365.1). Taxonomy (NCBI): domain Eukaryota; kingdom Metazoa; phylum Chordata; class Actinopteri; order Gobiiformes; family Gobiidae; genus Eucyclogobius; species Eucyclogobius newberryi. The sequence continues at coordinate 50,862,006 of NW_027315834.1, forward strand.
TCTGGTCTGTTCCAGTGGCAGACTGTAGAGACTCTCTGGTCTGTTCCAGTGGCAGACTGTAGAGAATCTCTGGTCTGTTCCAGTGGCAGACTGTAGAGACTCTCTGGCCTGTTCCAGTTGCACACTGTAGAGACTCTCTGGCCTGTTCCAGTGGCAGATTGTGGAGACTCTCTGGTCTGTTCCAGTGGCAGACTGTAGAGACTCTCTGGTCTGTTCCAGTGGCAGACTGTAGAGACTCTCTGGTCTGTTCCAGTGGCAGACTGTAGAGACTCTGTGGCCTGTTCCAGTGGCAGACTGTAGAGACTCTCTGGCCTATTCCAGTGGCAGACTGTAGAGATTCTGTGGCCTGTTCCAGTGGCAGACTGTAGAGACTCTGTGGCCTGTTCCAGTGGCAGATTGTAGAGACTCTCTGGCCTGTTCCAGTGGCAGACTGTAGAGACTCTCTGGTCTGTTCCAGTGGCAGACTGTAGAGACTCTCTGGTCTGTTCCAGTGGCAGACTGTAGAGACTCTCTGGTCGTTTCCAGTGGCAGACTGTAGAGACTCTCTGGCCTTTTCCAGTTGCAGACTGTTGAGACTCTCTGGCCTGTTCCAGTGGCAGACTGTAGAGACTCTGTGGCCTGTTCCAGTGGCAGACTGTAGAGACTCTCTGGCCTGTTCCAGTGGCAGACTGTAGAGACTCTGTGGCCTGTTCCAGTGGCAGACTGTAGAGACTCTGTGGCCTGTTCCAGAGGCAGACTGTAGAGACTCTGTGGCCTGTTCCAGTGGCAGACTGTAGAGACTCTCTGGTCTGTTCCAGTGGAAGACTGTAGACACTCTCTGGCCTGCTCCAGTGGCAGACTGTAGAGACTCTCTGGCCTGTTCCAGTGGCAGACTGTAGAGACTCTCTGGCCTGTTCCAGTGGCAGACTGTAGAGACTCTCTGGCCTGTTCCAGTGGCAGACTGTAGAGACTCTCTGGCCTGCTCCAGTGGCAGACTGTAGAGACTCTCTGGTCTGTTCCAGTGGCAGACTGTAGAGACTCTCTGGCCTGTTCCAGTGAAAGACTGTAGAGACTCTGTGGCCTGTTCCAGTGGCAGACTGTAGAGACTCTCTGGCCTGTTCCAGTGGCAGACTGTAGAGATTCTGTGGCCTGTTCCAGTGGCAGACTGTAGAGACTCTGTGGCCTGTTCCAGTGGCAGACTGTAGAGACTCTCTGGCTTGTTCCAGTGGCAGACTGTAGAGACTCTCTGGTCTGTTCCAGTGGCAGACTGTAGAGACCCTCTGGTCTGTTCCAGTGGCAGACTGTAGAGACTCTCTGGTCGTTTCCAGTGGCAGACTGTAGAGACTCTCTGGCCTTTTTCAGTTGCAGACTGTAGAGACTCTCTGGCCTGTTCCAGTGGCAGACTGTGCAGATTCTCTGGTCTGTTCCAGTGGCAGACTGTAGAGACTCTCTGGCCTGTTCCAGTGGCAGACTGTAGAGACTCTCTGGTCTGTTCCAGTGGCAGACTGTAGAGACTCTCTGGTCTGTTCCAGTGGCAGACTGTAGAGAATCTCTGGTCTGTTCCAGTGGCAGACTGTAGAGACTCTCTGGCCTGTTCCAGTTGCAGACTGTAGAGACTCTCTGGCCTGTTCCAGTGGCAGATTGTGGAGACTCTCTGGTCTGTTCCAGTGGCAGACTGTAGAGACTCTCTGGTCTGTTCCAGTGGCAGACTGTAGAGACTCTGTGGCCTGTTCCAGTGGCAGACTGTAGAGACTCTATGGCCTGTTCCAGTGGCAGACTGCAGAGACTCTGTGGCCTGTTCCAGTGGCAGACTGTAGAGACTCTCTGGTCTGTTCCAGTTGCAGACTGTAGATACTCTGTGGCCTGTTCCAGTGGCAGACTGTAGAGACTCTGTGGCCTGTTCCAGTGGCAGACTGTAGAGACTCTGTGGCCTGTTTTAGTGGCAGACTGTAGAGACTCTCTGGCCTGTTCCAGTTGCAGACTATAGAGACTCTCTGGCCTGTTCCAGTGGCAGACTGTAGAGACTCTGTGGCCTGTTCCAGTGGCAGACTGTAGAGACTCTCTGGCCTGTTCCAGTGTCAGACTGTAGAGACTCTGTTGCCTGTTCCAGTGGCAGACTGTAGAGACTCTGTGGCCTGTTCCAATGGCAGACTGTAGAGACTCTCTGGTCTGTTCCAGTGGCAGACTCTAGAGACTCTATGGCCTGTTCCAGTGGCAGACTGTAGAGACTCTCTGGTCTGTTCCAGTGGCAGACTGTAGAGACTCTCTGGCCTGTTCCAGTGGCAGACTGTAGAGACTCTCTGGTCTGTTCCAGTGGCAGACTGTAGAGAATCTCTGGTCTGTTCCAGTGGCAGACTGTATAGACTCTCTGGTCTGTTCCAGTGGCAGACTGTAGAGACTCTGTGGCCTGTTCCAGTGGCAGACTGCAGAGACTCTGTGGCCTGTTCCAGTGGCAGACTGTAGAGACTCTCTGGTCTGTTCCAGTGGCAGACTGTAGAGACTCTGTGGCCTGTTTCAGTGGCAGACTGTAGAGACTCTCTTGCCTGTTTCAGTTGCAGACTGTAGAGACTCTCTGGCCTGTTCCAGTGGCAGACTGTAGAGACTCTGTGGCCTGTTCCAGTGGCAGACTGTAGAGACTCTGTGGCCTGTTCCAGTGGCAGACTGTAGAGACTCTCTGGTCTGTTCCAGTGGCAGACTGTAGAGACTCTCTGGCCTGTTCCAGTGGCAGACTGTAGATACTCTCTGGCCTGTCCCAGTGGCAGACTGTAGAGACTCTCTGGTCTGTTCCAGTGCCAGACTGTAGAGACTCTCTGGCCTGTTCCAGTGGCAGACTGTAGAGACTCTCTGGTCTGTTCCAGTGGCAGACTGTAGAGACTCTGTGGCCTGTTCCAGTGGCAGACTGTAGAGACTCTCTGGCCTGTTCCAGTGGCAGACTGTAGAGACTCTCTGGCCTGTTCCAGTTGCAGACTGTAGAGACTCTATGGCCTGTTCCAGTGGCAGACTGTAGAGACTCTGTGGCCTGTTCCAGTGGCAGACTGTAGAGACTCTGTGGCCTGTTCCAGTGGCAGACTGTAGAGACTCTCTGGTCTGTTCCAGTGGCAGACTGTAGAGACTCTCTGGCCTGTTCCAGTGGCAGACTGTAGATACTCTCTGGCCTGTCCCAGTGGCAGACTGTAGAGACTCTCTGGTCTGTTCCAGTGCCAGACTGTAGAGACTCTCTGGCCTGTCCCAGTGGCAGACTGTAGAGACTCTCTGGTCTGTTCCAGTGCCAGACTGTAGAGACTCTCTGGCCTGTTCCAGTGGCAGACTGTAGAGACTCTCTGGTCTGTTCCAGTGGCAGACTGTAGAGACTCTGTGGCCTGTTCCAGTGGCAGACTGTAGAGACTCTCTGGCCTGTTCCAGTGGCAGACTGTAGAGACTCTCTGGCCTGTTCCAGTTGCAGACTGTAGAGACTCTATGGCCTGTTCCAGTGGCAGACTGTAGAGACTCTGTGGCCTGTTCCAGTGGCAGACTGTAGAGACTCTGTGGCCTGTTTTAGTGGCAGACTGTAGAGACTCTCTGGCCTGTTCCAGTTGCAGACTATAGAGACTCTCTGGCCTGTTCCAGTGGCAGACTGTAGAGACTCTGTGGCCTGTTCCAGTGGCAGACTGTAGAGACTCTCTGGCCTGTTCCAGTGTCAGACTGTAGAGACTCTGTTGCCTGTTCCAGTGGCAGACTGTAGAGACTCTGTGGCCTGTTCCAATGGCAGACTGTAGAGACTCTCTGGTCTGTTCCAGTGGCAGACTCTAGAGACTCTATGGCCTGTTCCAGTGGCAGACTGTAGAGACTCTCTGGTCTGTTCCAGTGGCAGACTGTAGAGACTCTCTGGCCTGTTCCAGTGGCAGACTGTAGAGACTCTCTGGTCTGTTCCAGTGGCAGACTGTAGAGAATCTCTGGTCTGTTCCAGTGGCAGACTGTATAGACTCTCTGGTCTGTTCCAGTGGCAGACTGTAGAGACTCTGTGGCCTGTTCCAGTGGCAGACTGCAGAGACTCTGTGGCCTGTTCCAGTGGCAGACTGTAGAGACTCTCTGGTCTGTTCCAGTGGCAGACTGTAGAGACTCTGTGGCCTGTTTCAGTGGCAGACTGTAGAGACTCTCTTGCCTGTTTCAGTTGCAGACTGTAGAGACTCTCTGGCCTGTTCCAGTGGCAGACTGTAGAGACTCTGTGGCCTGTTCCAGTGGCAGACTGTAGAGACTCTGTGGCCTGTTCCAGTGGCAGACTGTAGAGACTCTCTGGTCTGTTCCAGTGGCAGACTGTAGAGACTCTCTGGCCTGTTCCAGTGGCAGACTGTAGATACTCTCTGGCCTGTCCCATTGGCAGACTGTAGAGACTCTCTGGTCTGTTCCAGTGCCAGACTGTAGAGACTCTCTGGCCTGTTCCAGTGGCAGACTGTAGAGACTCTCTGGTCTGTTCCAGTGGCAGACTGTAGAGACTCTGTGGCCTGTTCCAGTGGCAGACTGTAGAGACTCTCTGGCCTGTTCCAGTGGCAGACTGTAGAGACTCTCTGGCCTGTTCCAGTTGCAGACTGTAGAGACTCTATGGCCTGTTCCAGTGGCAGACTGTAGAGACTCTCTGGTCTGTTCCAGTGGCAGACTGTAGAGAATCTCTGGTCTGTTCCAGTGGCAGACTGTATAGACTCTCTGGTCTGTTCCAGTGGCAGACTGTAGAGACTCTGTGGCCTGTTCCAGTGGCAGACTGCAGAGACTCTGTGGCCTGTTCCAGTGGCAGACTGTAGAGATTCTCTGGTCTGTTCCAGTGGCAGACTGTAGAGACTCTGTGGCCTGTTTCAGTGGCAGACTGTAGAGACTCTCTTGCCTGTTTCAGTTGCAGACTGTAGAGACTCTCTGGCCTGTTCCAGTGGCAGACTGTAGAGACTCTGTGGCCTGTTCCAGTGGCAGACTGTAGAGACTCTGTGGCCTGTTCCAGTGGCAGACTGTAGAGACTCTCTGGTCTGTTCCAGTGGCAGACTGTAGAGACTCTCTGGCCTGTTCCAGTGGCAGACTGTAGATACTCTCTGGCCTGTCCCAGTGGCAGACTGTAGAGACTCTCTGGTCTGTTCCAGTGCCAGACTGTAGAGACTCTCTGGCCTGTTCCAGTGGCAGACTGTAGAGACTCTCTGGTCTGTTCCAGTGGCAGACTGTAGAGACTCTGTGGCCTGTTCCAGTGGCAGACTGTAGAGACTCTCTGGCCTGTTCCAGTGGCAGACTGTAGAGACTCTCTGGCCTGTTCCAGTTGCAGACTGTAGAGACTCTCTGGCCTGTTCCAGTGGCAGACTGTAGAGACTCTGTGGCCTGTTCCAGTGGCAGACTGTAGAGACTCTCTGGTCTGTTCCAGTGGCAGACTGTAGAGACTCTATGGCCTGTTACAGTGGCAGACTGTAGAGACTCTCTGGTCTGTTCCAGTGGCAGACTGTAGAGACTCTGTGGCCTGTTCCAGTGGCAGACTGTAGAGACTCTCTGGCCTGTTCCAGTGGCAGACTGTAGAGACTCTCTGGCCTGTTCCAGTTGCAGACTGTAGAGACTCTCTGGCCTGTTCCAGTGGCAGACTGTAGAGACTCTGTGGCCTGTTCCAGTGGCAGACTGTAGAGACTCTCTGGTCTGTTCCAGTGGCAGACTGTAGAGACTCTATGGCCTGTTACAGTGGCAGACTGTAGAGACTCTCTGGTCTGTTCCAGTGGCAGACTGTAGAGACTCTCTGGCCTGTTCCAGTGGCAGACTGTAGAGACTCTATGGCCTGTTCCAGTGGCAGACTGTAGAGACTCTGTGGCCTGTTCCAGTGGCAGACTGTAGAGACTCTGTGGCCTGTTCCAGTGGCAGACTGTAGAGACTCTCTGGTCTGTTCCAGTGGCAGACTGTAGAGACTCTCTGGCCTGTTCCAGTGGCAGACTGTAGATACTCTCTGGCCTGTCCCAGTGGCAGACTGTAGAGACTCTCTGGTCTGTTCCAGTGCCAGACTGTAGAGACTCTCTGGCCTGTTCCAGTGGCAGACTGTAGAGACTCTCTGGTCTGTTCCAGTGGCAGACTGTAGAGACTCTGTGGCCTGTTCCAGTGGCAGACTGTAGAGACTCTCTGGCCTGTTCCAGTGGCAGACTGTAGAGACTCTCTGGCCTGTTCCAGTTGCAGACTGTAGAGACTCTATGGCCTGTTCCAGTGGCAGACTGTAGAGACTCTCTGGTCTGTTCCAGTGGCAGACTGTAGAGAATCTCTGGTCTGTTCCAGTGGCAGACTGTATAGACTCTCTGGTCTGTTCCAGTGGCAGACTGTAGAGACTCTGTGGCCTGTTCCAGTGGCAGACTGCAGAGACTCTGTGGCCTGTTCCAGTGGCAGACTGTAGAGATTCTCTGGTCTGTTCCAGTGGCAGACTGTAGAGACTCTGTGGCCTGTTTCAGTGGCAGACTGTAGAGACTCTCTTGCCTGTTTCAGTTGCAGACTGTAGAGACTCTCTGGCCTGTTCCAGTGGCAGACTGTAGAGACTCTGTGGCCTGTTCCAGTGGCAGACTGTAGAGACTCTGTGGCCTGTTCCAGTGGCAGACTGTAGAGACTCTCTGGTCTGTTCCAGTGGCAGACTGTAGAGACTCTCTGGCCTGTTCCAGTGGCAGACTGTAGATACTCTCTGGCCTGTCCCAGTGGCAGACTGTAGAGACTCTCTGGTCTGTTCCAGTGCCAGACTGTAGAGACTCTCTGGCCTGTTCCAGTGGCAGACTGTAGAGACTCTCTGGTCTGTTCCAGTGGCAGACTGTAGAGACTCTGTGGCCTGTTCCAGTGGCAGACTGTAGAGACTCTCTGGCCTGTTCCAGTGGCAGACTGTAGAGACTCTCTGGCCTGTTCCAGTTGCAGACTGTAGAGACTCTCTGGCCTGTTCCAGTGGCAGACTGTAGAGACTCTGTGGCCTGTTCCAGTGGCAGACTGTAGAGACTCTCTGGTCTGTTCCAGTGGCAGACTGTAGAGACTCTATGGCCTGTTACAGTGGCAGACTGTAGAGACTCTCTGGTCTGTTCCAGTGGCAGACTGTAGAGACTCTGTGGCCTGTTCCAGTGGCAGACTGTAGAGACTCTCTGGCCTGTTCCAGTGGCAGACTGTAGAGACTCTCTGGCCTGTTCCAGTTGCAGACTGTAGAGACTCTCTGGCCTGTTCCAGTGGCAGACTGTAGAGACTCTGTGGCCTGTTCCAGTGGCAGACTGTAGAGACTCTCTGGTCTGTTCCAGTGGCAGACTGTAGAGACTCTATGGCCTGTTACAGTGGCAGACTGTAGAGACTCTCTGGTCTGTTCCAGTGGCAGACTGTAGAGACTCTCTGGCCTGTTCCAGTGGCAGACTGTAGAGACTCTATGGCCTGTTCCAGTGGCAGACTGTAGAGACTCTGTGGCCTGTTTTAGTGGCAGACTGTAGAGACTCTCTGGCCTGTTCACGTGGCAGACTGTAGAGACTCTCTGGCCTGTTCCAGTGGCAGACTGTAGAGACTCTCTGGCCTGTTCCAATGGCAGACTGTAGAGACTCTCTGGCCTGTTCCAGTGGCAGACTGTAGAGACTCTGTGGCCTGTTCCAGTGGCAGACTGTAGAGACTCTCTGGTCTGTTCCAGTGGCAGACTGTAGAGACTCTGTGGCCTGTTCCAGTGGCAGACTGTAGAGACTCTGTGGCCTGTTTTAGTGGCAGACTGTAGAGACTCTCTGGCCTGTTCCAGTTGCAGACTATAGAGACTCTCTGGCCTGTTCCAGTGGCAGACTGTAGAGACTCTGTGGCCTGTTCCAGTGGCAGACTGTAGAGACTCTCTGGCCTGTTCCAGTGTCAGACTGTAGAGACTCTGTTGCCTGTTCCAGTGGCAGACTGTAGAGACTCTGTGGCCTGTTCCAATGGCAGACTGTAGAGACTCTCTGGTCTGTTCCAGTGGCAGACTGTAGAGACTCTATGGCCTGTTCCAGTGGCAGACTGTAGAGACTCTCTGGTCTGTTGCAGTGGCAGACTGTAGAGACTCTCTGGCCTGTTCCAGTGGCAGACTGTAGAGACTCTCTGGTCTGTTCCAGTGGCAGACTGTAGAGAATCTCTGGTCTGTTCCAGTGGCAGACTGTATAGACTCTCTGGTCTGTTCCAGTGGCAGACTGTAGAGACTCTGTGGCCTGTTCCAGTGGCAGACTGCAGAGACTCTGTGGCCTGTTCCAGTGGCAGACTGTAGAGACTCTCTGGTCTGTTCCAGTGGCAGACTGTAGAGACTCTGTGGCCTGTTTCAGTGGCAGACTGTAGAGACTCTCTTGCCTGTTTCAGTTGCAGACTGTAGAGACTCTCTGGCCTGTTCCAGTGGCAGACTGTAGAGACTCTGTGGCCTGTTCCAGTGGCAGACTGTAGAGACTCTGTGGCCTGTTCCAGTGGCAGACTGTAGAGACTCTCTGGTCTGTTCCAGTGGCAGACTGTAGAGACTCTCTGGCCTGTTCCAGTGGCAGACTGTAGATACTCTCTGGCCTGTCCCAGTGGCAGACTGTAGAGACTCTCTGGTCTGTTCCAGTGCCAGACTGTAGAGACTCTCTGGCCTGTTCCAGTGGCAGACTGTAGAGACTCTCTGGTCTGTTCCAGTGGCAGACTGTAGAGACTCTGTGGCCTGTTCCAGTGGCAGACTGTAGAGACTCTCTGGCCTGTTCCAGTGGCAGACTGTAGAGACTCTCTGGCCTGTTCCAGTTGCAGACTGTAGAGACTCTATGGCCTGTTCCAGTGGCAGACTGTAGAGACTCTCTGGTCTGTTCCAGTGGCAGACTGTAGAGAATCTCTGGTCTGTTCCAGTGGCAGACTGTATAGACTCTCTGGTCTGTTCCAGTGGCAGACTGTAGAGACTCTGTGGCCTGTTCCAGTGGCAGACTGTAGAGACTCTCTGGCCTGTTCCAGTGGCAGACTGTAGAGACTCTGTGGCCTGTTTCAGTGGCAGACTGTAGAGACTCTCTTGCCTGTTTCAGTTGCAGACTGTAGAGACTCTCTGGCCTGTTCCAGTGGCAGACTGTAGAGACTCTGTGGCCTGTTCCAGTGGCAGACTGTAGAGACTCTGTGGCCTGTTCCAGTGGCAGACTGTAGAGACTCTCTGGCCTGTTCCAGTGGCAGACTGTAGAGACTCTCTGGTCTGTTCCAGTGGCAGACTGTAGAGACTCTCTGGCCTGTTCCAGTGGCAGACTGTAGAGATTCTCTGGCCTGTCCCAGTGGCAGACTGTAGAGACTCTCTGGTCTGTTCCAGTGGCAGACTGTAGAGACTCTGTGGCCTGTTCCAGTGGCAGACTGTAGAGACTCTCTGGCCTGTTCCAGTGGCAGACTGTAGAGACTCTCTGGCCTGTTCCAGTTGCAGACTGTAGAGACTCTCTGGCCTGTTCCAGTGGCAGACTGTAGAGACTCTGTGGCCTGTTCCAGTGGCAGACTGTAGAGACTCTCTGGTCTGTTCCAGTGGCAGACTGTAGAGACTCTCTGGTCTGTTCCAGTGGCAGACTGTAGAGACTCTGTGGCCTGTTCCAGTGGCAGACTGCAGAGACTCTGTGGCCTGTTCCAGTGGCAGACTGTAGAGACTCTCTGGTCTGTTCCAGTGGCAGACTGTAGAGACTCTGTGGCCTGTTTCAGTGGCAGACTGTAGAGACTCTCTTGCCTGTTTCAGTTGCAGACTGTAGAGACTCTCTGGCCTGTTCCAGTGGCAGACTGTAGAGACTCTCTGGCCTGTTCCAGTGGCAGACTGTAGAGACTCTCTGGCCTGTTCCAGTTGCAGACTGTAGAGACTCTCTGGCCTGTTCCAGTGGCAGACTGTAGAGACTCTGTGGCCTGTTCCAGTGGCAGACTGTAGAGACTCTCTGGTCTGTTCCAGTGGCAGACTGTAGAGACTCTCTGGCCTGTTCCAGTGGCAGACTGTACAGACTCTGTGGCCTGTTCCAGTGGCAGACTGCAGAGACTCTGTGGCCTGTTCCAGTGGCAGACTGTAGAGACTCTCTGGTCTGTTCCAGTGGCAGACTGTAGAGACTCTGTGGCCTGTTTCAGTGGCAGACTGTAGAGACTCTCTTGCCTGTTTCAGTTGCAGACTGTAGAGACTCTCTGGCCTGTTCCAGTGGCAGACTGTAGAGACTCTCTGGTCTGTTCCAGTGGCAGACTGTAGAGACTCTCTGGCCTGTTCCAGTGGCAGACTGTAGAGACTCTGTGGCCTGTTCCAGTGGCAGACTGCAGAGACTCTGTGGCCTGTTCCAGTGGCAGACTGTAGAGACTCTCTGGTCTGTTCCAGTGGCAGACTGTAGAGACTCTCTGGCCTGTTCCAGTGGCAGACTGTAGAGACTCTGTGGCCTGTTCCAGTGGCAGACTGCAGAGACTCTGTGGCCTGTTCCAGTGGCAGACTGTAGAGACTCTCTGGTCTGTTCCAGTGGCAGACTGTAGAGACTCTGTGGCCTGTTTCAGTGGCAGACTGTAGAGACTCTCTTGCCTGTTTCAGTTGCAGACTGTAGAGACTCTCTGGCCTGTTCCAGTGGCAGACTGTAGAGACTCTCTGGCCTGTCCCAGTGGCAGACTGTAGAGACTCTCTGGTCTGTTCCAGTGGCAGACTGTAGAGACTCTGTGGCCTGTTCCAGTGGCAGACTGTAGAGACTCTCTGGCCTGTTCCAGTGGCAGACTGTAGAGACTCTCTGGCCTGTTCCAGTTGCAGACTGTAGAGACTCTCTGGCCTGTTCCAGTGGCAGACTGTAGAGACTCTGTGGCCTGTTCCAGTGGCAGACTGTAGAGACTCTCTGGTCTGTTCCAGTGGCAGACTGTAGAGACTCTCTGGTCTGTTCCAGTGGCAGACTGTAGAGACTCTGTGGCCTGTTCCAGTGGCAGACTGCAGAGACTCTGTGGCCTGTTCCAGTGGCAGACTGTAGAGACTCTCTGGTCTGTTCCAGTGGCAGACTGTAGAGACTCTGTGGCCTGTTTCAGTGGCAGACTGTAGAGACTCTCTTGCCTGTTTCAGTTGCAGACTGTAGAGACTCTCTGGCCTGTTCCAGTGGCAGACTGTAGAGACTCTGTGGCCTGTTCCAGTGGCAGACTGTAGAGACTCTGTGGCCTGTTCCAGTGGCAGACTGTAGAGACTCTCTGGTCTGTTCCAGTGGCAGACTGTAGAGACTCTCTGGCCTGTTCCAGTGGCAGACTGTAGAGACTCTCTGGCCTGTCCCAGTGGCAGACTGTAGAGACTCTCTGGTCTGTTCCAGTGCCAGACTGTAGAGACTCTCTGGCCTGTTCCAGTGGCAGACTGTAGAGACTCTCTGGTCTGTTCCAGTGGCAGACTGTAGAGACTCTGTGGCCTGTTCCAGTGGCAGACTGTAGAGACTCTCTGGCCTGTTCCAGTGGCAGACTGTAGAGACTCTCTGGCCTGTTCCAGTTGCAGACTGTAGAGACTCTCTGGCCTGTTCCAGTGGCAGACTGTAGAGACTCTGTGGCCTGTTCCAGTGGCAGACTGTAGAGACTCTCTGGTCTGTTCCAGTGGCAGACTGTAGAGACTCTCTGGCCTGTTCCAGTGGCAGACTGTAGAGACTCTGTGGCCTGTTCCAGTGGCAGACTGCAGAGACTCTGTGGCCTGTTCCAGTGGCAGACTGTAGAGACTCTCTGGTCTGTTCCAGTGGCAGACTGTAGAGACTCTGTGGCCTGTTTCAGTGGCAGACTGTAGAGACTCTCTTGCCTGTTTCGGTTGCAGACTGTAGAGACTCTCTGGCCTGTTCCAGTGGCAGACTGTAGAGACTCTCTGGCCTGTCCCAGTGGCAGACTGTAGAGACTCTCTGGTCTGTTCCAGTGCCAGACTGTAGAGACTCTCTGGCCTGTTCCAGTGGCAGACTGTAGAGACTCTCTGGTCTGTTCCAGTGGCAGACTGTAGAGACTCTGTGGCCTGTTCCAGTGGCAGACTGTAGAGACTCTCTGGCCTGTTCCAGTGGCAGACTGTAGAGACTCTCTGGCCTGTTCCAGTTGCAGACTGTAGAGACTCTCTGGCCTGTTCCAGTGGCAGACTGTAGAGACTCTGTGGCCTGTTCCAGTGGCAGACTGTAGAGACTCTCTGGTCTGTTCCAGTGGCAGACTGTAGAGACTCTATGGCCTGTTACAGTGGCAGACTGTAGAGACTCTCTGGTCTGTTCCAGTGGCAGACTGTAGAGACTCTCTGGCCTGTTCCAGTGGCAGACTGTAGAGACTCTATGGCCTGTTCCAGTGGCAGACTGTAGAGACTCTGTGGCCTGTTTTAGTGGCAGACTGTAGAGACTCTCTGGCCTGTTCACGTGGCAGACTGTAGAGACTCTCTGGCCTGTTCCAGTGGCAGACTGTAGAGACTCTCTGGCCTGTTCCAGTGGCAGACTGTAGAGACTCTCTGGCCTGTTCCAGTGGCAGACTGTAGAGACTCTGTGGCCTGTTCCAGTGGCAGACTGTAGAGACTCTCTGGTCTGTTCCAGTGGCAGACTGTAGAGACTCTATGGCCTGTTCCAGTGGCAGACTGTAGAGACTCTGTGGCCTGTTTTAGTGGCAGACTGTAGAGACTCTCTGGCCTGTTCACGTGGCAGACTGTAGAGACTCTCTGGCCTGTTCCAGTGGCAGACTGTAGAGACTCTCTGGCCTGTTCCAGTGGCAGACTGTAGAGACTCTCTGGCCTGTTCCAGTTGCAGACTGTAGAGACTCTCTGGCCAGTTCCAGTGGCAGACTGTGGAGACTCTCTGGTCTGTTCCAGTGGCAGACTGTAGAGACTCTCTGGTCTGTTCCAGTGGCAGACTGTAGAGACTCTGTGGCCTGTTCCAGTGGCAGACTGTAGAGACTCTCTGGCCTGTTCCAGTGGCAGACTGTAGAGACTCTGTGGCCTGTTCCAGTGGCAGACTCTAGAGACTCTCTGGTCTGTTCCAGTGGCAGACTGTAGAGAATCTCTGGTCTGTTCCAGTGGCAGACTGTATAGACTCTCTGGTCTGTTCCAGTGGCAGACTGTAGAGACTCTGTGGCCTGTTCCAGTGGCAGACTGCAGAGACTCTGTGGCCTGTTCCAGTGGCAGACTGTAGAGACTCTCTGGTCTGTTCCAGTGGCAGACTGTAGAGACTCTGTGGCCTGTTTCAGTGGCAGACTGTAGAGACTCTCTTGCCTGTTTCAGTTGCAGACTGTAGAGACTCTCTGGCCTGTTCCAGTGGCAGACTGTAGAGACTCTGTGGCCAATTCCAGTGGCAGACTGTAGAGACTCTGTGGCCTGTTCCAGTGGCAGACTGTAGAGACTCTCTGGTCTGTTCCAGTGGCAGACTGTAGAGACTCTCTGGCCTGTTCCAGTGGCAGACTGTAGAGACTCTCTGGCCTGTCCCAGTGGCAGACTGTAGAGACTCTCTGGTCTGTTCCATTTCCAGACTGTAGAGACTCTCTGGCCTGTTCCAGTGGCAGACTGTAGAGACTCTCTGGTCTGTTCCAGTGGCAGACTGTAGAGACTCTGTGGCCTGTTCCAGTGGCAGACTGTAGAGACTCTCTGGCCTGTTCCAGTGGCAGACTGTAGAGACTCTCTGGCCTGTTCCAGTTGCAGACTGTAGAGACTCTCTGGCCTGTTCCAGTGGCAGACTGTAGAGACTCTGTGGCCTGTTCCAGTGGCAGACTGTAGAGACTCTCTGGTCTGTTCCAGTGGCAGACTGTAGAGACTCTATGGCCTGTTACAGTGGCAGACTGTAGAGTCTCTCTGGTCTGTTCCAGTGGCAGACTGTAGAGACTCTCTGGCCTGTTCCAGTGGCAGACTGTAGAGACTCTGTGGCCTGTTTTAGTGGCAGACTGTAGAGACTCTCTGGCCTGTTCACGTGGCAGACTGTAGAGACTCTCTGGCCTGTTCCAGTGGCAGACTGTAGAGACTCTCTGGCCTGTTCCAGTGGCAGACTGTAGAGACTCTCTGGCCTGTTCCAGTGGCAGACTGTAGAGACTCTGTGGCCTGTTCCAGTGGCAGACTGTAGAGACTCTCTGGTCTGTTCCAGTGGCAGACTGTAGAGACTCTATGGCCTGTTACAGTGGCAGACTGTAGAGACTCTCTGGTCTGTTCCAGTGGCAGACTGTAGAGACTCTCTGGCCTGTTCCAGTGGCAGACTGTAGAGACTCTATGGCCTGTTCCAGTGGCAGACTGTAGAGACTCTGTGGCCTGTTTTAGTGGCAGACTGTAGAGACTCTCTGGCCTGTTCCAGTTGCAGACTAAAGAGACTCTCTGGCCTGTTCCAGTGGCAGACTGTAGAGATTCTGTGGCCTGTTCCAGTGGCAGACTGTAGAGACTCTCTGGCCTGTTCCAGTGGCAGACTGTAGAGACTCTGTGGCCTGTTCCAGTGGCAGACTGTAGAGACTCTGTGGCCTGTTCCAGTGGCAGACTGTAGAGACTCTGTGGCCTGTTCCAGTGGCAGACTGTAGAGACTCTCTGGTCTGTTCCAGTGGCAGACTGTAGAGACTCTCTGGCCTGCTCCAGTGGCAGACTGTAGAGACTCTGTGGCCTGTTCCAGTGGCGGACTGTAGATACTCTGTGGCCTGTTCCAGTGGCAGACTGTAGAGACTCTGTGGCCTGTTCCAGTGGCAGACTGTTGAGACTCTCTGGCCTGTTCCAGTGGCAGACTGTAGAGACTCTCTGGCCAGCTCCAGTGGCAGACTGTAGAGACTCTGTGGCCTGTTCCAGTGGCAGACTGTAGAGAATCTGTGGCCTGTTCCAGTGGCAGACTGTAGAGACTCTGTGGCCTGTTCCAGTGACAGACTGTAGAGACTCTGTGGCCTGTTCCAGAGGCAGACTGTAGAGACTCTGTGGCCTGTTCCAGTGGCAGACTGTAGAGACTCTCTGGTCTGTTCCAGTGGAAGACTGTAGAGACTCTCTGGCCTGCTCCAGTGGCAGACTGTAGAGAATCTCTGGTCTGTTTCAGTTGCAGACTGTAGAGACTCTCTGGCCTGTTCTAGTGGCAGACTGTAGAGACTCTGTGGCCTGTTCCAGTGGCAGACTGTAGAGACTCTGTGGCCTGTTCCAGTGGCAGACTGTAGAGACTCTCTGGTCTGTTCCAGTGGCAGACTGTAGAGACTCTGTGGCCTGTTCCAGTGGCAGACTGCAGAGACTCTGTGGCCTGTTCCAGTGGCAGACTGTAGAGACTCTCTGGTCTGTTCCAGTGGCAGACTGTAGAGACTCTGTGGCCTGTTTCAGTGGCAGACTGTAGAGACTCTCTTGCCTGTTTCGGTTGCAGACTGTAGAGACTCTCTGGCCTGTTCCAGTGGCAGACTGTAGAGACTCTCTGGCCTGTCCCAGTGGCAGACTGTAGAGACTCTCTGGTCTGTTCCAGTGCCAGACTGTAGAGACTCTCTGGCCTGTTCCAGTGGCAGACTGTAGAGACTCTCTGGTCTGTTCCAGTGGCAGACTGTAGAGACTCTGTGGCCTGTTCCAGTGGCAGACTGTAGAGACTCTCTGGCCTGTTCCAGTGGCAGACTGTAGAGACTCTCTGGCCTGTTCCAGTTGCAGACTGTAGAGACTCTCTGGCCTGTTCCAGTGGCAGACTGTAGAGACTCTGTGGCCTGTTCCAGTGGCAGACTGTAGAGACTCTCTGGTCTGTTCCAGTGGCAGACTGTAGAGACTCTATGGCCTGTTACAGTGGCAGACTGTAGAGACTCTCTGGTCTGTTCCAGTGGCAGACTGTAGAGACTCTCTGGCCTGTTCCAGTGGCAGACTGTAGAGACTCTATGGCCTGTTCCAGTGGCAGACTGTAGAGACTCTGTGGCCTGTTTTAGTGGCAGACTGTAGAGACTCTCTGGCCTGTTCACGTGGCAGACTGTAGAGACTCTCTGGCCTGTTCCAGTGGCAGACTGTAGAGACTCTCTGGCCTGTTCCAGTGGCAGACTGTAGAGACTCTCTGGCCTGTTCCAGTGGCAGACTGTAGAGACTCTGTGGCCTGTTCCAGTGGCAGACTGTAGAGACTCTCTGGTCTGTTCCAGTGGCAGACTGTAGAGACTCTATGGCCTGTTCCAGTGGCAGACTGTAGAGACTCTGTGGCCTGTTTTAGTGGCAGACTGTAGAGACTCTCTGGCCTGTTCACGTGGCAGACTGTAGAGACTCTCTGGCCTGTTCCAGTGGCAGACTGTAGAGACTCTCTGGCCTGTTCCAGTGGCAGACTGTAGAGACTCTCTGGCCTGTTCCAGTTGCAGACTGTAGAGACTCTCTGGCCAGTTCCAGTGGCAGACTGTGGAGACTCTCTGGTCTGTTCCAGTGGCAGACTGTAGAGACTCTCTGGTCTGTTCCAGTGGCAGACTGTAGAGACTCTGTGGCCTGTTCCAGTGGCAGACTGTAGAGACTCTCTGGCCTGTTCCAGTGGCAGACTGTAGAGACTCTGTGGCCTGTTCCAGTGGCAGACTCTAGAGACTCTCTGGTCTGTTCCAGTGGCAGACTGTAGAGAATCTCTGGTCTGTTCCAGTGGCAGACTGTATAGACTCTCTGGTCTGTTCCAGTGGCAGACTGTAGAGACTCTGTGGCCTGTTCCAGTGGCAGACTGCAGAGACTCTGTGGCCTGTTCCAGTGGCAGACTGTAGAGACTCTCTGGTCTGTTCCAGTGGCAGACTGTAGAGACTCTGTGGCCTGTTTCAGTGGCAGACTGTAGAGACTCTCTTGCCTGTTTCAGTTGCAGACTGTAGAGACTCTCTGGCCTGTTCCAGTGGCAGACTGTAGAGACTCTGTGGCCAATTCCAGTGGCAGACTGTAGAGACTCTGTGGCCTGTTCCAGTGGCAGACTGTAGAGACTCTCTGGTCTGTTCCAGTGGCAGACTGTAGAGACTCTCTGGCCTGTTCCAGTGGCAGACTGTAGAGACTCTCTGGCCTGTCCCAGTGGCAGACTGTAGAGACTCTCTGGTTTGTTCCATTTCCAGACTGTAGAGACTCTCTGGCCTGTTCCAGTGGCAGACTGTAGAGACTCTCTGGTCTGTTCCAGTGGCAGACTGTAGAGACTCTGTGGCCTGTTCCAGTGGCAGACTGTAGAGACTCTCTGGCCTGTTCCAGTGGCAGACTGTAGAGACTCTCTGGCCTGTTCCAGTTGCAGACTGTAGAGACTCTCTGGCCTGTTCCAGTGGCAGACTGTAGAGACTCTGTGGCCTGTTCCAGTGGCAGACTGTAGAGACTCTCTGGTCTGTTCCAGTGGCAGACTGTAGAGACTCTATGGCCTGTTACAGTGGCAGACTGTAGAGTCTCTCTGGTCTGTTCCAGTGGCAGACTGTAGAGACTCTCTGGCCTGTTCCAGTGGCAGACTGTAGAGACTCTGTGGCCTGTTTTAGTGGCAGACTGTAGAGACTCTCTGGCCTGTTCACGTGGCAGACTGTAGAGACTCTCTGGCCTGTTCCAGTGGCAGACTGTAGAGACTCTCTGGCCTGTTCCAGTGGCAGACTGTAGAGACTCTCTGGCCTGTTCCAGTGGCAGACTGTAGAGACTCTGTGGCCTGTTCCAGTGGCAGACTGTAGAGACTCTCTGGTCTGTTCCAGTGGCAGACTGTAGAGACTCTATGGCCTGTTACAGTGGCAGACTGTAGAGACTCTCTGGTCTGTTCCAGTGGCAGACTGTAGAGACTCTCTGGCCTGTTCCAGTGGCAGACTGTAGAGACTCTATGGCCTGTTCCAGTGGCAGACTGTAGAGACTCTGTGGCCTGTTTTAGTGGCAGACTGTAGAGACTCTCTGGCCTGTTCCAGTTGCAGACTAAAGAGACTCTCTGGCCTGTTCCAGTGGCAGACTGTAGAGATTCTGTGGCCTGTTCCAGTGGCAGACTGTAGAGACTCTCTGGCCTGTTCCAGTGGCAGACTGTAGAGACTCTGTGGCCTGTTCCAGTGGCAGACTGTAGAGACTCTGTGGCCTGTTCCAGTGGCAGACTGTAGAGACTCTGTGGCCTGTTCCAGTGGCAGACTGTAGAGACTCTCTGGTCTGTTCCAGTGGCAGACTGTAGAGACTCTCTGGCCTGCTCCAGTGGCAGACTGTAGAGACTCTGTGGCCTGTTCCAGTGGCAGACTGTAGATACTCTGTGGCCTGTTCCAGTGGCAGACTGTAGAGACTCTGTGGCCTGTTCCAGTGGCAGACTGTTGAGACTCTCTGGCCTGTTCCAGTGGCAGACTGTAGAGACTCTCTGGCCAGCTCCAGTGGCAGACTGTAGAGACTCTGTGGCCTGTTCCAGTGGCAGACTGTAGAGAATCTGTGGCCTGTTCCAGTGGCAGACTGTAGAGACTCTGTGGCCTGTTCCAGTGACAGACTGTAGAGACTCTGTGGCCTGTTCCAGAGGCAGACTGTAGAGACTCTGTGGCCTGTTCCAGTGGCAGACTGTAGAGACTCTCTGGTCTGTTCCAGTGGAAGACTGTAGAGACTCTCTGGCCTGCTCCAGTGGCAGACTGTAGAGAATCTCTGGTCTGTTTCAGTTGCAGACTGTAGAGACTCTCTGGCCTGTTCTAGTGGCAGACTGTAGAGACTCTGTGGCCTGTTCCAGTGGCAGACTGTAGAGACTCTGTGGCCTGTTCCAGTGGCAGACTGTAGAGACTCTCTGGTCTGTTCCAGTGGCAGACTGTAGAGACTCTCTGGCCTGTTCCAGTGGCAGACTGTAGAGACTCTCTGGCCTGTTCCAGTGGCAGACTGTAGAGACTCTCTGGCCTGTTCCAGTGGCAGACTGTAGAGACTCTCTGGCCTGTTCCAGTGGCAGACTGTAGAGACTCTGTGGCCTGTTCCAGTGGCAGACTGTAGAGACTCTCTGGCCTGTTCCAGTGGCAGACTGTAGAGACTCTCTGGCCTGTTCCAGTGGCAGACTGTAGAGACTCTGTGGCCTGTTCCAGTAACAGACTGTAGAGACTCTCTGGCCTATTCCAGTGGCAGACTGTAGAGATTCTGTGGCCTGTTCCAGTGGCAGACTGTAGAGACTCTATGGCCTGTTCCAGTGGCAGATTGTAGAGACTCTCTGGCCTGTTCCAGTGGCAGACTGTAGAGACTCTCTGGTCTGTTCCAGTGGCAGACTGTAGAGACTCTCTGGTCTGTTCCAGTGGCAGACTGTAAAGACTCTCTGGTCGTTTCCAGTGGCAGACTGTAGAGACTCTCTGGCCTGTTCCAGTGGCAGACTGTAGAGACTCTGTGGCCTGTTCCAGTGGCAGACTGTAGAGACTCTGTGGCCTGTTCCAGTGGCAGACTGTAGAGACTCTCTGGCCTGTTCCAGTGGCAGACTGTAAAGACTCTCTGGCCTGTTCCATTGGCAGACTGTAGAGACTCTCTGGCCTGTTCCAGTGGCAGACTGTAGAGACTCTGTGGCCTGTTCCAGTGGCAGACTGTAGAGACTCTGTGGCCTGTTCCAGAGGCAGACTGTAGAGACTCTGTGGCCTGTTCCAGTGGCAGACTGTAGAGACTCTCTGGTCTGTTCCAGTGGAAGACTGTAGAGACATTCTGGCCTGCTCCAGTGGCAGACTGTAGAGACTCTCTGGTCTGTTCCAGTGGCAGACTGTAGAGACTCTCTGGCCTGTTCCAGTGGCAGACTGTAGAGACTCTCTGGCCTGTTCCAGTGGCAGACTGAAGAGACTTTCTGGCCTGTTCCAGTGGCAGACTGTAGAGACTCTCTGGCCTGCTCCAGTGGCAGACTGTAGAGACTCTCTGGTCTGTTCCAGTGGCAGACTGTAGAGACTCTCTGGCCTGTTCCAGTGGCAGACTGTAGAGACTCTGTGGCCTGTTCCAGTAACAGACTGTAGAGACTCTCTGGCCTATTCCAGTGGCAGACTGTAGAGATTCTGTGGCCTGTTCCAGTGGCAGACTGTAGAGACTCTATGGCCTGTTCCAGTGGCAGATTGTAGAGACTCTCTGGCCTGTTCCAGTGGCAGACTGTAGAGACTCTCTGGTCTGTTCCAGTGGCAGACTGTAGAGACTCTCTGGTCTGTTCCAGTGGCAGACTGTAAAGACTCTCTGGTCGTTTCCAGTGGCAGACTGTAGAGACTCTCTGGCCTTTTCCAGTTGCAGACTGTAGAGACTCTCTGGCCTGTTCCAGTGGCAGACTGTAGAGACTCTGTGGCCTGTTCCAGTGGCAGACTGTAGAGACTCTCTGGCCTGTTCCAGTGGCAGACTGTAGAGACTCTCTGGCCTGTTCCAGTGGCAGACTGTAGAGACTCTCTGGTCTGTTCCAGTGGCAGACTGTAGAGACTCTGTGGCCTGTTTCAGTGGCAGACTGTAGAGACTCTCTTGCCTGTTTCAGTTGCAGACTGTAGAGACTCTCTGGCCTGTTCCAGTGGCAGACTGTAGAGACTCTCTGGCCTGTCCCAGTGGCAGACTGTAGAGACTCTCTGGTCTGTTCCAGTGGCAGACTGTAGAGACTCTGTGGCCTGTTCCAGTGGCAGACTGTAGAGACTCTCTGGCCTGTTCCAGTGGCAGACTGTAGAGACTCTCTGGCCTGTTCCAGTTGCAGACTGTAGAGACTCTCTGGCCTGTTCCAGTGGCAGACTGTAGAGACTCTGTGGCCTGTTCCAGTGGCAGACTGTAGAGACTCTCTGGTCTGTTCCAGTGGCAGACTGTAGAGACTCTCTGGTCTGTTCCAGTGGCAGACTGTAGAGACTCTGTGGCCTGTTCCAGTGGCAGACTGCAGAGACTCTGTGGCCTGTTCCAGTGGCAGACTGTAGAGACTCTCTGGTCTGTTCCAGTGGCAGACTGTAGAGACTCTGTGGCCTGTTTCAGTGGCAGACTGTAGAGACTCTCTTGCCTGTTTCAGTTGCAGACTGTAGAGACTCTCTGGCCTGTTCCAGTGGCAGACTGTAGAGACTCTGTGGCCTGTTCCAGTGGCAGACTGTAGAGTCTCTGTGGCCTGTTCCAGTGGCAGACTGTAGAGACTCTCTGGTCTGTTCCAGTGGCAGACTGTAGAGACTCTCTGGCCTGTTCCAGTGGCAGACTGTAGAGACTCTCTGGCCTGTCCCAGTGGCAGACTGTAGAGACTCTCTGGTCTGTTCCAGTGCCAGACTGTAGAGACTCTCTGGCCTGTTCCAGTGGCAGACTGTAGAGACTCTCTGGTCTGTTCCAGTGGCAGACTGTAGAGACTCTGTGGCCTGTTCCAGTGGCAGACTGTAGAGACTCTCTGGCCTGTTCCAGTGGCAGACTGTAGAGACTCTCTGGCCTGTTCCAGTTGCAGACTGTAGAGACTCTCTGGCCTGTTCCAGTGGCAGACTGTAGAGACTCTGTGGCCTGTTCCAGTGGCAGACTGTAGAGACTCTCTGGTCTGTTCCAGTGGCAGACTGTAGAGACTCTCTGGCCTGTTCCAGTGGCAGACTGTAGAGACTCTGTGGCCTGTTCCAGTGGCAGACTGCAGAGACTCTGTGGCCTGTTCCAGTGGCAGACTGTAGAGACTCTCTGGTCTGTTCCAGTGGCAGACTGTAGAGACTCTGTGGCCTGTTTCAGTGGCAGACTGTAGAGACTCTCTTGCCTGTTTCGGTTGCAGACTGTAGAGACTCTCTGGCCTGTTCCAGTGGCAGACTGTAGAGACTCTCTGGCCTGTCCCAGTGGCAGACTGTAGAGACTCTCTGGTCTGTTCCAGTGCCAGACTGTAGAGACTCTCTGGCCTGTTCCAGTGGCAGACTGTAGAGACTCTCTGGTCTGTTCCAGTGGCAGACTGTAGAGACTCTGTGGCCTGTTCCAGTGGCAGACTGTAGAGACTCTCTGGCCTGTTCCAGTGGCAGACTGTAGAGACTCTCTGGCCTGTTCCAGTTGCAGACTGTAGAGACTCTCTGGCCTGTTCCAGTGGCAGACTGTAGAGACTCTGTGGCCTGTTCCAGTGGCAGACTGTAGAGACTCTCTGGTCTGTTCCAGTGGCAGACTGTAGAGACTCTATGGCCTGTTACAGTGGCAGACTGTAGAGACTCTCTGGTCTGTTCCAGTGGCAGACTGTAGAGACTCTCTGGCCTGTTCCAGTGGCAGACTGTAGAGACTCTATGGCCTGTTCCAGTGGCAGACTGTAGAGACTCTGTGGCCTGTTTTAGTGGCAGACTGTAGAGACTCTCTGGCCTGTTCACGTGGCAGACTGTAGAGACTCTCTGGCCTGTTCCAGTGGCAGACTGTAGAGACTCTCTGGCCTGTTCCAGTGGCAGACTGTAGAGACTCTCTGGCCTGTTCCAGTGGCAGACTGTAGAGACTCTGTGGCCTGTTCCAGTGGCAGACTGTAGAGACTCTCTGGTCTGTTCCAGTGGCAGACTGTAGAGACTCTATGGCCTGTTCCAGTGGCAGACTGTAGAGACTCTGTGGCCTGTTTTAGTGGCAGACTGTAGAGACTCTCTGGCCTGTTCACGTGGCAGACTGTAGAGACTCTCTGGCCTGTTCCAGTGGCAGACTGTAGAGACTCTCTGGCCTGTTCCAGTGGCAGACTGTAGAGACTCTCTGGCCTGTTCCAGTTGCAGACTGTAGAGACTCTCTGGCCAGTTCCAGTGGCAGACTGTGGAGACTCTCTGGTCTGTTCCAGTGGCAGACTGTAGAGACTCTCTGGTCTGTTCCAGTGGCAGACTGTAGAGACTCTGTGGCCTGTTCCAGTGGCAGACTGTAGAGACTCTCTGGCCTGTTCCAGTGGCAGACTGTAGAGACTCTGTGGCCTGTTCCAGTGGCAGACTCTAGAGACTCTCTGGTCTGTTCCAGTGGCAGACTGTAGAGAATCTCTGGTCTGTTCCAGTGGCAGACTGTATAGACTCTCTGGTCTGTTCCAGTGGCAGACTGTAGAGACTCTGTGGCCTGTTCCAGTGGCAGACTGCAGAGACTCTGTGGCCTGTTCCAGTGGCAGACTGTAGAGACTCTCTGGTCTGTTCCAGTGGCAGACTGTAGAGACTCTGTGGCCTGTTTCAGTGGCAGACTGTAGAGACTCTCTTGCCTGTTTCAGTTGCAGACTGTAGAGACTCTCTGGCCTGTTCCAGTGGCAGACTGTAGAGACTCTGTGGCCAATTCCAGTGGCAGACTGTAGAGACTCTGTGGCCTGTTCCAGTGGCAGACTGTAGAGACTCTCTGGTCTGTTCCAGTGGCAGACTGTAGAGACTCTCTGGCCTGTTCCAGTGGCAGACTGTAGAGACTCTCTGGCCTGTCCCAGTGGCAGACTGTAGAGACTCTCTGGTCTGTTCCATTTCCAGACTGTAGAGACTCTCTGGCCTGTTCCAGTGGCAGACTGTAGAGACTCTCTGGTCTGTTCCAGTGGCAGACTGTAGAGACTCTGTGGCCTGTTCCAGTGGCAGACTGTAGAGACTCTCTGGCCTGTTCCAGTGGCAGACTGTAGAGACTCTCTGGCCTGTTCCAGTTGCAGACTGTAGAGACTCTCTGGCCTGTTCCAGTGGCAGACTGTAGAGACTCTGTGGCCTGTTCCAGTGGCAGACTGTAGAGACTCTCTGGTCTGTTCCAGTGGCAGACTGTAGAGACTCTATGGCCTGTTACAGTGGCAGACTGTAGAGTCTCTCTGGTCTGTTCCAGTGGCAGACTGTAGAGACTCTCTGGCCTGTTCCAGTGGCAGACTGTAGAGACTCTGTGGCCTGTTTTAGTGGCAGACTGTAGAGACTCTCTGGCCTGTTCACGTGGCAGACTGTAGAGACTCTCTGGCCTGTTCCAGTGGCAGACTGTAGAGACTCTCTGGCCTGTTCCAGTGGCAGACTGTAGAGACTCTCTGGCCTGTTCCAGTGGCAGACTGTAGAGACTCTGTGGCCTGTTCCAGTGGCAGACTGTAGAGACTCTCTGGTCTGTTCCAGTGGCAGACTGTAGAGACTCTATGGCCTGTTACAGTGGCAGACTGTAGAGACTCTCTGGTCTGTTCCAGTGGCAGACTGTAGAGACTCTCTGGCCTGTTCCAGTGGCAGACTGTAGAGACTCTATGGCCTGTTCCAGTGGCAGACTGTAGAGACTCTGTGGCCTGTTTTAGTGGCAGACTGTAGAGACTCTCTGGCCTGTTCCAGTTGCAGACTAAAGAGACTCTCTGGCCTGTTCCAGTGGCAGACTGTAGAGATTCTGTGGCCTGTTCCAGTGGCAGACTGTAGAGACTCTCTGGCCTGTTCCAGTGGCAGACTGTAGAGACTCTGTGGCCTGTTCCAGTGGCAGACTGTAGAGACTCTGTGGCCTGTTCCAGTGGCAGACTGTAGAGACTCTGTGGCCTGTTCCAGTGGCAGACTGTAGAGACTCTCTGGTCTGTTCCAGTGGCAGACTGTAGAGACTCTCTGGCCTGCTCCAGTGGCAGACTGTAGAGACTCTGTGGCCTGTTCCAGTGGCAGACTGTAGATACTCTGTGGCCTGTTCCAGTGGCAGACTGTAGAGACTCTGTGGCCTGTTCCAGTGGCAGACTGTTGAGACTCTCTGGCCTGTTCCAGTGGCAGACTGTAGAGACTCTCTGGCCAGCTCCAGTGGCAGACTGTAGAGACTCTGTGGCCTGTTCCAGTGGCAGACTGTAGAGAATCTGTGGCCTGTTCCAGTGGCAGACTGTAGAGACTCTGTGGCCTGTTCCAGTGACAGACTGTAGAGACTCTGTGGCCTGTTCCAGAGGCAGACTGTAGAGACTCTGTGGCCTGTTCCAGTGGCAGACTGTAGAGACTCTCTGGTCTGTTCCAGTGGAAGACTGTAGAGACTCTCTGGCCTGCTCCAGTGGCAGACTGTAGAGAATCTCTGGTCTGTTTCAGTTGCAGACTGTAGAGACTCTCTGGCCTGTTCTAGTGGCAGACTGTAGAGACTCTGTGGCCTGTTCCAGTGGCAGACTGTAGAGACTCTGTGGCCTGTTCCAGTGGCAGACTGTAGAGACTCTCTGGTCTGTTCCAGTGGCAGACTGTAGAGACTCTCTGGCCTGTTCCAGTGGCAGACTGTAGAGACTCTCTGGCCTGTTCCAGTGGCAGACTGTAGAGACTCTCTGGCCTGTTCCAGTGGCAGACTGTAGAGACTCTCTGGCCTGTTCCAGTGGCAGACTGTAGAGACTCTGTGGCCTGTTCCAGTGGCAGACTGTAGAGACTCTCTGGCCTGTTCCAGTGGCAGACTGTAGAGACTCTCTGGCCTGTTCCAGTGGCAGACTGTAGAGACCCTGTGGCCTGTTCCAGTAACAGACTGTAGAGACTCTCTGGCCTATTCCAGTGGCAGACTGTAGAGATTCTGTGGCCTGTTCCAGTGGCAGACTGTAGAGACTCTATGGCCTGTTCCAGTGGCAGATTGTAGAGACTCTCTGGCCTGTTCCAGTGGCAGACTGTAGAGACTCTCTGGTCTGTTCCAGTGGCAGACTGTAGAGACTCTCTGGTCTGTTCCAGTGGCAGACTGTAAAGACTCTCTGGTCGTTTCCAGTGGCAGACTGTAGAGACTCTCTGGCCTGTTCCAGTGGCAGACTGTAGAGACTCTGTGGCCTGTTCCAGTGGCAGACTGTAGAGACTCTGTGGCCTGTTCCAGTGGCAGACTGTAGAGACTCTCTGGCCTGTTCCAGTGGCAGACTGTAAAGACTCTCTGGCCTGTTCCAGTGGCAGACTGTAGAGACTCTCTGGCCTGTTCCGGTGGCAGACTGTAGAGACTCTGTGGCCTGTTCCAGTGGCAGACTGTAGAGACTCTGTGGCCTGTTCCAGAGGCAGACTGTAGAGACTCTGTGGCCTGTTCCAGTGGCAGACTGTAGAGACTCTCTGGTCTGTTCCAGTGGAAGACTGTAGAGACATTCTGGCCTGCTCCAGTGGCAGACTGTAGAGACTCTCTGGTCTGTTCCAGTGGCAGACTGTAGAGACTCTCTGGCCTGTTCCAGTGGCAGACTGTAGAGACTCTCTGGCCTGTTCCAGTGGCAGACTGTAGAGACTTTCTGGCCTGTTCCAGTCGCAGACTGTAGAGACTCTCTGGCCTGCTCCAGTGGCAGACTGTAGAGACTCTCTGGTCTGTTCCAGTGGCAGACTGTAGAGACTCTCTGGCCTGTTCCAGTGGCAGACTGTAGAGACTCTGTGGCCTGTTCCAGTAACATACTGTAGAGACTCTCTGGCCTATTCCAGTGGCAGACTGTAGAGATTCTGTGGCCTGTTCCAGTGGCAGACTGTAGAGACTCTATGGCCTGTTCCAGTGGCAGATTGTAGAGACTCTCTGGCCTGTTCCAGTGGCAGACTGTAGAGACTCTCTGGTCTGTTCCAGTGGCAGACTGTAGAGACTCTCTGGTCTGTTCCAGTGGCAGACTGTAAAGACTCTCTGGTCGTTTCCAGTGGCAGACTGTAGAGACTCTCTGGCCTTTTCCAGTTGCAGACTGTAGAGACTCTCTGGCCTGTTCCAGTGGCAGACTGTAGAGACTCTGTGGCCTGTTCCAGTGGCAGACTGTAGAGACTCTCTGGCCTGTTCCAGTGGCAGACTGTAGAGACTCTCTGGCCTGTTCCAGTGGCAGACTGTAGAGACTCTGTGGCCTGTTCCAGTGGCAGACTGTAGAGACTCTGTGGCCTGTTCCAGAGGCAGACTGTAGAGACTCTGTGGCCTGTTCCAGTGGCAGACTGTAGAGACTCTCTGGTCTGTTCCAGTGGAAGACTGTAGACACTCTCTGGCCTGCTCCAGTGGCAGACTGTAGAGACTGTCTGGTCTGTTCCAGTGGCAGACTGTAGAGACTCTCTGGCATGTTCCAGTGGCAGACTATAGAGACTCTCTGGCCTGTTCCAGTGGCAGACTGTAGAGACTCTCTGGCCTGCTCCAGTGGCAGACTGTAGAGACTCTCTGGTCTGTTCCAGTGGCAGACTGTAGAGACTCTCTGGCCTGTTCCAGTGGCAGACTGTAGAGACTCTGTTGCCTGTTCCAGTGGCAGACTGTAGAGACTCTCTGGCCTGTTCCAGTGGCAGACTGTAGAGATTCTGTGGCCTGTTCCAGTGGCAGACTGTAGAGACTCTGTGGCCTGTTCCAGTGGCAGACTGTAGAGACTCTCTGGCCTGTTCCAGTGGCAGACTGTAGAGACTCTCTGGTCTGTTCCAGTGGCAGACTGTAGAGACTCTCTGGTCTGTTCCAGTGGCAGACTGTAGAGACTCTCTGGTCGTTTCCAGTGGCAGACTGTAGAGACTCTCTGGCCTTTTCCAGTTGCAGACTGTAGAGACTCTCTGGCCTGTTCCAGTGGCAGACTGTGGAGATTCTCTGGTCTGTTCCAGTGGCAGACTGTAGAGACTCTCTGGCCTGTTCCAGTGGCAGACTGTAGAGACTCTCTGGTCTGTTCCAGTGGCAGACTGTAGAGACTATCTGGTCTGTTCCAGTGGCAGACTGTAGAGACTCTCTGGTCTGTTCCAGTGGCAGACTGTAGAGAATCTCTGGTCTGTTCCAGTGGCAGACTGTAGAGATGCTCTGGCCTGTTCCAGTTGCAGACTGTAGAGACTCTCTGGCCTGTTCCAGTGGCAGACTGTAGAGACTCTGTGGCCTGTTCCAGTGGCAGACTGTAGAGACTCTCTGGCCTGTTCCAGTGGCAGACTGTAAAGACTCTCTGGCCTGTTCCAGTGGCAGACTGTAGAGACTCTCTGGCCTGTTCCAGTGGCAGACTGTAGAGACTCTGTGGCCTGTTCCAGTGGCAGACTGTAGAGACTCTGTGGCCTGTTCCAGAGGCAGACTGTAGAGACTCTGTGGCCTGTTCCAGTGGCAGACTGTAGAGACTCTCTGGTCTGTTCCAGTGGAAGACTGTAGAGACATTCTGGCCTGCTCCAGTGGCAGACTGTAGAGACTCTCTGGTCTGTTCCAGTGGCAGACTGTAGAGACTCTCTGGCCTGTTCCAGTGGCAGACTGTAGAGACTCTCTGGCCTGTTCCAGTGGCAGACTGTAGAGACTTTCTGGCCTGTTCCAGTGGCAGACTGTAGAGACTCTCTGGCCTGCTCCAGTGGCAGACTGTAGAGACTCTCTGGTCTGTTCCAGTGGCAGACTGTAGAGACTCTCTGGCCTGTTCCAGTGGCAGACTGTAGAGACTCTGTGGCCTGTTCCAGTAACAGACTGTAGAGACTCTCTGGCCTATTCCAGTGGCAGACTGTAGAGATTCTGTGGCCTGTTCCAGTGGCAGACTGTAGAGACTCTATGGCCTGTTCCAGTGGCAGATTGTAGAGACTCTCTGGCCTGTTCCAGTGGCAGACTGTAGAGACTCTCTGGTCTGTTCTAGTGGCAGACTGTAGAGACTCTCTGGTCTGTTCCAGTGGCAGACTGTAAAGACTCTCTGGTCGTTTCCAGTGGCAGACTGTAGAGACTCTCTGGCCTTTTCCAGTTGCAGACTGTAGAGACTCTCTGGCCTGTTCCAGTGGCAGACTGTAGAGACTCTGTGGCCTGTTCCAGTGGCAGACTGTAGAGACTCTCTGGCCTGTTCCAGTGGCAGACTGTAGAGACTCTCTGGCCTGTTCCAGTGGCAGACTGTAGAGACTCTGTGGCCTGTTCCAGTGGCAGACTGTAGAGACTCTGTGGCCTGTTCCAGAGGCAGACTGTAGAGACTCTGTGGCCTGTTCCAGTGGCAGACTGTAGAGACTCTCTGGTCTGTTCCAGTGGAAGACTGTAGACACTCTCTGGCCTGCTCCAGTGGCAGACTGTAGAGACTCTCTGGTCTGTTCCAGTGGCAGACTGTAGAGACTCTCTGGCCTGTTCCAGTGGCAGACTATAGAGACTCTCTGGCCTGTTCCAGTGGCAGACTGTAGAGACTCTCTGGCCTGCTCCAGTGGCAGACTGTAGAGACTCTCTGGTCTGTTCCAGTGGCAGACTGTAGAGACTCTCTGGCCTGTTCCAGTGGCAGACTGTAGAGACTCTGTTGCCTGTTCCAGTGGCAGACTGTAGAGACTCTCTGGCCTGTTCCAGTGGCAGACTGTAGAGATTCTGTGGCCTGTTCCAGTGGCAGACTGTAGAGACTCTGTGGCCTGTTCCAGTGGCAGACTGTAGAGACTCTCTGGCCTGTTCCAGTGGCAGACTGTAGAGACTCTCTGGTCTGTTCCAGTGGCAGACTGTAGAGACTCTCTGGTCTGTTCCAGTGGCAGACTGTAGAGACTCTCTGGTCGTTTCCAGTGGCAGACTGTAGAGACTCTCTGGCCTTTTCCAGTTGCAGACTGTAGAGACTCTCTGGCCTGTTCCAGTGGCAGACTGTGGAGATTCTCTGGTCTGTTCCAGTGGCAGACTGTAGAGACTCTCTGGCCTGTTCCAGTGGCAGACTGTAGAGACTCTCTGGTCTGTTCCAGTGGCAGACTGTAGAGACTATCTGGTCTGTTCCAGTGGCAGACTGTAGAGACTCTCTGGTCTGTTCCAGTGGCAGACTGTAGAGAATCTCTGGTCTGTTCCAGTGGCAGACTGTAGAGATTCTCTGGCCTGTTCCAGTTGCAGACTGTAGAGACTCTCTGGCCTGTTCCAGTGGCAGACTGTGGAGACTCTTTGGTCTGTTCCAGTGGCAGACTGTAGAGACTCTCCGGTCTGTTCCAGTGGCAGACTGTAGAGACTCTGTGGCCTGTTCCAGTGGCAGACTGTAGAGACTCTATGGCCTGTTCCAGTGGCAGTCCACAGAGACTCTGTGGCCTGTTCCAGTGGCAGACTGCAGAGACTCTGTGGCCTGTTCCAGTGGCAGACTGTAGAGACTCTCTGGTCTGTTCCAGTTGCAGACTGTAGATATTCTGTGGCCTGTTTTAGTGGCAGACTGTAGAGACTCTCTGGCCTGTTCCAGTTGCAGACTATAGAGACTCTCTGGCCTGTTCCAGTGGCAGACTGTAGAGACTCTGTGGCCTGTTCCAGTGGCAGACTGTAGAGACTCTCTGGCCTGTTCCAGTGGCAGACTGTAGAGACTCTGTGGCCTGTTCCAGTGGCAGACTGTAGAGACTCTCTGGCCTGTTCCAGTGGCAGACTGTAAAGACTCTCTGGCCTGTTCCAGTGGCAGACTGTAGAGACTCTCTGGCCTGTTCCAGTGGCAGACTGTAGAGACTCTGTGGCCTGTTCCAGTGGCAGACTGTAGAGACTCTGTGGCCTGTTCCAGAGGCAGACTGTAGAGACTCTGTGGCCTGTTCCAGTGGCAGACTGTAGAGACTCTCTGGCCTGTTCCAGTGGCAGACTGTGGAGATTCTCTGGTCTGTTCCAGTGGCAGACTGTAGAGACTCTCTGGCCTGTTCCAGTGGCAGACTGTAGAGACTCTCTGGTCTGTTCCAGTGGCAGACTGTAGAGACTATCTGGTCTGTTCCAGTGGCAGACTGTAGAGACTCTCTGGTCTGTTCCAGTGGCAGACTGTAGAGAATCTCTGGTCTGTTCCAGTGGCAGACTGTAGAGATTCTCTGGCCTGTTCCAGTTGCAGACTGTAGAGACTCTCTGGCCTGTTCCAGTGGCAGACTGTGGAGACTCTTTGACTGTGGAGACTCTTTGGTCTGTTCCAGACTCTCTGGTCTGTTCCAGTGGAAGACTGTAGAGACATTCTGGCCTGCTCCAGTGGCAGACTGTAGAGACTCTCTGGCCTGTTCCAGTGGCAGACTGTAGAGACTCTCTGGCCTGTTCCAGTGGCAGACTGTAGAGACTTTCTGGCCTGTTCCAGTGGCAGACTGTAGAGACTCTCTGGCCTGCTCCAGTGGCAGACTGTAGAGACTCTCTGGTCTGTTCCAGTGGCAGACTGTAGAGACTCTCTGGCCTGTTCCAGTGGCAGACTGTAGAGACTCTGTGGCCTGTTCCAGTAACAGACTGTAGAGACTCTCTGGCCTATTCCAGTGGCAGACTGTAGAGATTCTGTGGCCTGTTCCAGTGGCAGACTGTAGAGACTCTATGGCCTGTTCCAGTGGCAGATTGTAGAGACTCTCTGGCCTGTTCCAGTGGCAGACTGTAGAGACTCTCTGGTCTGTTCCAGTGGCAGACTGTAGAGACTCTCTGGTCTGTTCCAGTGGCAGACTGTAAAGACTCTCTGGTCGTTTCCAGTGGCAGACTGTAGAGACTCTCTGGCCTTTTCCAGTTGCAGACTGTAGAGACTCTCTGGCCTGTTCCAGTGGCAGACTGTAGAGACTCTGTGGCCTGTTCCAGTGGCAGACTGTAGAGACTCTCTGGCCTGTTCCAGTGGCAGACTGTAGAGACTCTCTGGCCTGTTCCAGTGGCAGACTGTAGAGACTCTGTGGCCTGTTCCAGTGGCAGACTGTAGAGACTCTGTGGCCTGTTCCAGAGGCAGACTGTAGAGACTCTGTGGCCTGTTCCAGTGGCAGACTGTAGAGACTCTCTGGTCTGTTCCAGTGGAAGACTGTAGACACTCTCTGGCCTGCTCCAGTGGCAGACTGTAGAGACTCTCTGGTCTGTTCCAGTGGCAGACTGTAGAGACTCTCTGGCCTGTTCCAGTGGCAGACTATAGAGACTCTCTGGCCTGTTCCAGTGGCAGACTGTAGAGACTCTCTGGCCTGCTCCAGTGGCAGACTGTAGAGACTCTCTGGTCTGTTCCAGTGGCAGACTGTAGAGACTCTCTGGCCTGTTCCAGTGGCAGACTGTAGAGACTCTGTTGCCTGTTCCAGTGGCAGACTGTAGAGACTCTCTGGCCTGTTCCAGTGGCAGACTGTAGAGATTCTGTGGCCTGTTCCAGTGGCAGACTGTAGAGACTCTGTGGCCTGTTCCAGTGGCAGACTGTAGAGACTCTCTGGCCTGTTCCAGTGGCAGACTGTAGAGACTCTCTGGTCTGTTCCAGTGGCAGACTGTAGAGACTCTCTGGTCTGTTCCAGTGGCAGACTGTAGAGACTCTCTGGTCGTTTCCAGTGGCAGACTGTAGAGACTCTCTGGCCTTTTCCAGTTGCAGACTGTAGAGACTCTCTGGCCTGTTCCAGTGGCAGACTGTGGAGATTCTCTGGTCTGTTCCAGTGGCAGACTGTAGAGACTCTCTGGCCTGTTCCAGTGGCAGACTGTAGAGACTCTCTGGTCTGTTCCAGTGGCAGACTGTAGAGACTATCTGGTCTGTTCCAGTGGCAGACTGTAGAGACTCTCTGGTCTGTTCCAGTGGCAGACTGTAGAGAATCTCTGGTCTGTTCCAGTGGCAGACTGTAGAGATTCTCTGGCCTGTTCCAGTTGCAGACTGTAGAGACTCTCTGGCCTGTTCCAGTGGCAGACTGTGGAGACTCTTTGGTCTGTTCCAGTGGCAGACTGTAGAGACTCTCCGGTCTGTTCCAGTGGCAGACTGTAGAGACTCTGTGGCCTGTTCCAGTGGCAGACTGTAGAGACTCTATGGCCTGTTCCAGTGGCAGTCCACAGAGACTCTGTGGCCTGTTCCAGTGGCAGACTGCAGAGACTCTGTGGCCTGTTCCAGTGGCAGACTGTAGAGACTCTCTGGTCTGTTCCAGTTGCAGACTGTAGATATTCTGTGGCCTGTTTTAGTGGCAGACTGTAGAGACTCTCTGGCCTGTTCCAGTTGCAGACTATAGAGACTCTCTGGCCTGTTCCAGTGGCAGACTGTAGAGACTCTGTGGCCTGTTCCAGTGGCAGACTGTAGAGACTCTCTGGCCTGTTCCAGTGGCAGACTGTAGAGACTCTGTGGCCTGTTCCAGTGGCAAACTGTAGAGACTCTGTGGCCTGTTTTAGTGGCAGACTGTAGAGACTCTCTGGCCTGTTCCAGTTGCAGACTATAGAGACTCTCTGGCCTGTTCCAGTGGCAGACTGTAGAGACTCTGTGGCCTGTTCCAGTGGCAGACTGTAGAGACTCTCTGGCCTGTTCCAGTGGCAGACTGTAGAGACTCTGTTGCCTGTTCCAGTGGCAGACTGTAGAGACTCTGTGGCCTGTTCCAGTGGCAGACTGTAGAGACTCTCTGGCCTCTTCCAGTGGCAGACTGTAGAGACTCTGTGGCCTGTTCCAGTGGCAGACTGTAGAGACTCTCTGGCCTGTTCCAGTGGCAGACTGTAGAGATTCTGTGGCCTGTTCCAGTGGCAGACTGTAGAGACTCTGTGGCCTGTTCCAGTGGCAGACTGTAGAGACTCTCTGGCTTGTTCCAGTGGCAGACTGTAGAGACTCTCTGGTCTGTTCCAGTGGCAGACTGTAGAGACTCTCTGGTCTGTTCCAGTGGCAGACTGTAGAGACTCTCTGGTCGTTTCCAGTGGCAGACTGTAGAGACTCTCTGGCCTTTTCCAGTTGCAGACTGTAGAGACTCTCTGGTCTGTTCCAGTGGCAGACTGTAGAGAATCTCTGGTCTGTTCCAGTGGCAGACTGTAGAGACTCTCTGGCCTGTTCCAGTTGCAGACTGTAGAGACTCTCTGGCCTGTTCCAGTGGCAGACTGTGGAGACTCTCTGGTCCTTTCCAGTGGCAGACTGTAGAGACTCTCCGGTCTGTTCCAGTGGCAGACTGTAGAGACTCTGTGGCCTGTTCCAGTGGCAGACTGTAGAGACTCTATGGCCTGTTCCAGTGGCAGACTGCAGAGACTCTGTGGCCTGTTCCAGTGGCAGACTGCAGAGACTCTGTGGCCTGTTCCAGTGGCAGACTGTAGAGACTCTCTGGTCTGTTCCAGTTGCAGACTGTAGATACTCTGTAGCCTGTTTTAGTGGCAGACTCTAGAGACTCTGTGGCCTGTTCCAGTGGCAGACTGTAGAGACTCTGTGGCCTGTTTTAGTGGCAGACTGTAGAGACTCTCTGGCCTGTTCCAGTTGCAGACTATAGAGACTCTCTGGCCTGTTCCAGTGGCAGACTGTAGAGACTCTGTGGCCTGTTCCAGTGGCAGACTGTAGAGACTCTCTGGCCTGTTCCAGTGGCAGACTGTAGAGACTCTGTTGCCTGTTCCAGTGGCAGACTGTAGAGACTCTGTGGCCTGTTCCAGTGGCAGACTGTAGAGACTCTCTGGTCTGTTCCAGTGGCAGACTGTAGAGACTCTATGGCCTGTTCCAGTGGCAGACTGTAGAGACTCTCTGGCCTGTTCCAGTGGCAGACTGTGGAGATTCTCTGGTCTGTTCCAGTGGCAGACTGTAGAGACTCTGTGGCCTGTTCCAGTGCCAGACTGTAGAGACTCTGTGGCCTGTTCCAGTGACAGACTGTAGAGACTCTGTGGCCTGTTCCAGTGGCAGACTGTAGAGACTCTCTGGCCTGTTCCAGTGGCAGACTGTAGAGACTCTGTTGCCTGTTCCAGTGGAAGACTGTAGAGACTCTGTGGCCTGTTCCAGTGGCAGACTGTAGAGACTCTCTGGTCTGTTCCAGTGGCAGACTGTAGAGACTCTATGGCCTGTTCCAGTGGCAGACTGTAGAGACTCTCTGGTCTGTTCCAGTGGCAGACTGTAGAGACTCTCTGGCCTGTTCCAGTGGCAGACTGTAGAGACTCTATGGCCTGTTCCAGTGGCAGACTGTAGAGACTCTATGGCCTGTTCCAGTGGCAGACTGTAGAGACTCTCTGGTCTGTTCCAGTGGCAGACTGTAGAGACTCTCTGGTCTGTTCCAGTGGCAGACTGTAGAGACTCTGTGGCCTGTTCCAGTGGCAGACTGTAGAGACTCTCTGGCCTGTTCCAGTGGCAGACTGTAGAGACTCTGTGGCCTGTTCCAGTGGTAGACTGCAGAGACTCTGTGGCCTGTTCCAGTGGCAGACTGTAGAGACTCTCTGGCCTGTTCCAGTGGCAGACTGTAGAGACTCTCTGGTCTGTTCCAGTGGCAGACTGTAGAGACTCTCTGGTCTGTTCCAGTGGCAGACTGTAGAGACTCTCTGGTCGTTTCCAGTGGCAGACTGTAGAGACTCTCTGGCCTTTTCCAGTTGCAGACTGTAGAGACTCTCTGGCCTGTTCCAGTGGCAGACTGTGGAGATTCTCTGGTCTGTTCCAGTGGCAGACTGTAGAGACTCTGTGGCCTGTTCCAGTGGCAGACTGTAGAGACTCTGTGGCCTGTTCCAGTGACAGACTGTAGAGACTCTGTGGCCTGTTCCAGAGGCAGACTGTAGAGACTCTGTGGCCTGTTCCAGTGGCAGACTGTAGAGACTCTCTGGTCTGTTCCAGTGGCAGACTGTAGAGACTCTCTGGTCTGTTCCAGTGGCAGACTGTAGAGACTCTATGGCCTGTTACAGTGGCAGACTGTAGAGACTCTCTGGCCTGTTCCAGTGGCATACTGTGGAGATTCTCTGGTCTGTTCCAGACGCAGACTGTAGAGACTCTGTGGCCTGTTCCAGTGGCAGACTGTAGAGACTCTGTGGCCTGTTCCAGTGACAGACTGTAGAGACTCTGTGGCCTGTTCCAGTGGCAGACTGTAGAGACTCTCTGGCCTGTTCCAGTGGCAGACTGTAGAGACTCTGTTGCCTGTTCCAGTGGCAGACTGTAGAGACTCTGTGGCCTGTTCCAGTGGCAGACTGTAGAGACTCTCTGGTCTGTTCCAGTGGCAGACTGTAGAGACTCTATGGCCTGTTCCAGTGGCAGACTGTAGAGACTCTCTGGTCTGTTCCAGTGGCAGACTGTAGAGACTCTCTGGCCTGTTCCAGTGGCAGACTGTAGAGACTCTATGGCCTGTTCCAGTGGCAGACTGTAGAGACTCTATGGCCTGTTCCAGTGGCAGACTGTAGAGACTCTCTGGTCTGTTCCAGTGGCAGACTGTAGAGACTCTCTGGTCTGTTCCAGTGGCAGACTGTAGAGACTCTGTGGCCTGTTCCAGTGGCAGACTGTAGAGACTCTCTGGCCTGTTCCAGTGGCAGACTGTAGAGACTCTGTGGCCTGTTCCAGTGGTAGACTGCAGAGACTCTGTGGCCTGTTCCAGTGGCAGACTGTAGAGACTCTCTGGCCTGTTCCAGTGGCAGACTGTAGAGACTCTCTGGTCTGTTCCAGTGGCAGACTGTAGAGACTCTCTGGTCTGTTCCAGTGGCAGACTGTAGAGACTCTCTGGTCGTTTCCAGTGGCAGACTGTAGAGACTCTCTGGCCTTTTCCAGTTGCAGACTGTAGAGACTCTCTGGCCTGTTCCAGTGGCAGACTGTGGAGATTCTCTGGTCTGTTCCAGTGGCAGACTGTAGAGACTCTGTGGCCTGTTCCAGTGGCAGACTGTAGAGACTCTGTGGCCTGTTCCAGTGACAGACTGTAGAGACTCTGTGGCCTGTTCCAGAGGCAGACTGTAGAGACTCTGTGGCCTGTTCCAGTGGCAGACTGTAGAGACTCTCTGGTCTGTTCCAGTGGAAGACTGTAGAGACTCTCTGGCCTGCTCCAGTGGCAGACTGTAGAGAATCTCTGGTCTGTTTCAGTTGCAGACAGTAGAGACTCTCTGGCCTGTTCCAGTGGCAGACTGTAGAGACTCTGTGGCCTGTTCCAGTGGCAGACTGTAGAGACTCTGTGGCCTGTTCCAGTGGCAGACTGTAGAGACTCTCTGGTCTGTTCCAGTGGCAGACTGTAGAGACTCTCTGGCCTGTTCCAGTGGCAGACTGTAGAGACTCTCTGGCCTGTTCCAGTGGCAGACTATAGAGACTCTCTGGTCTGTTCCAGTGGCAGACTGTAGAGACTCTCTGGTCTGTTCCAGTGGCAGACTGTAGAGACTCTCTGGCCTGTTCCAGTGGCAGACTGTAGAGACTCTCTGGTCTGTTCCAGTGGCAGACTGTAGAGACTCTCTGGCCTGTTCCAGTGGCAGACTGTAGAGACTCTCTGGCCTGTTCCAGTGGCAGACTGTAGAGACTCTGTGGCCTGTTCCAGTGGCAGACTGTAGAGACTCTCTGGCCTGTTCCAGTGGCAGACTGTAAAGACTCTCTGGCCTGTTCCAGTGGCAGACTGTAGAGACTCTATGGCCTGTTCCAGTGGCAGACTGTAGAGACTCTCTGGTCTGTTCCAGTGGCAGACTGTAGAGACTCTCTGGCCTGTTCCAGTGGCAGACTGTAGAGACTCTATGGCCTGTTCCAGTGGCAGACTGTAGAGACTCTATGGCCTGTTCCAGTGGCAGACTGTAGAGACTCTCTGGTCTGTTCCAGTGGCAGACTGTAGAGACTCTCTGGTCTGTTCCAGTGGCAGACTGTAGAGACTCTGTGGCCTGTTCCAGTGGCAGACTGTAGAGACTCTCTGGCCTGTTCCAGTGGCAGACTGTAGAGACTCTCTGGCCTGTTCCAGTGGCAGACTGTAGAGACTCTCTGGTCTGTTCCAGTGGCAGACTGTAGAGACTCTCTGGTCTGTTCCAGTGGCAGACTGTAGAGACTCTCTGGCCTGTTCCAGTGGCAGACTGTAGAGACTCTCTGGTCTGTTCCAGTGGCAGACTGTAGAGACTCTCTGGCCTGTTCCAGTGGCAGACTGTAGAGACTCTCTGGCCTGTTCCAGTGGCAGACTGTAGAGACTCTGTGGCCTGTTCCAGTGGCAGACTGTAGAGACTCTCTGGCCTGTTCCAGTGGCAGACTGTAAAGACTCTCTGGCCTGTTCCAGTGGCAGACTGTAGAGACTCTATGGCCTGTTCCAGTGGCAGACTGTAGAGACTCTCTGGTCTGTTCCAGTGGCAGACTGTAGAGACTCTCTGGCCTGTTCCAGTGGCAGACTGTAGAGACTCTATGGCCTGTTCCAGTGGCAGACTGTAGAGACTCTCTGGTCGTTTCCAGTGGCAGACTGTAGAGACTCTCTGGCCTTTTCCAGTTGCAGACTGTAGAGACTCTCTGGCCTGTTCCAGTGGCAGACTGTGGAGATTCTCTGGTCTGTTCCAGTGGCAGACTGTAGAGACTCTGTGGCCTGTTCCAGTGGCAGACTGTAGAGACTCTGTGGCCTGTTCCAGTGACAGACTGTAGAGACTCTGTGGCCTGTTCCAGAGGCAGACTGTAGAGACTCTGTGGCCTGTTCCAGTGGCAGACTGTAGAGACTCTCTGGTCTGTTCCAGTGGAAGACTGTAGAGACTCTCTGGCCTGCTCCAGTGGCAGACTGTAGAGAATCTCTGGTCTGTTTCAGTTGCAGACTGTAGAGACTCTCTGGCCTGTTCTAGTGGCAGACTGTAGAGACTCTGTGGCCTGTTCCAGTGGCAGACTGTAGAGACTCTGTGGCCTGTTCCAGTGGCAGACTGTAGAGACTCTCTGGTCTGTTCCAGTGGCAGACTGTAGAGACTCTCTGGCCTGTTCCAGTGGCAGACTGTAGAGACTCTCTGGCCTGTTCCAGTGGCAGACTATAGAGACTCTCTGGTCTGTTCCAGTGGCAGACTGTAGAGACTCTCTGGTCTGTTCCAGTGGCAGACTGTAGAGACTCTCTGGCCTGTTCCAGTGGCAGACTGTAGAGACTCTCTGGTCTGTTCCAGTGGCAGACTGTAGAGACTCTCTGGCCTGTTCCAGTGGCAGACTGTAGAGACTCTCTGGCCTGTTCCAGTGGCAGACTGTAGAGACTCTGTGGCCTGTTCCAGTGGCAGACTGTAGAGACTCTCTGGCCTGTTCCAGTGGCAGACTGTAAAGACTCTCTGGCCTGTTCCAGTGGCAGACTGTAGAGACTCTATGGCCTGTTCCAGTGGCAGACTGTAGAGACTCTCTGGTCTGTTCCAGTGGCAGACTGTAGAGACTCTCTGGCCTGTTCTAGTGGCAGACTGTAGAGACTCTGTGGCCTGTTCCAGTGGCAGACTGTAGAGACTCTGTGGCCTGTTCCAGTGGCAGACTGTAGAGACTCTCTGGTCTGTTCCAGTGGCAGACTGTAGAGACTCTCTGGCCTGTTCCAGTGGCAGACTGTAGAGACTCTCTGGCCTGTTCCAGTGGCAGACTATAGAGACTCTCTGGTCTGTTCCAGTGGCAGACTGTAGAGACTCTCTGGTCTGTTCCAGTGGCAGACTGTAGAGACTCTCTGGCCTGTTCCAGTGGCAGACTGTAGAGACTCTCTGGTCTGTTCCAGTGGCAGACTGTAGAGACTCTCTGGCCTGTTCCAGTGGCAGACTGTAGAGACTCTCTGGCCTGTTCCAGTGGCAGACTGTAGAGACTCTGTGGCCTGTTCCAGTGGCAGACTGTAGAGACTCTCTGGCCTGTTCCAGTGGCAGACTGTATAGACTCTCTGGCCTGTTCCAGTGGCAGACTGTAGAGACTCTATGGCCTGTTCCAGTGGCAGACTGTAGAGACTCTCTGGTCTGTTCCAGTGGCAGACTGTAGAGACTCTCTGGCCTGTTCCAGTGGCAGACTGTAGAGACTCTATGGCCTGTTCCAGTGGCAGACTGTAGAGACTCTATGGCCTGTTCCAGTGGCAGACTGTAGAGACTCTCTGGTCTGTTCCAGTGGCAGACTGTAGAGACTCTCTGGTCTGTTCCAGTGGCAGACTGTAGAGACTCTGTGGCCTGTTCCAGTGGCAGACTGTAGAGACTCTCTGGCCTGTTCCAGTGGCAGACTGTAGAGACTCTCTGGCCTGTTCCAGTGGCAGACTGTAGAGACTCTCTGGTCTGTTCCAGTGGCAGACTGTAGAGACTCTCTGGTCTGTTCCAGTGGCAGACTGTAGAGACTCTCTGGCCTGTTCCAGTGGCAGACTGTAGAGACTCTCTGGTCTGTTCCAGTGGCAGACTGTAGAGACTCTCTGGCCTGTTCCAGTGGCAGACTGTAGAGACTCTCTGGCCTGTTCCAGTGGCAGACTGTAGAGACTCTGTGGCCTGTTCCAGTGGCAGACTGTAGAGACTCTCTGGCCTGTTCCAGTGGCAGACTGTAAAGACTCTCTGGCCTGTTCCAGTGGCAGACTGTAGAGACTCTATGGCCTGTTCCAGTGGCAGACTGTAGAGACTCTCTGGTCTGTTCCAGTGGCAGACTGTAGAGACTCTCTGGCCTGTTCCAGTGGCAGACTGTAGAGACTCTATGGCCTGTTCCAGTGGCAGACTATAGAGACTCTATGGCCTGTTCCAGTGGCAGACTGTAGAGACTCTCTGGTCTGTTCCAGTGGCAGACTGTAGAGACTCTCTGGTCTGTTCCAGTGGCAGACTGTAGAGACTCTGTGGCCTGTTCCAGTGGCAGACTGTAGAGACTCTCTGGCCTGTTCCAGTGGCAGACTGTAGAGACTCTGTGGCCTGTTCCAGTGGTAGACTGCAGAGACTCTGTGGCCTGTTCCAGTGGCAGACTGTAGAGACTCTCTGGCCTGTTCCAGTGGCAGACTGTAGAGACTCTCTGGTCTGTTCCAGTGGCAGACTGTAGAGACTCTCTGGTCTGTTCCAGTGGCAGACTGTAGAGACTCTCTGGTCGTTTCCAGTGGCAGACTGTAGAGACTCTCTGGCCTTTTCCAGTTGCAGACTGTAGAGACTCTCTGGCCTGTTCCAGTGGCAGACTGTGGAGATTCTCTGGTCTGTTCCAGTGGCAGACTGTAGAGACTCTGTGGCCTGTTCCAGTGGCAGACTGTAGAGACTCTGTGGCCTGTTCCAGTGACAGACTGTAGAGACTCTGTGGCCTGTTCCAGAGGCAGACTGTAGAGACTCTGTGGCCTGTTCCAGTGGCAGACTGTAGAGACTCTCTGGTCTGTTCCAGTGGAAGACTGTAGAGACTCTCTGGCCTGCTCCAGTGGCAGACTGTAGAGAATCTCTGGTCTGTTTCAGTTGCAGACTGTAGAGACTCTCTGGCCTGTTCTAGTGGCAGACTGTAGAGACTCTGTGGCCTGTTCCAGTGGCAGACTGTAGAGACTCTGTGGCCTGTTCCAGTGGCAGACTGTAGAGACTCTCTGGTCTGTTCCAGTGGCAGACTGTAGAGACTCTCTGGCCTGTTCCAGTGGCAGACTGTAGAGACTCTCTGGCCTGTTCCAGTGGCAGACTGTAGAGACTCTCTGGTCTGTTCCAGTGGCAGACTGTAGAGACTCTCTGGTCTGTTCCAGTGGCAGACTGTAGAGACTCTCTGGCCTGTTCCAGTGGCAGACTGTAGAGACTCTCTGGTCTGTTCCAGTGGCAGACTGTAGAGACTCTCTGGCCTGTTCCAGTGGCAGACTGTAGAGACTCTCTGGCCTGTTCCAGTGGCAGACTGTAGAGACTCTGTGGCCTGTTCCATTGGCAGACTGTAGAGACTCTCTGGCCTGTTCCAGTGGCAGACTGTAAAGACTCTCTGGCCTGTTCCAGTGGCAGACTGTAGAGACTCTCTGGCCTGTTCCAGTGGCAGACTGTAGAGACTCTGTGGCCTGTTCCAGTGGCAGACTGTAGAGACTCTCTGGTCTGTTCCAGTGGAAGACTGTAGAGACTTTCTGGCCTGCTCCAGTGGCAGACTGTAGAGACTCTCTGGTCTGTTCCAGTGGCAGACTGTAGAGACTCTCTG
Source organism: Eucyclogobius newberryi (assembly GCF_026437365.1). Classification (NCBI taxonomy): domain Eukaryota; kingdom Metazoa; phylum Chordata; class Actinopteri; order Gobiiformes; family Gobiidae; genus Eucyclogobius; species Eucyclogobius newberryi. The sequence goes on from NW_027315834.1 coordinate 50,902,982, forward strand.
GCCTGTTCCAGTGGCAGACTGTAGAGACTCTCTGGCCTGTTCCAGTGGCAGACTGTAGAGACTCTCTGGCCTGTTCCAGTGGCAGACTGTAGAGACTCACTGGCCTGCTCCAGTGGCAGACTGTAGAGACTCTCTGGTCTGTTCCAGTGGCAGACTGTAGAGACTCTCTGGCCTGTTCCAGTGGCAGACTGTAGAGACTCTGTGGCCTGTTCCAGTGGCAGAATGTAGAGACTCTCTGGCCTATTCCAGTGGCAGACTGTAGAGATTCTGTGGCCTGTTCCAGTGGCAGACTGTAGAGACTCTGTGGCCTGTTCCAGTGGCAGATTGTAGAGACTCTCTGGTCTGTTCCAGTGGCAGACTGTAGAGACTCTCTGGTCTGTTCCAGTGGCAGACTGTAGAGACTCTCTGGTCGTTTCCAGTGGCAGACTGTAGAGACTCTCTGGCCTTTTCCAGTTGCAGACTGTAGAGACTCTCTGGCCTGTTCCAGTGGCAGACTGTAGAGACTCTGTGGCCTGTTCCAGTGGCAGACTGTAGAGACTCTCTGGCCTGTTCCAGTGGCAGACTGTAGAGACTCTCTGGCCTGTTCCAGTGGCAGACTGTAGAGACTCTCTGGCCTGTTCCAGTGGCAGACTGTAGAGACTCTGTGGCCTGTTCCAGAGGCAGACTGTAGAGACTCTGTGGCCTGTTCCAGTGGCAGACTGTAGAGACTCTCTGGTCTGTTCCAGTGGAAGACTGTAGACACTCTCTGGCCTGCTCCAATGGCAGACTGTAGAGACTCTCTGGTCTGTTCCAGTGGCAGACTGTAGAGACTCTCTGGCCTGTTCCAGTGGCAGACTGTAGAGACTCTGTGGCCTGTTCCAGTGGCAGATTGTAGAGACTCTCTGGCCTGTTCCAGTGGCAGACTGTAGAGACTCTCTGGTCTGTTCCAGTGGCAGACTGTAGAGACTCTCTGGTCTGTTCCAGTGGCAGACTGTAGAGACTCTCTGGTCGTTTCCAGTGGCAGACTGTAGAGACTCTCTGGCCTTTTCCAGTTGCAGACTGTAGAGACTCTCTGGCCTGTTCCAGTGGCAGACTGTAGAGACTCTGTGGCCTGTTCCAGTGGCAGACTGTAGAGACTCTCTGGCCTGTTCCAGTGGCAGACTGTAGAGACTCTCTGGTCTGTTCCAGTGGCAGACTGTAGAGACTCTCTGGCCTGTTCCAGTGGCAGACTGTAGAGACTCTCTGGCCTGTTCCAGTGGCAGACTGTAGAGACTCTGTGGCCTGTTCCAGTGGCAGACTGTAGAGACTCTCTGGCCTGTTCCAGTGGCAGACTGTAAAGACTCTCTGGCCTGTTCCAGTGGCAGACTGTAGAGACTCTATGGCCTGTTCCAGTGGCAGACTGTAGAGACTCTCTGGTCTGTTCCAGTGGCAGACTGTAGAGACTCTCTGGCCTGTTCTAGTGGCAGACTGTAGAGACTCTGTGGCCTGTTCCAGTGGCAGACTGTAGAGACTCTGTGGCCTGTTCCAGTGGCAGACTGTAGAGACTCTCTGGTCTGTTCCAGTGGCAGACTGTAGAGACTCTCTGGCCTGTTCCAGTGGCAGACTGTAGAGACTCTCTGGCCTGTTCCAGTGGCAGACTATAGAGACTCTCTGGTCTGTTCCAGTGGCAGACTGTAGAGACTCTCTGGTCTGTTCCAGTGGCAGACTGTAGAGACTCTCTGGCCTGTTCCAGTGGCAGACTGTAGAGACTCTCTGGCCTGTTCCAGTGGCAGACTGTAGAGACTCTCTGGTCTGTTCCAGTGGCAGACTGTAGAGACTCTCTGGCCTGTTCCAGTGGCAGACTGTAGAGACTCTATGGCCTGTTCCAGTGGCAGACTATAGAGACTCTATGGCCTGTTCCAGTGGCAGACTGTAGAGACTCTCTGGTCTGTTCCAGTGGCAGACTGTAGAGACTCTCTGGTCTGTTCCAGTGGCAGACTGTAGAGACTCTGTGGCCTGTTCCAGTGGCAGACTGTAGAGACTCTCTGGCCTGTTCCAGTGGCAGACTGTAGAGACTCTGTGGCCTGTTCCAGTGGTAGACTGCAGAGACTCTGTGGCCTGTTCCAGTGGCAGACTGTAGAGACTCTCTGGCCTGTTCCAGTGGCAGACTGTAGAGACTCTCTGGTCTGTTCCAGTGGCAGACTGTAGAGACTCTCTGGTCTGTTCCAGTGGCAGACTGTAGAGACTCTCTGGTCGTTTCCAGTGGCAGACTGTAGAGACTCTCTGGCCTTTTCCAGTTGCAGACTGTAGAGACTCTCTGGCCTGTTCCAGTGGCAGACTGTGGAGATTCTCTGGTCTGTTCCAGTGGCAGACTGTAGAGACTCTGTGGCCTGTTCCAGTGGCAGACTGTAGAGACTCTGTGGCCTGTTCCAGTGACAGACTGTAGAGACTCTGTGGCCTGTTCCAGAGGCAGACTGTAGAGACTCTGTGGCCTGTTCCAGTGGCAGACTGTAGAGACTCTCTGGTCTGTTCCAGTGGAAGACTGTAGAGACTCTCTGGCCTGCTCCAGTGGCAGACTGTAGAGAATCTCTGGTCTGTTTCAGTTGCAGACTGTAGAGACTCTCTGGCCTGTTCTAGTGGCAGACTGTAGAGACTCTGTGGCCTGTTCCAGTGGCAGACTGTAGAGACTCTGTGGCCTGTTCCAGTGGCAGACTGTAGAGACTCTCTGGTCTGTTCCAGTGGCAGACTGTAGAGACTCTCTGGCCTGTTCCAGTGGCAGACTGTAGAGACTCTCTGGCCTGTTCCAGTGGCAGACTGTAGAGACTCTCTGGTCTGTTCCAGTGGCAGACTGTAGAGACTCTCTGGTCTGTTCCAGTGGCAGACTGTAGAGACTCTCTGGCCTGTTCCAGTGGCAGACTGTAGAGACTCTCTGGTCTGTTCCAGTGGCAGACTGTAGAGACTCTCTGGCCTGTTCCAGTGGCAGACTGTAGAGACTCTCTGGCCTGTTCCAGTGGCAGACTGTAGAGACTCTGTGGCCTGTTCCATTGGCAGACTGTAGAGACTCTCTGGCCTGTTCCAGTGGCAGACTGTAAAGACTCTCTGGCCTGTTCCAGTGGCAGACTGTAGAGACTCTCTGGCCTGTTCCAGTGGCAGACTGTAGAGACTCTGTGGCCTGTTCCAGTGGCAGACTGTAGAGACTCTCTGGTCTGTTCCAGTGGAAGACTGTAGAGACTTTCTGGCCTGCTCCAGTGGCAGACTGTAGAGACTCTCTGGTCTGTTCCAGTGGCAGACTGTAGAGACTCTCTGGCCTGTTCCAGTGGCAGACTGTAGAGACTCTCTGGCCTGTTCCAGTGGCAGACTGTAGAGACTCTCTGGCCTGTTCCAGTGGCAGACTGTAGAGACTCACTGGCCTGCTCCAGTGGCAGACTGTAGAGACTCTCTGGTCTGTTCCAGTGGCAGACTGTAGAGACTCTCTGGCCTGTTCCAGTGGCAGACTGTAGAGACTCTGTGGCCTGTTCCAGTGGCAGACTGTAGAGACTCTCTGGCCTATTCCAGTGGCAGACTGTAGAGATTCTGTGGCCTGTTCCAGTGGCAGACTGTAGAGACTCTGTGGCCTGTTCCAGTGGCAGATTGTAGAGACTCTCTGGTCTGTTCCAGTGGCAGACTGTAGAGACTCTCTGGTCTGTTCCAGTGGCAGACTGTAGAGACTCTCTGGTCGTTTCCAGTGGCAGACTGTAGAGACTCTCTGGCCTTTTCCAGTTGCAGACTGTAGAGACTCTCTGGCCTGTTCCAGTGGCAGACTGTAGAGACTCTGTGGCCTGTTCCAGTGGCAGACTGTAGAGACTCTCTGGCCTGTTCCAGTGGCAGACTGTAGAGACTCTGTGGCCTGTTCCAGTGGCAGACTGTAGAGACTCTCTGGTCTGTTCCAGTGGAAGACTGTAGACACTCTCTGGCCTGCTCCAATGGCAGACTGTAGAGACTCTCTGGTCTGTTCCAGTGGCAGACTGTAGAGACTCTCTGGCCTGTTCCAGTGGCAGACTGTAGAGACTCTGTGGCCTGTTCCAGTGGCAGATTGTAGAGACTCTCTGGCCTGTTCCAGTGGCAGACTGTAGAGACTCTCTGGTCTGTTCCAGTGGCAGACTGTAGAGACTCTCTGGTCTGTTCCAGTGGCAGACTGTAGAGACTCTCTGGTCGTTTCCAGTGGCAGACTGTAGAGACTCTCTGGCCTTTTCCAGTTGCAGACTGTAGAGACTCTCTGGCCTGTTCCAGTGGCAGACTGTAGAGACTCTGTGGCCTGTTCCAGTGGCAGACTGTAGAGACTCTCTGGCCTGTTCCAGTGGCAGACTGTAGAGACTCTCTGGCCTGTTCCAGTGGAAGACTGTAGAGACTCTGTGGCCTGTTCCAGTGGCAGACTGTAGAGACTCTGTGGCCTGTTCCAGAGGCAGACTGTAGAGACTCTGTGGCCTGTTCCAGTGGCAGACTGTAGAGACTCTCTGGTCTGTTCCAGTGGAAGACTGTAGACACTCTCTGGCCTGCTCCAGTGGCAGACTGTAGAGACTCTCTGGTCTGTTCCAGTGGCAGACTGTAGAGACTCTCTGGCCTGTTCCAGTGGCAGACTGTAGAGACTCTCTGGTCTGTTCCAGTGGCAGACTGTAGAGACTCTCTGGCCTGTTCCAGTGGCAGACTGTAGAGACTCTGTGGCCTGTTCCAGTGGCAGACTGTAGAGACTCTCTGGCCTGTTCCAGTGGCAGACTGTAGAGATTCTGTGGCCTGTTCCAGTGGCAGACTGTAGAGACTCTCTGGCCTTTTCCAGTTGCAGACTGTAGATACTCTCTGGCCTGTTCCAGTGGCAGACTGTGGAGATTCTCTGGTCTGTTCCAGTGGCAGACTGTAGAGACTCTCTGGCCTGTTCCAGTGGCAGACTGTAGAGACTCTCTGGTCTGTTCCAGTGGCAGACTGTAGAGACTATTTGGTCTGTTCCAGTGGCAGACTGTAGAGACTCTCTGGTCTGTTCCAGTGGCAGACTGTAGAGATTCTCTGGTCTGTTCCAGTGGCAGACTGTAGAGACTCTCTGGCCTGTTCCAGTTGCAGACTGTAGAGACTCTCTGGCCTGTTCCAGTGGCAGACTGTGGAGACTCTCTGGTCTGTTCCAGTGGCAGACTGTAGATACTCTCCGGTCTGTTCCAGTGGCAGACTGTAGAGACTCTGTGGCCTGTTCCAGTGGCAGACTGTAGAGATTCTGTGGCCTGTTCCAGAGGCAGACTGTAGAGACTCTGTGGCCTGTTCCAGTGGCAGACTGTAGAGACTCTCTGGTCTGTTCCAGTGGAAGACTGTAGACACTCTCTGGCCTGCTCCAGTGGCAGACTGTAGAGACTCTCTGGTCTGTTCCAGTGGCAGACTGTAGAGACTCTCTGGCCTGTTCCAGTGGCAGACTGTAGAGACTCTCTGGTCTGTTCCAGTGGCAGACTGTAGAGACTCTCTGGCCTGTTCCAGTGGCAGACTGTAGAGACTCTGTGGCCTGTTCCAGTGGCAGACTGTAGAGACTCTCTGGCCTGTTCCAGTGGCAGACTGTAGAGATTCTGTGGCCTGTTCCAGTGGCAGACTGTAGAGACTCTCTGGCCTTTTCCAGTTGCAGACTGTAGATACTCTCTGGCCTGTTCCAGTGGCAGACTGTGGAGATTCTCTGGTCTGTTCCAGTGGCAGACTGTAGAGACTCTCTGGCCTGTTCCAGTGGCAGACTGTAGAGACTCTCTGGTCTGTTCCAGTGGCAGACTGTAGAGACTATCTGGTCTGTTCCAGTGGCAGACTGTAGAGACTCTCTGGTCTGTTCCAGTGGCAGACTGTAGAGATTCTCTGGTCTGTTCCAGTGGCAGACTGTAGAGACTCTCTGGCCTGTTCCAGTTGCAGACTGTAGAGACTCTCTGGCCTGTTCCAGTGGCAGACTGTGGAGACTCTCTGGTCTGTTCCAGTGGCAGACTGTAGATACTCTCCGGTCTGTTCCAGTGGCAGACTGTAGAGACTCTGTGGCCTGTTCCAGTGGCAGACTGTAGAGACTCTATGGCCTGTTCCAGTGGCAGACTGCAGAGACTCTGTGGCCTGTTCCAGTGGCAGACTGCAGAGACTCTGTGGCCTGTTCCAGTGGCAGACTGTAGAGACTCTCTGGTCTGTTCCAGTTGCAGACTGTAGATACTCTGTGGCCTGTTTTAGTGGCAGACTGTAGAGACTCTCTGGCCTGTTCCAGTTGCAGACTATAGAGACTCTCTGGCCTGTTCCAGTGGCAGACTGTAGAGACTCTGTGGCCTGTTCCAGTGGCAGACTGTAGAGACTCTCTGGCCTGTTCCAGTGGCAGACTGTAGAGACTCTGTGGCCTGTTCCAGTGGCAGACTGTAGAGACTCTGTGGCCTGTTTTAGTGGCAGACTGTAGAGACTCTCTGGCCTGTTCCAGTTGCAGACTATAGAGACTCTCTGGCCTGTTCCACTGGCAGACTGTAGAGACTCTGTGGCCTGTTCCAGTGGCAGACTGTAGAGACTCTCTGGCCTGTTCCAGTGGCAGACTGTAGAGACTCTGTTGCCTGTTCCAGTGGCAGACTGTAGAGACTCTGTGGCCTGTTCCAGTGGCAGACTGTAGAGACTCTCTGGTCTGTTCCAGTGGCAGACTGTAGAGACTCTATGGCCTGTTCCAGTGGCAGACTGTAGAGACTCTCTGGTCTGTTCCAGTGGCAGACTGTAGAGACTCTCTGGCCTGTTCCAGTGGCAGACTGTAGAGACTCTATGGCCTGTTCCAGTGAAAGACTGTAGAGACTCTATGGCCTGTTCCAGTGGCAGACTGTAGAGACTCTCTGGTCTGTTCCAGTGGCAGACTGTAGAGACTCTCTGGTCTGTTCCAGTGGCAGACTGTAGAGACTCTGTGGCCTGTTCCAGTGGCAGACTGTAGAGACTCTCTGGCCTGTTCCAGTGGCAGACTGTAGAGACTCTGTGGCCTGTTCCAGTGGCAGACTGTAGAGACTCTGTGGCCTGTTTTAGTGGCAGACTGTAGAGACTCTCTGGCCTGTTCCAGTTGCAGACTATAGAGACTCTCTGGCCTGTTCCAGTGGCAGACTGTAGAGACTCTGTGGCCTGTTCCATTGGCAGACTGTAGAGACTCTCTTGCCTGTTCCAGTGGCAGACTGTAGAGACTCTGTTGCCTGTTCCAGTGGCAGACTGTAGAGACTCTGTGGCCTGTTCCAGTGGCAGACTGTAGAGACTCTCTGGTCTGTTCCAGTGGCAGACTGTAGAGACTCTCTGGCCTGTTCCAGTTGCAGACTATAGAGACTCTCTGGCCTGTTCCAGTGGCAGACTGTAGAGACTCTGTGGCCTGTTCCATTGGCAGACTGTAGAGACTCTCTGGCCTGTTCCAGTGGCAGACTGTAGAGACTCTGTTGCCTGTTCCAGTGGCAGACTGTAGAGACTCTGTGGCCTGTTCCAGTGGCAGACTGTAGAGACTCTCTGGTCTGTTCCAGTGGCAGACTGTAGAGACTCTATGGCCTGTTCCAGTGGCAGACTGTAGAGACTCTCTGGTCTGTTCCAGTGGCAGACTGTAGAGACTCTCTGGCCTGTTCCAGTGGCAGACTGTAGAGACTCTATGGCCTGTTCCAGTGGCAGACTGTAGAGACTCTATGGCCTGTTCCAGTGGCAGACTGTAGAGACTCTCTGGTCTGTTCCAGTGGCAGACTGTAGAGACTCTCTGGTCTGTTCCAGTGGCAGACTGTAGAGAATCTCTGGTCTGTTCCAGTGGCAGACTGTAGAGACTCTCTGGCCTGTTCCAGTTGCAGACTGTAGAGACTCTCTGGCCAGTTCCAGTGGCAGACTGTGGAGACTCTCTGGTCTGTTCCAGTGGCAGACTGTAGAGACTCTCTGGTCTGTTCCAGTGGCAGACTGTAGAGACTCTGTGGCCTGTTCCAGTGGCAGACTGTAGAGACTCTCTGGCCTGTTCCAGTGGCAGACTGTAGAGACTCTGTGGCCTGTTCCAGTGGCAGACTGTAGAGACTCTGTGGCCTGTTCCAGTGGCAGACTGTAGAGACTCTCTGGCCAGTTCCAGTGGCAGACTGTGGAGACTCTCTGGTCTGTTCCAGTGGCAGACTGTAGAGACTCTGTGGTCTGTTTCAGTGGCAGACTGTAGAGACTCTCTGGCCTGTTCCAGTGGCAGACTGTAGAGACTCTGTGGCCTGTTCCAGTGGCAGACTCTAGAGACTCTCTGGCCTGTTCCAGTGGCAGACTGTAGAGACTCTCTGGTCTGTTCCAGTGGCAGACTGTAGAGAATCTCTGGTCTGTTCCAGTGGCAGACTGTATAGACTCTCTGGTCTGTTCCAGTGGCAGACTGTAGAGACTCTCTGGCCTGTTCCAGTGGCAGACTGCAGAGACTCTGTGGCCTGTTCCAGTGGCAGACTGTAGAGACTCTCTGGTCTGTTCCAGTGGCAGACTGTAGAGACTCTGTGGCCTGTTTCAGTGGCAGACTGTAGAGACTCTCTTGCCTGTTTCAGTTGCAGACTGTAGAGACTCTCTGGCCTGTTCCAGTAGCAGACTGTAGAGACTCTGTGGCCTGTTCCAGTGGCAGACTGTAGAGACTCTGTGGCCTGTTCCAGTGGCAGACTGTAGAGACTCTCTGGTCTGTTCCAGTGGCAGACTGTAGAGACTCTCTGGCCTGTTCCAGTGGCAGACTGTAGAGACTCTCTGGCCTGTCCCAGTGGCAGACTGTAGAGACTCTCTGGTCTGTTCCAGTGCCAGACTGTAGAGACTCTCTGGCCTGTTCCAGTGGCAGACTGTAGAGACTCTCTGGTCTGTTCCAGTGGCAGACTGTAGAGACTCTGTGGCCTGTTCCAGTGGCAGACTGTAGAGACTCTCTTGCCTGTTCCAGTGGCAGACTGTAGAGACTCTCTGGCCTGTTCCAGTGGCAGACTGTAGAGACTCTCTGGCCTGTTCCAGTGGCAGACTGTAGAGACTCTGTGGCCTGTTCCAGTGGCAGACTGTAGAGACTCTCTGGTCTGTTCCAGTGGCAGACTGTAGAGACTCTATGGCCTGTTACAGTGGCAGACTGTAGAGACTCTCTGGTCTGTTCCAGTGGCAGACTGTAGAGACTCTCTGGCCTGTTCCAGTGGCAGACTGTAGAGACTCTATGGCCTGTTCCAGTGGCAGACTGTAGAGACTCTGTGGCCTGTTTTAGTGGCAGACTGCAGAGACTCTCTGGCCTGTTCCAGTTGCAGACTATTGAGACTCTTTGGCCTGTTCCAGTGGCAGACTGTAGAGACTCTGTGGTCTGTTCCAGTGGCAGACTGTAGAGACTCTCTGGCCTGCTCCAGTGGCAGACTGTAGAGACTCTGTGGCCTGTTCCAGTGGCAGACTGTAGAGACTCTGTGGCCTGTTCCAGTGGCAGACTGTAGAGACTCTGTGGCCTGTTCCAGTGGCAGACTGTAGAGACTCTCTGGCCTGTTCCAGTGGCAGACTGTAGAGACTCTCTGGCCAGCTCCAGTGGCAGACTGTAGAGACTATGTGGCCTGTTCCAGTGGCAGACTGTAGAGACTCTCTGGCCTGTTCCAGTGGCAGACTGTAGAGACTCTGTTGCCTGTTCCCGTGGCAGACTGTAGAGACTCTCTGGCCTGTTCCAGTGGCAGACTCTAGAGACTCTCTGGCCTGTTCCAGTGGCAGACTGTAGAGACTCTCTGGTCTGTTCCAGTGGCAAACTGTAGAGACTCTCTGGTCTGTTCCAGTGGCAGACTGTAGAGACTCTGTGGCCTGTTCCAGTGGTAGACTGCAGAGACTCTGTGGCCTGTTCCAGTGGCAGACTGTAGAGACTCTCCGGTCTGTTCCAGTGGCAGACTGTAGAGACTCTGTGGCCTGTTTTAGTGGCAGACTGTAGAGACTCTCTGGCCTGTTCCAGTTGCAGACTGTAGAGACTCTCTGTCCTGTTCCAGTGGCAGACTGTAGAGACTCTGTGGCCTGTTCCAGTGGCAGACTGTAGAGACTCTGTGGCCTGTTCCAGTGGCAAACTGTAGAGACTCTCTGGTCTGTTCCAGTGGCAGACTGTAGAGACTCTCTGGCCTGTTCCAGTGGCAGACTGTAAAGACTCTCTGGCCTGTTCCAGTGGCAGACTGTAGAGACTCTCTGGCCTGCTCCAGTGGCAGACTGTAGAGACTCTGGTCTGTTCCAGTGGCAGACTGTAGAGACTCTCTGGCCTTTTCCAGTTGCAGACTGTAGAGACTCTCTGGCCTGTTCCAGTGGCAGACTGTAGAGACTCTGTGGCCTGTTCCAGTGGCAGACTGTAGAGACTCTCTTGCCTGTTCCAGTGGCAGACTGTAGAGACTCTCTGGCCTGTTCCAGTGGCAGACTGTAGAGACTCTGTGGCCTGTTCCAGTGGCAGACTGTAGAGACTCTGTGGCCTGTTCCAGAGGCAGACTGTAGAGACTCTGTGGCCTGTTCCAGTGGCAGACTGTAGAGACTCTCTGGTCTGTTCCAGTGGAAGACTGTAGAGACTCTCTGGCCTGCTCCAGTGGCAGACTGTAGATACTCTCTGGTCTGTTCCAGTGGCAGACTGTAGAGACTCTCTGGCCTGTTCCAGTGGCAGACTGTAGAGACTCTCTGGCCTGTTCCAGTGGCAGACTGTAGAGACTCTCTGGCCTGCTCCAGTGGCAGACTGTAGAGACTCTCTGGTCTGTTCCAGTGGCAGACTGTAGAGACTCTCTGGCCTATTCCAGTGGCAGACTGTAGAGATTCTGTGGCCTGTTCCAGTGGCAGACTGTAGAGACTCTGTGGCCTGTTCCAGTGGCAGACTGTAGAGACTCTCTGGCCTGTTCCAGTGGCAGACTGTAGAGACTCTCTGGTCTGTTCCAGTGGCAGACTGTAGAGACTCTCTGGTCTGTTCCAGTGGCAGACTGTAGAGACTCTCTGGTCGTTTCCAGTGGCAGACTGTAGAGACTCTCTGGCCTTTTCCAGTTGCAGACTGTAGAGACTCTCTGGCCTGTTCCAGTGGCAGACTGTAGAGACTCTATGGCCTGTTCCAGTGGCAGACTGTAGAGACTCTCTGGTCTGTTCCAGTGGCAGACTGTAGAGACTCTCTGGTCTGTTCCAGTGGCAGACTGTAGAGAATCTCTGGTCTGTTCCAGTGGCAGACTGTAGAGACTCTCTGGCCTGTTCCAGTTGCAGACTGTAGAGACTCTCTGGCCAGTTCCAGTGGCAGACTGTGGAGACTCTCTGGTCTTTTCCAGTGGCAGACTGTAGAGACTCTCTGGTCTGTTCCAGTGGCAGACTGTAGAGACTCTGTGGCCTGTTCCAGTGGCAGACTGTAGAGACTCTGTGGCCTGTTCCAGTGGCAGACTGTAGAGACTCTGTGGCCTGTTCCAGTGGCAGACTGTAGAGACTCTGTGGCCTGTTCCAGTGGCAGACTGTAGAGACTCTCTGGCCAGTTCCAGTGGCAGACTGTGGAGACTCTCTGGTCTGTTCCAGTGGCAGACTGTAGAGACTCTCTGGTCTGTTCCAGTGGCAGACTGTAGAGACTCTATGGCCTGTTCTAGTGGCAGACTGTAGAGACTCTATGGCCTGTTCCAGTGGCAGACTGTAGAGACTCTCTGGTCTGTTCCAGTGGCAGACTGTAGAGACTCTCTGGTCTGTTCCAGTGGCAGACTGTAGAGAATCTCTGGTCTGTTCCAGTGGCAGACTGTAGAGACTCTCTGGCCTGTTCCAGTTGCAGACTGTAGAGACTCTCTGGTCTGTTCCAGTGGCAGACTGTAGAGACTCTGTGGCCTGTTCCAGTGGCAGACTGTAGAGACTCTCTGGCCTGTTCCAGTGGCAGACTGTAGAGACTCTGTGGCCTGTTCCAGTGGCAGACTGTAGAGACTCTGTGGCCTGTTCCAGTGGCAGACTGTAGAGACTCTCTGGCCAGTTCCAGTGGCAGACTGTGGAGACTCTCTGGTCTGTTCCAGTGGCAGACTGTAGAGACTCTCTGGTCTGTTCCAGTGGCAGACTGTAGAGACTCTGTGGTCTGTTTCAGTGGCAGACTGTAGAGACTCTCTGGCCTGTTCCAGTGGCAGACTGTAGAGACTCTGTGGCCTGTTCCAGTGGCAGACTCTAGAGACTCTCTGGCCTGTTCCAGTGGCAGACTGTAGAGACTCTCTGGTCTGTTCCAGTGGCAGACTGTAGAGAATCTCTGGTCTGTTCCAGTGGCAGACTGTATAGACTCTCTGGTCTGTTCCAGTGGCAGACTGTAGAGACTCTGTGGCCTGTTCCAGTGGCAGACTGCAGAGACTCTGTGGCCTGTTCCAGTGGCAGACTGTAGAGACTCTCTGGTCTGTTCCAGTGGCAGACTGTAGAGACTCTGTGGCCTGTTTCAGTGGCAGACTGTAGAGACTCTCTTGCCTGTTTCAGTTGCAGACTGTAGAGACTCTCTGGCCTGTTCCAGTGGCAGACTGTAGAGACTCTGTGGCCTGTTCCAGTGGCAGACTGTAGAGACTCTGTGGCCTGTTCCAGTGGCAGACTGTAGAGACTCTCTGGTCTGTTCCAGTGGCAGACTGTAGAGACTCTCTGGCCTGTTCCAGTGGCAGACTGTAGAGACTCTCTGGCCTGTCCCAGTGGCAGACTGTAGAGACTCTCTGGTCTGTTCCAGTGCCAGACTGTAGAGACTCTCTGGCCTGTTCCAGTGGCAGACTGTAGAGACTCTCTGGTCTGTTCCAGTGGCAGACTGTAGAGACTCTGTGGCCTGTTCCAGTGGCAGACTGTAGAGACTCTCTTGCCTGTTCCAGTGGCAGACTGTAGAGACTCTCTGGCCTGTTCCAGTGGCAGACTGTAGAGACTCTCTGGCCTGTTCCAGTGGCAGACTGTAGAGACTCTGTGGCCTGTTCCAGTGGCAGACTGTAGAGACTCTCTGGTCTGTTCCAGTGGCAGACTGTAGAGACTCTATGGCCTGTTACAGTGGCAGACTGTAGAGACTCTCTGGTCTGTTCCAGTGGCAGACTGTAGAGACTCTCTGGCCTGTTCCAGTGGCAGACTGTAGAGACTCTATGGCCTGTTCCAGTGGCAGACTGTAGAGACTCTGTGGCCTGTTTTAGTGGCAGACTGCAGAGACTCTCTGGCCTGTTCCAGTTGCAGACTATTGAGACTCTTTGGCCTGTTCCAGTGGCAGACTGTAGAGACTCTGTGGTCTGTTCCAGTGGCAGACTGTAGAGACTCTCTGGCCTGCTCCAGTGGCAGACTGTAGAGACTCTGTGGCCTGTTCCAGTGGCAGACTGTAGAGACTCTGTGGCCTGTTCCAGTGGCAGACTGTAGAGACTCTGTGGCCTGTTCCAGTGGCAGACTGTAGAGACTCTCTGGCCTGTTCCAGTGGCAGACTGTAGAGACTCTCTGGCCAGCTCCAGTGGCAGACTGTAGAGACTATGTGGCCTGTTCCAGTGGCAGACTGTAGAGACTCTCTGGCCTGTTCCAGTGGCAGACTGTAGAGACTCTGTTGCCTGTTCCCGTGGCAGACTGTAGAGACTCTCTGGCCTGTTCCAGTGGCAGACTCTAGAGACTCTCTGGCCTGTTCCAGTGGCAGACTGTAGAGACTCTCTGGTCTGTTCCAGTGGCAAACTGTAGAGACTCTCTGGTCTGTTCCAGTGGCAGACTGTAGAGACTCTGTGGCCTGTTCCAGTGGTAGACTGCAGAGACTCTGTGGCCTGTTCCAGTGGCAGACTGTAGAGACTCTCCGGTCTGTTCCAGTGGCAGACTGTAGAGACTCTGTGGCCTGTTTTAGTGGCAGACTGTAGAGACTCTCTGGCCTGTTCCAGTTGCAGACTGTAGAGACTCTCTGTCCTGTTCCAGTGGCAGACTGTAGAGACTCTGTGGCCTGTTCCAGTGGCAGACTGTAGAGACTCTGTGGCCTGTTCCAGTGGCAAACTGTAGAGACTCTCTGGTCTGTTCCAGTGGCAGACTGTAGAGACTCTCTGGCCTGTTCCAGTGGCAGACTGTAAAGACTCTCTGGCCTGTTCCAGTGGCAGACTGTAGAGACTCTCTGGCCTGCTCCAGTGGCAGACTGTAGAGACTCTGGTCTGTTCCAGTGGCAGACTGTAGAGACTCTCTGGCCTTTTCCAGTTGCAGACTGTAGAGACTCTCTGGCCTGTTCCAGTGGCAGACTGTAGAGACTCTGTGGCCTGTTCCAGTGGCAGACTGTAGAGACTCTCTTGCCTGTTCCAGTGGCAGACTGTAGAGACTCTCTGGCCTGTTCCAGTGGCAGACTGTAGAGACTCTGTGGCCTGTTCCAGTGGCAGACTGTAGAGACTCTGTGGCCTGTTCCAGAGGCAGACTGTAGAGACTCTGTGGCCTGTTCCAGTGGCAGACTGTAGAGACTCTCTGGTCTGTTCCAGTGGAAGACTGTAGAGACTCTCTGGCCTGCTCCAGTGGCAGACTGTAGATACTCTCTGGTCTGTTCCAGTGGCAGACTGTAGAGACTCTCTGGCCTGTTCCAGTGGCAGACTGTAGAGACTCTCTGGCCTGTTCCAGTGGCAGACTGTAGAGACTCTCTGGCCTGCTCCAGTGGCAGACTGTAGAGACTCTCTGGTCTGTTCCAGTGGCAGACTGTAGAGACTCTCTGGCCTATTCCAGTGGCAGACTGTAGAGATTCTGTGGCCTGTTCCAGTGGCAGACTGTAGAGACTCTGTGGCCTGTTCCAGTGGCAGACTGTAGAGACTCTCTGGCCTGTTCCAGTGGCAGACTGTAGAGACTCTCTGGTCTGTTCCAGTGGCAGACTGTAGAGACTCTCTGGTCTGTTCCAGTGGCAGACTGTAGAGACTCTCTGGTCGTTTCCAGTGGCAGACTGTAGAGACTCTCTGGCCTTTTCCAGTTGCAGACTGTAGAGACTCTCTGGCCTGTTCCAGTGGCAGACTGTAGAGACTCTATGGCCTGTTCCAGTGGCAGACTGTAGAGACTCTCTGGTCTGTTCCAGTGGCAGACTGTAGAGACTCTCTGGTCTGTTCCAGTGGCAGACTGTAGAGAATCTCTGGTCTGTTCCAGTGGCAGACTGTAGAGACTCTCTGGCCTGTTCCAGTTGCAGACTGTAGAGACTCTCTGGCCAGTTCCAGTGGCAGACTGTGGAGACTCTCTGGTCTTTTCCAGTGGCAGACTGTAGAGACTCTCTGGTCTGTTCCAGTGGCAGACTGTAGAGACTCTGTGGCCTGTTCCAGTGGCAGACTGTAGAGACTCTGTGGCCTGTTCCAGTGGCAGACTGTAGAGACTCTGTGGCCTGTTCCAGTGGCAGACTGTAGAGACTCTGTGGCCTGTTCCAGTGGCAGACTGTAGAGACTCTCTGGCCAGTTCCAGTGGCAGACTGTGGAGACTCTCTGGTCTGTTCCAGTGGCAGACTGTAGAGACTCTCTGGTCTGTTCCAGTGGCAGACTGTAGAGACTCTATGGCCTGTTCCAGTGGCAGACTGTAGAGACTCTATGGCCTGTTCCAGTGGCAGACTGTAGAGACTCTCTGGTCTGTTCCAGTGGCAGACTGTAGAGACTCTCTGGTCTGTTCCAGTGGCAGACTGTAGAGAATCTCTGGTCTGTTCCAGTGGCAGACTGTAGAGACTCTCTGGCCTGTTCCAGTTGCAGACTGTAGAGACTCTCTGGTCTGTTCCAGTGGCAGACTGTAGAGACTCTGTGGCCTGTTCCAGTGGCAGACTGTAGAGACTCTCTGGCCTGTTCCAGTGGCAGACTGTAGAGACTCTGTGGCCTGTTCCAGTGGCAGACTGTAGAGACTCTGTGGCCTGTTCCAGTGGCAGACTGTAGAGACTCTCTGGCCAGTTCCAGTGGCAGACTGTGGAGACTCTCTGGTCTGTTCCAGTGGCAGACTGTAGAGACTCTCTGGTCTGTTCCAGTGGCAGACTGTAGAGACTCTGTGGTCTGTTTCAGTGGCAGACTGTAGAGACTCTCTGGCCTGTTCCAGTGGCAGACTGTAGAGACTCTGTGGCCTGTTCCAGTGGCAGACTCTAGAGACTCTCTGGCCTGTTCCAGTGGCAGACTGTAGAGACTCTCTGGTCTGTTCCAGTGGCAGACTGTAGAGAATCTCTGGTCTGTTCCAGTGGCAGACTGTATAGACTCTCTGGTCTGTTCCAGTGGCAGACTGTAGAGACTCTGTGGCCTGTTCCAGTGGCAGACTGCAGAGACTCTGTGGCCTGTTCCAGTGGCAGACTGTAGAGACTCTCTGGTCTGTTCCAGTGGCAGACTGTAGAGACTCTGTGGCCTGTTTCAGTGGCAGACTGTAGAGACTCTCTTGCCTGTTTCAGTTGCAGACTGTAGAGACTCTCTGGCCTGTTCCAGTGGCAGACTGTAGAGACTCTGTGGCCTGTTCCAGTGGCAGACTGTAGAGACTCTGTGGCCTGTTCCAGTGGCAGACTGTAGAGACTCTCTGGTCTGTTCCAGTGGCAGACTGTAGAGACTCTCTGGCCTGTTCCAGTGGCAGACTGTAGAGACTCTCTGGCCTGTCCCAGTGGCAGACTGTAGAGACTCTCTGGTCTGTTCCAGTGCCAGACTGTAGAGACTCTCTGGCCTGTTCCAGTGGCAGACTGTAGAGACTCTCTGGTCTGTTCCAGTGGCAGACTGTAGAGACTCTGTGGCCTGTTCCAGTGGCAGACTGTAGAGACTCTCTTGCCTGTTCCAGTGGCAGACTGTAGAGACTCTCTGGCCTGTTCCAGTGGCAGACTGTAGAGACTCTCTGGCCTGTTCCAGTGGCAAACTGTAGAGACTCTGTGGCCTGTTCCAGTGGCAGACTGTAGAGACTCTCTGGTCTGTTCCAGTGGCAGACTGTAGAGACTCTATGGCCTGTTACAGTGGCAGACTGTAGAGACTCTCTGGTCTGTTCCAGTGGCAGACTGTAGAGACTCTCTGGCCTGTTCCAGTGGCAGACTGTAGAGACTCTATGGCCTGTTCCAGTGGCAGACTGTAGAGACTCTGTGGCCTGTTTTAGTGGCAGACTGCAGAGACTCTCTGGCCTGTTCCAGTTGCAGACTATTGAGACTCTTTGGCCTGTTCCAGTGGCAGACTGTAGAGACTCTGTGGTCTGTTCCAGTGGCAGACTGTAGAGACTCTCTGGCCTGCTCCAGTGGCAGACTGTAGAGACTCTGTGGCCTGTTCCAGTGGCAGACTGTAGAGACTCTGTGGCCTGTTCCAGTGGCAGACTGTAGAGACTCTGTGGCCTGTTCCAGTGGCAGACTGTAGAGACTCTCTGGCCTGTTCCAGTGGCAGACTGTAGAGACTCTCTGGCCAGCTCCAGTGGCAGACTGTAGAGACTATGTGGCCTGTTCCAGTGGCAGACTGTAGAGACTCTCTGGCCTGTTCCAGTGGCAGACTGTAGAGACTCTGTGGCCTGTTCCCGTGGCAGACTGTAGAGACTCTCTGGCCTTTTCCAGTGGCAGACTCTAGAGACTCTCTGGCCTGTTCCAGTGGCAGACTGTAGAGACTCTCTGGTCTGTTCCAGTGGCAAACTGTAGAGACTCTCTGGTCTGTTCCAGTGGCAGACTGTAGAGACTCTGTGGCCTGTTCCAGTGGTAGACTGCAGAGACTCTGTGGCCTGTTCCAGTGGCAGACTGTAGAGACTCTCCGGTCTGTTCCAGTGGCAGACTGTAGAGACTCTGTGGCCTGTTTTAGTGGCAGACTGTAGAGACTCTCTGGCCTGTTCCAGTTGCAGACTGTAGAGACTCTCTGTCCTGTTCCAGTGGCAGACTGTAGAGACTCTGTGGCCTGTTCCAGTGGCAGACTGTAGAGACTCTGTGGCCTGTTCCAGTGGCAAACTGTAGAGACTCTCTGGTCTGTTCCAGTGGCAGACTGTAGAGACTCTCTGGCCTGTTCCAGTGGCAGACTGTAAAGACTCTCTGGCCTGTTCCAGTGGCAGACTGTAGAGACTCTCTGGCCTGCTCCAGTGGCAGACTGTAGAGACTCTGGTCTGTTCCAGTGGCAGACTGTAGAGACTCTCTGGCCTTTTCCAGTTGCAGACTGTAGAGACTCTCTGGCCTGTTCCAGTGGCAGACTGTAGAGACTCTGTGGCCTGTTCCAGTGGCAGACTGTAGAGACTCTCTTGCCTGTTCCAGTGGCAGACTGTAGAGACTCTCTGGTCTGTTCCAGTGGCAGACTGTAGAGACTCTGTGGCCTGTTCCAGTGGCAGACTGTAGAGACTCTGTGGCCTGTTCCAGAGGCAGACTGTAGAGACTCTGTGGCCTGTTCCAGTGGCAGACTGTAGAGACTCTCTGGTCTGTTCCAGTGGAAGACTGTAGAGACTCTCTGGCCTGCTCCAGTGGCAGACTGTAGATACTCTCTGGTCTGTTCCAGTGGCAGACTGTAGAGACTCTCTGGCCTGTTCCAGTGGCAGACTGTAGAGACTCTCTGGCCTGTTCCAGTGGCAGACTGTAGAGACTCTCTGGCCTGCTCCAGTGGCAGACTGTAGAGACTCTCTGGTCTGTTCCAGTGGCAGACTGTAGAGACTCTCTGGCCTATTCCAGTGGCAGACTGTAGAGATTCTGTGGCCTGTTCCAGTGGCAGACTGTAGAGACTCTGTGGCCTGTTCCAGTGGCAGACTGTAGAGACTCTCTGGCCTGTTCCAGTGGCAGACTGTAGAGACTCTCTGGTCTGTTCCAGTGGCAGACTGTAGAGACTCTCTGGTCTGTTCCAGTGGCAGAATGTAGAGACTCTCTGGTCGTTTCCAGTGGCAGACTGTAGAGACTCTCTGGCCTTTTCCAGTTGCAGACTGTAGAGACTCTCTGGCCTGTTCCAGTGGCAGACTGTAGAGACTCTGTGGCCTGTTCCAGTGGCAGACTGTAGAGACTCTCTGGCCTGTTCCAGTGGCAGACTGTAGAGACTCTCTGGCCTGTTCCAGTGGCAGACTGTAGAGACTCTCTGGCCTGCTCCAGTGGCAGACTGTAGAGACTCTCTGGTCTGTTCCAGTGGCAGACTGTAGAGACTCTCTGGCCTGTTCCAGTGGCAGACTGTAGAGACTCTCTGGCCTGTTCCAGTGGCAGACTGTAGAGACTCTGTGGCCTGTTCCAGTGGCAGACTGTAGAAACTCTCTGGCCTGTTCCAGTGGCAGACTATAAAGACTCTCTGGCCTGTTCCAGTGGCAGACTGTAGAGACTCTCTGGCCTGTTCCAGTGGCAGACTGTAGAGACTCTGTGGCCTGTTCCAGTGGCAGACTGTAGAGACTCTGTGGCCTGTTCCATAGGCAGACTGTAGAGACGGTGGCCTGTTCCAGTGGCAGACTGTAGAGACTCTCTGGTC
The DNA here is from genome assembly GCF_026437365.1 of Eucyclogobius newberryi. Lineage (NCBI taxonomy): Eukaryota > Metazoa > Chordata > Actinopteri > Gobiiformes > Gobiidae > Eucyclogobius > Eucyclogobius newberryi. The sequence goes on from NW_027315834.1 coordinate 50,922,187, forward strand.
TGTTCCAGTGGAAGACTGTAGAGACTTTCTGGCCTGCTCCAGTGGCAGACTGTAGAGACTCTCTGGTCTGTTCCAGTGGCAGACTGTAGAGACTCTCTGGCCTGTTCCAGTGGCAGACTGTAGAGACTCTCTGGCCTGTTCCAGTGGCAGACTGTAGAGACTCTCTGGCCTGTTCCAGTGGCAGACTGTAGAGACTCTCTGGCCTGCTCCAGTGGCAGACTGTAGAGACTCTCTGGTCTGTTCCAGTGGCAGACTGTAGAGACTCTCTGGCCTGTTCCAGTGGCAGACTGTAGAGACTCTGTGGCCTGTTCCAGTGGCAGACTGTAGAGACTCTCTGGCCTATTCCAGTGGCAGACTGTAGAGATTCTGTGGCCTGTTCCAGTGGCAGACTGTAGAGACTCTGTGGCCTGTTCCAGTGGCAGATTGTAGAGACTCTCTGGCCTGTTCCAGTGGCAGACTGTAGAGACTCTCTGGTCTGTTCCAGTGGCAGACTGTAGAGACTCTGGTCTGTTCCAGTGGCAGACTGTAGAGACTCTCTGGTCGTTTCCAGTGGCAGACTGTAGAGACTCTCTGGCCTTTTCCAGTTGCAGGCTGTAGAGACTCTCTGGCCTGTTCCAGTGGCAGACTGTAGAGACTCTGTGGCCTGTTCCAGTGGCAGACTGTAGAGACTCTCTGGCCTGTTCCAGTGGCAGACTGTAGAGACTCTCTGGCCTGTTCCAGTGGCAGATTGTAGAGACTCTCTGGCCTGTTCCAGTGGCAGACTGTAGAGACTCTCTGGTCTGTTCCAGTGGCAGACTGTAGAGACTCTGTGGCCTGTTCCAGTGGCAAACTGTAGAGACTCTCTGGTCTGTTCCAGTGGCAGACTGTAGAGACTCTCTGGCCTGTTCCAGTGGCAGACTGTAAAGACTCTCTGGCCTGTTCCAGTGGCAGACTGTAGAGACTCTCTGGCCTGCTCCAGTGGCAGACTGTAGAGACTCTGGTCTGTTCCAGTGGCAGACTGTAGAGACTCTCTGGCCTTTTCCAGTTGCAGACTGTAGAGACTCTCTGGCCTGTTCCAGTGGCAGACTGTAGAGACTCTGTGGCCTGTTCCAGTGGCAGACTGTAGAGACTCTCTTGCCTGTTCCAGTGGCAGACTGTAGAGACTCTCTGGTCTGTTCCAGTGGCAGACTGTAGAGACTCTGTGGCCTGTTCCAGTGGCAGACTGTAGAGACTCTGTGGCCTGTTCCAGAGGCAGACTGTAGAGACTCTGTGGCCTGTTCCAGTGGCAGACTGTAGAGACTCTCTGGTCTGTTCCAGTGGAAGACTGTAGAGACTCTCTGGCCTGCTCCAGTGGCAGACTGTAGATACTCTCTGGTCTGTTCCAGTGGCAGACTGTAGAGACTCTCTGGCCTGTTCCAGTGGCAGACTGTAGAGACTCTCTGGCCTGTTCCAGTGGCAGACTGTAGAGACTCTCTGGCCTGCTCCAGTGGCAGACTGTAGAGACTCTCTGGTCTGTTCCAGTGGCAGACTGTAGAGACTCTCTGGCCTATTCCAGTGGCAGACTGTAGAGATTCTGTGGCCTGTTCCAGTGGCAGACTGTAGAGACTCTGTGGCCTGTTCCAGTGGCAGACTGTAGAGACTCTCTGGCCTGTTCCAGTGGCAGACTGTAGAGACTCTCTGGTCTGTTCCAGTGGCAGACTGTAGAGACTCTCTGGTCTGTTCCAGTGGCAGAATGTAGAGACTCTCTGGTCGTTTCCAGTGGCAGACTGTAGAGACTCTCTGGCCTTTTCCAGTTGCAGACTGTAGAGACTCTCTGGCCTGTTCCAGTGGCAGACTGTAGAGACTCTGTGGCCTGTTCCAGTGGCAGACTGTAGAGACTCTCTGGCCTGTTCCAGTGGCAGACTGTAGAGACTCTCTGGCCTGTTCCAGTGGCAGACTGTAGAGACTCTCTGGCCTGCTCCAGTGGCAGACTGTAGAGACTCTCTGGTCTGTTCCAGTGGCAGACTGTAGAGACTCTCTGGCCTGTTCCAGTGGCAGACTGTAGAGACTCTCTGGCCTGTTCCAGTGGCAGACTGTAGAGACTCTGTGGCCTGTTCCAGTGGCAGACTGTAGAAACTCTCTGGCCTGTTCCAGTGGCAGACTATAAAGACTCTCTGGCCTGTTCCAGTGGCAGACTGTAGAGACTCTCTGGCCTGTTCCAGTGGCAGACTGTAGAGACTCTGTGGCCTGTTCCAGTGGCAGACTGTAGAGACTCTGTGGCCTGTTCCATAGGCAGACTGTAGAGACGGTGGCCTGTTCCAGTGGCAGACTGTAGAGACTCTCTGGTCTGTTCCAGTGGAAGACTGTAGAGACTTTCTGGCCTGCTCCAGTGGCAGACTGTAGAGACTCTCTGGTCTGTTCCAGTGGCAGACTGTAGAGACTCTCTGGCCTGTTCCAGTGGCAGACTGTAGAGACTCTCTGGCCTGTTCCAGTGGCAGACTGTAGAGACTCTCTGGCCTGTTCCAGTGGCAGACTGTAGAGACTCTCTGGCCTGCTCCAGTGGCAGACTGTAGAGACTCTCTGGTCTGTTCCAGTGGCAGACTGTAGAGACTCTCTGGCCTGTTCCAGTGGCAGACTGTAGAGACTCTGTGGCCTGTTCCAGTGGCAGACTGTAGAGACTCTCTGGCCTATTCCAGTGGCAGACTGTAGAGATTCTGTGGCCTGTTCCAGTGGCAGACTGTAGAGACTCTGTGGCCTGTTCCAGTGGCAGATTGTAGAGACTCTCTGGCCTGTTCCAGTGGCAGACTGTAGAGACTCTCTGGTCTGTTCCAGTGGCAGACTGTAGAGACTCTGGTCTGTTCCAGTGGCAGACTGTAGAGACTCTCTGGTCGTTTCCAGTGGCAGACTGTAGAGACTCTCTGGCCTTTTCCAGTTGCAGGCTGTAGAGACTCTCTGGCCTGTTCCAGTGGCAGACTGTAGAGACTCTGTGGCCTGTTCCAGTGGCAGACTGTAGAGACTCTCTGGCCTGTTCCAGTGGCAGACTGTAGAGACTCTCTGGCCTGTTCCAGTGGCAGACTGTAGAGACTCTGTGGCCTGTTCCAGTGGCAGACTGTAGAGACTCTCTGGTCTGTTCCAGTGGCAGACTGTAGAGACTCTCTGGTCTGTTCCAGAGGCCACAGAGTCTCTACAGTTGCAGACTGTAGAGACTCTCTGGCCTGTTCCAGTGGCAGACTGTGGAGACTCTCTGGCCTGTTCCAGTGTCAGACTGTAGAGACTCTGTGGCCTGTTCCAGTGGCAGACTGTAGAGACTCTCTGGCCTGTTCCAGTGGCAGACTGTAGAGACTCTGTGGCCTGTTCCAGTGGCAGACTGTAGAGACTCTCTGGCCTGTTCCAGTGGCAGACTGTAGAGACTCTGTGGCCTGTTCCAGTGGCAGACTGTAGAGACTCTGTGGCCTGTTCCAGTTGCAGACTGTAGTAGTGACAGGAGAGAGTGAGTACTAACAACACGATCAGACACTTGGACCTTGAGGTGCCTAAACCTTCAGAAACGTAACGTAGTGTTGGACCTGAACAAGCGTTAAAAGTGATTAGTAAAAGCTTAAGTTCTAGTTTAGACTTGGTTTAGTTCTGTTTTTATTACCGTAGAAAGTGGACGGTCTGGACATGACATTTGAGAAACTAACAATCTGAAACGAGCGTGAAAATGTGTTTATTTTGTCTGTTGAGTTCAAGATGTACTTTAGACCTGGTTTAGACCTGGTTTAGACCTGGTTTAGTCCAGGTTTAGTCCTGGTTTAGTCCTGGTTTAGTTCTGGTTTAGACCTGGTTTAGACCTGGTTTAGTCCTGGTTTAGACCTGGTTTAGACCTGGTTTAGACCTGGTTTAGACCTGGTTTAGTTCTGGTTTAGACCTGGTTTAGACCTGGTTTAGTTCTGGTTTAGACCTGGTTTAGACCTGGTTTAGTCCTGGTTTAGACCTGGTTTAGTCCTGGTTTAGTCCTGGTTTAGTCCTGGTTTAGTCCTGGTTTAGACCTGGTTTAGACCTGGTTTAGTCCTGGTTTAGACCTGGTTTAGTCCTGGTTTAGTCCTGGTTTAGTCCTGGTTTAGTCCTGGTCTAAACCACATGTGTCTCAGGAGCTGACGTCTCCTCGTCTGATCAAGAGTCATCTGCCGTATCGTTTCCTGCCGTCGGCCATGAACCACGGCGAGGGAAAGGTGAGTGCCCAGTCCTGAAGAACCAGGAACCTCCACAATTTACGCTCTTCCTACACCTCTGGTCCCGGTCCGGTCCCGGTCCAGTCCCGGTCCAGTCCCGGTCCAGTCCCTGTCTCACCTGTGTCTCTGGTTCCTCAGGTGATCTACATGGCCCGGAACCCCAAAGACCTGGTGGTGTCCTACTACCAGTTCCACCGCTCCCTGAGAACCATGAGCTACAGAGGAACCTTCCAGGAGTTCTGCAGAAGGTTCATGGACGATAAATGTAAGAACTAGTCTAGACCCGGTTCGGACCCGGTTCGGACCCGGTCCAGACCTGGTTCAGACTTGGTTCCTCTCTCTTTCAGTGGGCTATGGTTCCTGGTTCGATCATGTTCAGGAGTTCTGGGAACATCGTTTGGACTCAAACGTTCTGTTCCTCAAATATGAAGACATGTACAAGGTGAGACCAGCTGTACGCCTGCAGGGGGCGCCATCAGCTGTATGCCTGCAGGGGGCGCCATCAGCTGTACGCCTGCAGGGGGCGCCATCAGCTGTACGCCTGCAGGGGGCGCCATCAGCTGTACGCCTGCAGGGGGCACCAAGGGGGCGCCATCAGCTGTATGCCTGCAGGGGGCACCATCAGCTGTACGCCTGCAGGGCGCGCCATCAGCTGTACGCCTGCAGGGGGCGCCATCAGCTGTACGCCTGCAGGGGGCACCATCAGCTGTACGCCTGCAAGGGGCACCAAGGGGGCGCCATCAGCTGTATGCCTGCAGGGGGCGCCATCAGCTGTACCCCTGCAGGGGGCACCATCAGCTGTACGCCTGCAGGGGGCGCCATCAGCTGTACGCCTGCAGGGGGCGCCATCAGCTGTATGTCTGCAGGGGGCGCCATCAGCTGTACCCCTGCAGGGGGCGCCATCAGCTGTACGCCTGCAGGGGGCACCATCAGCTGTACCCCTGCAGGGGGCGCCATCAGCTGTACCCCTGCAGGGGGCGCCATCAGCTGTACGCCTGCAGGGGGCGCCATCAGCTGCATGATTCACATTCAGCACAGACACAATATAAAACACAATCAAATGTAAACTTCAGTAGATTGTTGTTGTTGCTGTTGCTGCGACCCTGTTAGCTTAGCTTTAGCTTAGCTTTAGCTTAGCTTTAGCTCGTTTGCTACCAGCAGGGGGAGGTAAAGGACACTTCAGCTGCTTTTCCACACGTCACACACAAAATGTCCAGACGTCCAAACGTCGTGACTCGATCGCCACAAACTCATGACATAAATATCAGTTATTATGATTATGATGATATTATTATGATGATATTATTATGATTATGATGATATTATTATGATTATGATGATATGATTATGATTATATTATTTCATATTATTATGATTATGATGATATGATTATGATGATATTATTATGATTATGATGATATTATTATGATTATGATGATATGATTATGATTATATTATTTCATATTATTATGATTATGATGATATGATTATGATTATATTATATTATATTATATGATTATGATTATGATGATATGATTGTATTATATTATTATGATTATGATGATATGATTATGATTATATTATATTATTATGATTATGATGATATGATTATGATTATATTATATTATTATGATTATGATGATATGATTATGATGATATTATTATGATTATGATGATATTATTATGATTATGATGATATGATTATGATTATATTATTTCATATTATTATGATTATGATGATATGATTATGATTATGATTATATTATATTATATTATATGATTATGATTATGATGATATGATTGTATTATATTATTATGATTATGATGATATGATTATGATTATATTATATTATTATGATTATGATGATATGATTATGATTATATTATATTATTATGATTATGATGATATGATTATGATTATATTATATTATTATGATTATGATGATATGATTATGATTATATTATATTATATTATATTATATGATTATGATTATGATGATATGATTGTATTATATTATTATGATTATGATGATATGATTATGATTATATTATATTATTATGATTATGATGATATGATTATGATTATATTATATTATATTATTATGATGATATGATTATGATTATATTATATTATTATGATTATGATGATATGATTATGATTATGATTATATTATATTATATTATATGATTATGATTATGATGATATGATTGTATTATATTATTATGATTATGATGATATGATTATGATTATATTATATTATTATGATTATGATGATATGATTATGATTATATTATATTATATTATTATGATGATATGATTATGATTATATTATATTATTATGATTATGATGATATGATTATGATTATGATTATATTATATTATATTATATGATTATGATTATGATGATATGATTGTATTATATTATTATGATTATGATGATATGATTATGATTATATTATATTATTATGATTATGATGATATGATTATGATTATATTATATTATATTATTATGATGATATGATTATGATTATATTATATTATTATGATTATGATGATATGATTATGATTATATTATATTATATTATATTATATTATATGATGATATGATTATGATTATATTATATTATATTATATTATATGATGATATGATTATGATTATATTATATTATATTATTATGATGATATGATTATGATTATGATTATGATTATTATATTATATTTTTATGATTATGATGACATGATTATGATGATCACGTCTTCACAGTTTATCGCTCGTCGATCTTATCTTTATGTTCAGTGTGTTTACGTTCAGACTCAGAACATTGTGTCGCGTTCAGCGGTGGAAAGTACAAAGGTAAAAGTACTGCACACGTCATGTATCTGTACTTTACATGTACATGGGACACTTTATACTGTGGAAACTGCAGTAAAAAGAACTTTGTCACAGTTTATTTCAGCACGTTCAGAGTGACCATCTCTAACGTTAATCGTTCTCAAATATCAGTGTGAAATACTTTTACTTTTGACTCTAAAACACTTTTACTTCAGTAGATTTAAACATCACTTTGTTTTATTGTTTCATTTTTAGTTGAAGCTGTAAAAACTAAATCAAAGTCCAAAGCACAAGCTCAAAACTCTTTATTAATTGTGTTTATTCTTATTTTTGTCTCTTTGCGCTGCACTTTTGTCTTTATAGTTTATTTCTTATTTCAGGGAGAATTTAAAGGAAAATTGCGTTGCTAAATATCAAATAAAAAAGCTTGAAATAAGTGAAATGAACAGCTCCCTCTTGTGGCGGCTGCAGCTCACGCACATTTATGTCATTCTTTTCATTTTAATACATTTATTATTTGTTTTCACTTTGTTTATTTTCCAGTGAAAAGTTGTTTTTTCACATGTTTTATTTCAGTTTTTGTGATTATTTTGGTCCATATTTAAGACGAGACGCTGCAAAAGGAAAGAGGTTTAATGCACATGAACATGTTTAATGCACATGAACATGTTTAATGCACATGTTTAATGAACATGTTTAATGCACATGAACATGTTTAATGCACATGAACATGTTTAATGCACATGGACATGTTTAATGCACATGAACATGTTTAATGCACATGAACATGTTTAATGCACATGAACATGTTTAATGCACATGGACATGTTTAATGCACATGAACATGTTTAATGCACATGAACATGTTTAATGCACATGAACATGTTTAATGCACATGGACATGTTTAATGCACATGGACATGTTTAATGCACATGTTTAATGCATATGAACATGTTTAATGCACATGTTTAATGCACATGTTTAATGCATATGAACATGTTTAATGCACATGTTTAATGCACATGTTTAATGCATATGAACATGTTTAATGCACATGTTTAATGCACATGTTTAATGCATATGAACATGTTTAATGCACATGTTTAATGCACATGTTTAATGCATATGAACATATTTGATGCACATGTTTAATGCACATGTTTAATGCACATGGACATGTTTAATGCACATGGACATGTTTAATGTAAATGAACATGTTTAATGCACATGTTTAATGCACATGTTTAATGCACATGAACATGTTTAATACACATGAACATGTTTAATGCACATGTTTAATGCACATGAACATGTTTAATGCACATGAACATGTTTAATACACATGAACATGTTTAATGCACATGTTTAATGCACATGTTTAATGAACATGTTTAATGCACATGAACATGTTTAATGCACATGTTTAATGAACATGTTTAATGCACATGTTTAATGCACATGAACATGTTTAATACACATGAACATGTTTAATGCACATGTTTAATGCACATGAACATGTTTAATACACATGAACATGTTTAATGCACATGTTTAATGCACATGTTTAATGCACATGTTTAATGCACATAAACATGTTTAATACACATGAACATGTTTAATGCACATGTTTAATGCACATGTTTAATGCACATGTTTAATGCACATGAACATGTTTAATACACATGAACATGTTTAATGCACATGTTTAATGCACATGTTTAATGCACATGTTTAATGCATATGAACATGTTTAATGCACATGTTTAATGCACATGAACATGTTTAATGCACATGTTTAATGCACATGTTTAATGCATATGAACATGTTTAATGCACATGAACATGTTTAATGCACATGTTTAATGAACATGTTTAATGCACATGGACATGTTTAATGCACATGAACATGTTTAATGCACATGTTTAATGAACATGTTTAATGCACATGGACATGTTTAATGAACATGTTTAATGCACATGTTTAATGAACATGTTTAATGCACATGGACATGTTTAATGCACATGTTTAGTGCACATGAACATGTTTAATGCACTTGGACATGTTTAATGCACATGAACATGTTTAATGAACATGTTTAATGCACATGTTTAATGAACATGTTTAATGCACATGGACATGTTTAATGCACATGTTTAGTGCACATGTAGTTTCTAGTGTCTCGTCTTCATTTCTTATGGTTTTGCATGTTTTCTGTCCCATGTTTCCGTGTTCAGAGCTGGAGCGTGTGCTGAGCGTGTGCTGAGCATGTGCTGAGCGTGTGCTGAGCGTGTGCTGAGCATGTATGCTGCGACACGCCCAGGGTAAGTGTTCAGTCACTTATGTCCTCTGTGTCAGTGTGACCTAAAGTCTGAACTAAATATCCAAAATATGACATAAACAATGACCTAAAGTATGACATAAACAATGACCTAAAGTATGACCTAAAGTATGACCTAAAGTATGACCTAAAGTATGACATAAACAATGACCTAAACAATGACCTAAAGTATGCCCAAAGCTGACGTGTCCTGACCTGTTCAATGCTAATGACGTAAAGCACCAAAAGACAAAGGTGTCCAGTCCTCTCCAGAACCATGAGACGTTTCAGACGGAGCCATTGGTTCTCCTGGTCATGTGCTTCAGGTCATGGTCATGTTGGAAGACACAGCCACACCCCATCTTTAATTTCACTTCAACTTCACTTCAGTAGAGATGGTGTTCTCTTGGGATGGTGTTCTTGGGATGGTGTTCTTGGGATGGTGTTCTTGAGATGATGTTCTTGGGATGGTGTTCTTGGGATGGTGTTCTTGGGATGATGTTCTTGGGATGGTGTTCTTGGGATGGTGTTCTTGAGATGGTGTTCTTGGGATGGTGTTCTTGGGATGGTGTTCTTGGGATGGTGTTCTTGGGATGGTGTTCTCGGGATGGTGTTTTCTTGGGATGGTGTTCTTGGGATGGTGTTCTCGGGATGGTGTTCTTGGGATGGTGTTCTTTGGATGGTGTTCTCGGGATGGTGTTCTCTTGGGATGGTGTTCTCGGGATGGTGTTCTTGGGATGGTGTTCTCTTGAGATGGTGTTCTTGAGATGGTGTTCTTGGGATGGTGTTCTTTGGATGGTGTTCTCAGGATGGTGTTCTCTTGAGATGGTGTTCTTGGGATGGTGTTCTTGGGATGGTGTTCTTGGGATGATGTTCTTGGGATGGTGTTCTTGGGATGGTGTTCTTGAGATGATGTTCTTGGGATGGTGTTCTTGGGATGGTGTTCTTGGGATGGTGTTCTTGGGATGGTGTTCTCTTGGGATGGTTCTTGGGATGGTGTTCTCGGGATGGTGTTCTTGGATGGTGTTCTCTTGGGATGGTGTTCTTGGGATGGTGTTCTCTTGAGATGGTGTTCTTGGGATGGTGTTCTTGGGATGGTGTTCTTGGGATGATGTTCTTGGGATGGTGTTCTTGGGATGATGTTCTTGAGATGATGTTCTTGGGATGGTGTTCTTGGGATGGTGTTCTTGGGATGGTGTTCTTGGGATGGTGTTCTCTTGGGATGGTTCTTGGGATGGTGTTCTCGGGATGGTGTTCTCAGGATGGTGTTCTCTTGAGATGGTGTTCTTGGGATGGTGTTCTTGGGATGGTGTTCTTGAGATGATGTTCTTGGGATGGTGTTCTTGGGATGGTGTTCTTGGGATGATGTTCTTGGGATGGTGTTCTTGGGATGGTGTTCTTGAGATGGTGTTCTTGGGATGGTGTTCTTGGGATGGTGTTCTTGGGATGGTGTTCTTGGGATGGTGTTCTCGGGATGGTGTTTTCTTGGGATGGTGTTCTTGGGATGGTGTTCTCGGGATGGTGTTCTTGGGATGGTGTTCTTTGGATGGTGTTCTCGGGATGGTGTTCTCTTGGGATGGTGTTCTCGGGATGGTGTTCTTGGGATGGTGTTCTCTTGAGATGGTGTTCTTGAGATGGTGTTCTTGGGATGGTGTTCTTTGGATGGTGTTCTCAGGATGGTGTTCTCTTGAGATGGTGTTCTTGGGATGGTGTTCTTGGGATGGTGTTCTTGGGATGATGTTCTTGGGATGGTGTTCTTGGGATGGTGTTCTTGAGATGATGTTCTTGGGATGGTGTTCTTGGGATGGTGTTCTTGGGATGGTGTTCTTGGGATGGTGTTCTCTTGGGATGGTTCTTGGGATGGTGTTCTCGGGATGGTGTTCTTGGATGGTGTTCTCTTGGGATGGTGTTCTTGGGATGGTGTTCTCTTGAGATGGTGTTCTTGGGATGGTGTTCTCTTGAGATGGTGTTCTTGGGATGGTGTTCTTGGGATGGTGTTCTTGGGATGATGTTCTTGGGATGGTGTTCTTGGGATGATGTTCTTGAGATGATGTTCTTGGGATGGTGTTCTTGGGATGGTGTTCTTGGGATGGTGTTCTTGGGATGGTGTTCTCTTGGGATGGTTCTTGGGATGGTGTTCTCGGGATGGTGTTCTTGGGATGGTGTTCTTGGGATGGTGTTCTTGGGATGGTGTTCTTGGGATGGTGTTCTTTGGATGGTGTTCCTGGGATGGTGTTTTCTTGGGATGGTGTTCTTGAGATGATGTTCTTGGGATGGTGTTCTTTGGATGGTGTTCTCGGGATGGTGTTTTCTTGGGATGGTGTTCTTGGGATGGTGTTCTCGGGATGGTGTTCTTGGGATGGTGTTCTTGGGATGGTGTTCTTTGGATGGTGTTCTCAGGATGGTGTTCTCTTGGGATGGTGTTCTCGGGATGGTGTTCTCTTGGGATGGTGTTCTTGGGATGGTGTTCTTTGGATGGTGTTCTTGGATGGTGTTCTCTTGGGATGGTGTTCTTGGGATGGTGTTCTCGGGATGGTGTTCTCTTGAGATGGTGTTCTTGGGATGGTGTTCTTGGGATGGTGTTCTTGGGATGGTGTTCTTGGGATGGTGTTCTTGGGATGGTGTTCTTGGGATGGTGTTCTTGGGATGGTGTTCTTGGGAACAGCTCTATGAGAGACAGGATTCTTGCTGATTGGCAGCTGTTCAAATACTTATTTACAGCAATAACAAACAAAACTATAATCCAAAAATCATACAACGTCATCACCTGTCGACCCTGTCAAACAGAGCCAGGTCTTTTAGTCGTGTCTCTCACAAAGAAATAACTTGTGAACGTTTGCCCTCAAAACAGCTAGCATGCTAGCATGCTAACATGCTAACACAAAATGCTTCATATTTAGTACCTACGGACTGGTGCTCACCTCTCTCTTCAGGACCTGTAGCAGACCTGGTTCCTCTCCTGGTTCTTCTCCTGGTTCCTGGTGTGATGTTTCTGTATCTTCTCCTCTCTCCTCAGGACCTGTCCACTCTGGTTTCAGATCTGGCCCGGTTCCTCGGCGTCTCCTGTGACAAGTCTCAGTTGGAGACTCTGGTGGACAGTTGTTCTCAGCTCATTGACCAGTGCTGCAGCTCCGAGGCCATGGCAGTGTGCAGAGGTCAGGCATCCTCTTCAGACCTCTTTGACCTCTGCTCCTCTGACCTGCTCCATTGACCTCCTCTGCTCCCTCTGACCTGCTCCTCTGCTCCTCTGACCTGCTCCTCTGACCTCCTCTGCTCCCTCTGACCCTCTCCCATCTCCACCTTCTGCTCCTTGTCTCCAGGCCGGGTCGGTCTTTGGAGAGACGTCCTCACTGTGTCCATGAACGAGAGGTTTGATGAGGTCTACAGGGAGAAGATGGGGAAGTCAGACCTGGAGTTCGACTTTGGGCTTTGAAGGTCCAAAAGTTGCTCCACCAGAAGCTGAAGCTCGTCGTGACTCCAGAGTGAAAGTGTGGCAGCTCCAGATGTTCAGCAGAAACACGGAGTTTGTCTGAATCTCCACAAACGCTTTCACACTCAAGAATATCACTCATTTTAGATTTTTTTTATCATCATTTTATGCCAAAAATAATCTGACCATTGATTTCTAAGATTGTTTTTGTGCCGTTTTTCTTTGACCCTGGAGCAGATCGTTCGGCTCAAATGAACTTGTTGCTGTTGCTGCGACCGAGCAGTGTTAGCTTTAGCTCGTTTGCTTACGGCAGGAGGTGATAAAGGACACTTCATCTCAACACACTGCATTTCCTCAACACTTGTGACTCAGAAACACGTTATTTAAGGAGAGAAAAGGTCAGAGTTCAGCTGATCCAGAGTCAGCTGCAGTGTGAGTGCAAACAAGCCGGGCGGAGCTGGAGGAGGGGCCAAAGCCCTTGTGTACGCACACATCGAACACAAGGGGGCGCCACGCTGGAGCAAACGCCTCATGTTCCTGCTGCGCTCGATGCTCAGTTATGATCACGACCTGAGCTCCTTTCATTACGTCAAAGATGAAAAACACAGTTACCTCACAGGCTCCTCCCCCCGGGGTCACATGTACAACAGGCTCCTCCCCCCGGGGTCACATGTACAACAGGCTCCTCCCCCCGGGGTCACATGTACAACAGGTTCCTCCCCCTGGGGTCACATGTACAACAGGCTCCTCCCCCCGGGGTCACATGTCCATCAGGCTCCTCCCCCCGGGTCACATGTCCATCAGGCTCCTCCCCCCGGGGTCACATGTCCATCAGGCTCCTCCCCCCGGGGTCACATGTCCATCAGGCTCCTCCCCCCGGGGTCACATGTACAACAGGCTCCTCCCCCCCGGGTCACATGTCCATCAGGCTCCTCCCCCCGGGTCACATGTACAACAGGCTGGAGCTGTTGGTGTGAGTTTGTGTTATTACATTTATTTTATATTGTCAGCTGCAGGTGCAACTTTGATCTGTGTTTTTATGTTGAACTGTTTTAAATGTGAAACTGTTGCACAAATGTTATTTTTATCACTTCTTTGTGCTGCTCATATTCTGCCTTTACTTTTACAGTCAATAACACGTGTCATACAAATATTTCTGATGGTTTCTCCTGTTCAAGGTTTTGTATCGTACAAGTAAAAAGGGGATAAGTTTATGTTGAAATTTGGAATAAAAATCATCGTCTTTCGTCTGACACTGAGGGGCGGGGCTTAGCTCTTGAAAAGGTATATGTAAATTTAAACTGAAAATAAACATTATAAACGATCTTCAGAAAAAATGAGCAATTATTGTTGGATTTGTCTGTGATAAGACAAGTGTGTGTGTGTGTGTGTAACAGAATGTGTGTGTGTGTGTGTGTGTAACTGGTCCCTTTTCACTCACTCCTGGTACGCAATCTCAGTGTCATCATGGACCCCACCCTCTCCTTCACTCCCCATGTCAGCCACATCGTCAAGACCTCATACTTCCACCTCCGCCGCATCGCCAAAATCCGACACTGCCTCACCCTCCCCGCTGCTGAATCCCTCATCCAGGCCTTCATCTCCTCCCGCCTCGACTACTGCAACTCCCTCCTCATGGTCCAAAACTCCGCTGCCCGCCTCCTCACCCACACCCGCCTCCTCACCCACACCCGCCTCCTCACCCACACCCTCCTCCTCACCCACACCCTCCTCCTCACCCACACCCGCCTCCTCACCCACACCCTCCTCCTCACCCACACCCGCCTCCTCACCCACACCCTCCTCCTCACCCACACCCTCCTCCTCACCCACACCCGCCTCCTCACCCACACCCTCCTCCTCACCCACACCCGCCTCCTCACCCACACCCGGTCCCGTGATCACATCACTCCCGTTCTCCGCTCTCTCCACTCTCTCCCCATCAAGCAGCGCATAAACTTTAAAATACTCCTCCTCACCTTCAAAGCTCTTCACCACCTTGCCCCCCCCTACCTGTCTGACCTCCTCATCCCCCACCGCCCCACCCGAGCTCTCCGATCCTCCTCCTCTCTCACCCTGACTGCACCAACATCCCGACTCAAAACTTTTGGCGACAGAGCATTCTCCCGAACAGCACCCCGACTCTGGAACTCCCTCCCCCAACCTGTCCGCCACTCTCCCTCACTCACAACATTCAAATCCCGCCTAAAAACATGACCTCTTCACCCAAGCCTATGACCTCCCCTACCCCTAGCCTCCTCTACCCCATTGCCTACTCTTCTACCCCCTGTTACATCCCCATCTTTTTCTCTCTACTTCTTCTGTCTTGTTCATTTTATCTGTATATTAATGTGTTCTGTACGTGTTGTCCCCCCCTGTCTGTAAATACCCCCCCCTTTTTATTATGTTCAGCGTCTCTGGGTCACTGAAAAGCACTATATAAATAAAAGTTATTATTATTATTATTAACAGAATGTGTGTGTGTGTGTAACAGAATGTGTGTGTGTGTGTGTGTGTGTGTGTGTAACAGAATGTGTGTGTGTGTGTAACAGAATGTGTGTGTGTGTGTGTGTGTGTGTGTAACAGAATGTGTGTGTGTGTGTGTGTGTGTGTGTGTAACAGAATGTGTGTGTGTGTGTGTGTGTGTGTAACAGAATGTGTGTGTGTGTGTGTGTGTGTAACAGAATGTGTGTGTGTGTGTGTGTGTGTGTGTAACAGAATGTGTGTGTGTGTGTGTGTAACAGAATGTGTGTGTGTGTGTGTAACAGAATGTGTGTGTGTGTGTGTGTTTGTAACAGAATGTGTGTGTGTGTGTGTGTGTGTGTGTAACAGAATGTGTGTGAGTGTGTGTGTGTGTGTGTGTGTAACAGAATGTGTGTGTGTGTGTGTGTGTGTGTAACAGAATGTGTGTGTGTGTGTGTGTGTGTGTGTGTAACAGAATGTGTGTGTGTGTGTGTGTGTGTGTGTGTGTGTGTGTGTGTAACATAATGTGTGTGTGTGTGTGTGTGTGTAACAGAATGTGTGTGTGTGTGTGTGTGTGTGTAACAGAATGTGTGTGTGTGTGTGTGTGTGTGTAACAGAATGTGTGTGTGTGTGTGTGTGTAACAGAATGTGTGTGTGTGTGTGTGTGTGTGTAACAGAATGTGTGTGAGTGTGTGAGTGTGTGTGTGTGTGTGTAACAGAATGTGTGTGTGTGTGTGTGAGTGTGTGTAACAGAATGTGTGTGTGTGTGTGTGTGTGTGTGAGTGTGTGTAACAGAATGTGTGTGTGTGTGTGAGTGTGTGTGTGTGTGTGAGTGTGTGTAACAGAATGTGTGTGTGTGTGTGTGTGTGTGTGTGAGTGTGTGTGTGTGTGTGTGTGTGTGTGTGTGTGTGTGTAACAGAATGTGTGTGTGTGTGTGTGTGTGTGTAACATAATGTGTGTGTGTGTGTGTGTGTGTGTGTAACAGAATGTGTGTGTGTGTGTGTGTGTGTGTAACAGAATGTGTGTGTGTGTGTGTGTGTGTGTGTGTGTGTGTGTGTAACAGAATGTGTGTGTGTGTGTGTGTGTGTGTGTGTAACATAATGTGTGTGTGTGTGTGTGTGTGTGTGTAACAGAATGTGTGTGTGTGTGTAACAGAATGTGTGTGTGTGTGTGTGTGTGTGTGTGTAACAGAATGTGTGTGTGTGTGTGTGTGTAACAGAATGTGTGTGTGTGTGTGTGTGTGTGTGTGTGTGTGTGTGTGTGTAACAGAATGTGTGTGTGTGTGTGTGTTTGTAACAGAATGTGTGTGTGTGTGTGTGTGTGTGTAACAGAATGTGTGTGAGTGTGTGAGTGTGTGTGTGTGTGTGTGTAACAGAATGTGTGTGTGTGTGTGTGTGTGAGTGTGTGTAACAGAATGTGTGTGTGTGTGTGTGTGTGAGTGTGTGTAACAGAATGTGTGTGTGAGTGTGTGTGTGTGTGTGTGTGTGTGTGTAACAGAATGTGTGTGAGTGTGTGAGTGTGTGTGTGTAACAGAATGTGTGTGAGTGTGTGAGTGTGTGTGTGTGTGTGTAACAGAATGTGTGTGTGTGTGTGTGAGTGTGTGTAACAGAATGTGTGTGTGTGTGTGTGTGTGTGTGTGTGAGTGTGTGTAACAGAATGTGTGAGTGTGTGTAACAGAATGTGTGTGTGTGTGTGAGTGTGTGTGTGTGTGTGAGTGTGTGTAACAGAATGT
Source organism: Eucyclogobius newberryi (assembly GCF_026437365.1). Classification (NCBI taxonomy): domain Eukaryota; kingdom Metazoa; phylum Chordata; class Actinopteri; order Gobiiformes; family Gobiidae; genus Eucyclogobius; species Eucyclogobius newberryi. The sequence goes on from NW_027315834.1 coordinate 50,939,137, forward strand.
GTGTGTGTGTGTGTGTGTGTGTGTGTGTGTGTGTGTGTGAGTGTGTGTGTGTGTGTGTGTGTAACAGAATGTGTGTGTGTGTGAGTGACCCAGGACACATTTTCTCATCCAGGTCCCTCAGATTGAGAATGACCTGAGTCCAGAGGACTTGACTACAATGGAACCCTGCTGGACGAATGAGAGATCACACCCACAAACTCTAGAACTCAATCCATTCATTGAGCTCTGTGCCGTTACCATGGCGACGGTCACATGATGACTTCATGATGTCATAGAGCGGTCACATCTTTATGTCACGACTTTGTGTTAAATCCTCTGACTTTATGGAGACAAACCGCCCTAAAGTCTAAAGAATAAAGTCTGACACTAATGTAACACTTGGATCCTATAAAACACCGAAGAAGAAGAAGAAGAAGAAGAAGAAGAAGAAGAAGAAGAAGAAGAAGAAGAAGAAGAAGAAGAAGAAGCTTTCATCAGAGACAGTTTTAAAACAATCCAATCAAAATGCCCTTGAGCAAAGCGTTTGTTCTGAGGGAGAATCAGGTGATCTCTGGTCATTTCGGATCCTTCCAGCTCAAAGAGCTGAGAGGAGAAGGCGCCTATGGGCGTGTCGCCCGCTGCATTAATCGCTCGACAAACCAAATCTTGGCTATAAAGATCTCTCGACTCCGGCGAGCCCGCGACACCAGACACGAGGCACAGGTTCTCCGGAGGCTCAGCAGTCCGAGGCAGAACAAGAACGTGGTGAAGTTCATCACATCTTTTCAGTACCAGGACCATTACTGCCTGGTCCTCGAGCACCTGGATCAAAGTGTGTTTGATTTCATGGAAAGAAGACGATGGAAACCCCTCGACCTTTCGGACATTCGCTACATCACGGAGCAGCTGCTGGAAGCGTTTGAAGAACTGGCAAAGTACCGACTGATTCACGGGGATCTCAAGCCAGACAACGTCATGCTGGTCAACCACAAACTGGAGCCGTTTAAGATCAAGTTGATCGATTTTGGGTTTGCTACGTCTGTGAGGAACCTGAGTCGTGGTTCTGTGCTCCAGGCCGGCAGATACCGGGCTCCAGAAGTGACTTTGGGAGCTAGACTGGACGAGGCCGTGGACATGTGGTCTCTTGGCTGCGTGCTGGCCTTTTTATTCACCGGCCGCGATCTCTTTCCTGCGCACAAATACGAAAACATGAAGATGATCACACAGATCCAGGGCATGCCTGACGTCCAGCTGCTCAAAGAAGGCCTCTTCACGGACAACTTCTTCAAGAAAACCTGCGGCCGCTATCATCTGAGCTCGCCCAAAGAATACATGGAGAAGACACGGAAGCCCTACAGTCCCAACAACACCCAAGTGTCCACGAGCTTCACCCGTCTGGAGACCATGTCCGTATATCACCCACAGCCGAGCTCCGACGAGGAGGAGAAGGAGCACGCCCAGTTTTTTCATCTTTTAAAGAAACTGTTGCAGGTAAATCCGGCGAAAAGAACCTACCCAGGAGAAGCGCTAAAACACCCCTTTGTCCTGACGAGCGCCTCTAGAGGGAGCACTCTGGAAACCACCCACGTGAAGGAAAGAGAAGTTGGCAGAACGCTGACCGTGCACGTTCAACCCGGTGTACGAAGTGAAGCAGGAAGAGAAGTGACCAGTGCAGATGTGTCTCCGTGTGTGTCCGATACTCGAGTCCCAGAGCGTGTCCCAGAGCGTGTTCCAGAGCGTGTTCCAGAGCGTGCTCCAGAGCGTGTCCCAGAGCGTGTCCCAGAGCGTGCTCCAGAGCGTGTCCCAGAGCGTGTCCCAGAGCGTGTCCCAGAGCGTGTTCCAGAGCGTGTTCCAGAGCGTGCTCCAGAGCGTGTCCCAGAGCGTGTCCCAGAGCGTGTTCCAGAGCGTGTTCCAGAGCGTGCTCCAGAGCGTGTCCCAGAGCGTGTCCCAGAGCGTGCTCCAGAGCGTGTCCCAGAGCGTGTCCCAGAGCGTGTCCCAGAGCGTGTTCCAGAGCGTGTTCCAGAGCGTGCTCCAGAGCGTGTCCCAGAGCGTGTTCCAGAGCGTGCTCCAGAGCGTGTCTCAGAGCGTGTCCCAGAGCGTGTCCCAGAGCGTGTTCCAGAGCGTGTTCCAGAGCGTGTCCCAGAGCGTGTTCCAGAGCGTGTTCCAGAGCGTGCTCCAGAGCGTGTCCCAGAGCGTGTCCCAGAGCGTGTCCCAGAGCCTGTCCCAGAGCGTGTCCCAGAGCCTGTCCCAGAGCCGGACAGTAACGCTGACAATGAGCGTGAACGCAGTAAAGTCGAACGGTCAGTTAAAACTCTGCACGTTCAACTCGTTAAACAAACTGACCGGGGCAGAACGTTGGATGTGGGACGCATTCCACGTGTGCCCAATACTCAAGGTCCTAAGAGAAGAAGCCCTGAAAGCACCAAAAGACCAAACAAAAGTAAGTACCACTTGAAAAGGACCAATGATCACCTGCGGGTGTCTGCCCTTACGTTCTCCCATTTGGCTCCGAATGGCCCCGGGTCAGTTTGGTCCAGGATCGTTAAAGTGCTGGTCAACACTTTGATGAAGAAACTGTTTCATTACGAGTGTGGATTAGACCCCAAGGACAAGCTGTACGTGGCCATCACCGAGGATTTAACCCTAAGACTTTTGAAGATCTACATTCCAGAAAAGGAGGTCCAAAAAGTAGACATGAGCAAGAAAATGTTTATTATGGGCGTGATTAAGGACCTGAAAGAGGAATTTGGCCCTCCCCAGAGACTCTTCAAAAAGGCCACAAGCGAGACGGACACTTTTGTCTCCAGCGCTGCAAGATTCTTTCAAAGGAACTCGCAAGACGTCATTAGGACAAGTCTCACCTGGAGGCCCTAAACCCTAGACTCTAGATATCCTCAAAGACTATTCTCCCTGGGGTCTTATTCTCCCTGGGGTCTTATTCTCCCTGGGGTCTTATTATTCCCGGGGTCTTATTCTCCCTGAGGTCTTATTCTCCCGGGGGTCTTATTCTCCCTAGGGTCTTATTCTTCCTGGGGTCTTATTCTTCCTGGGGTCTTATTCTCCCTGGGGTCTTATTCTTCCCGGGGTCTTATTCTCCATGGGGTCTTATTCTTCCCGGGGTCTTGTTCTCCCTGGGGTCTTATTCTCCCTGGGGTCTTATTCTCCCGGGGGTCTTATTCTCCCTGGGGTCTTATTCTTCCGGGGTCTTATTTTCCCTGGGGTCTTATTCTCCCTGGGGTCTTATTCTCCCTGGGGTCTTATTCTTCCTGAGGTCTTATTCTGCCTGGGGTCTTATTCTCCCGGGGTCTTATTCTCCCTGGGGTCTTATTCTTCCTGGGGTCTTATTCTTCCGGGGTCTTATTCTCCCGGGGGTCTTATTCTCCCTGGGGTCTTATTCTTCCTGGGGTCTTATTCTCCCGGGGGTCTTATTCTCCCTAGGGTCTTATTCTCCCTGGGGTCTTATTCTTCCTGAGGTCTTATTCTCCCTGGGGTCTTATTCTCCCTGGGGTCTTATTCTCCCTGGGGTCTTATTCTTCCGGGGGTCTTATTCTCCCTGGGGTCTTATTCTCCCGGGGGTCTTATTCTCCCTAGGGTCTTATTCTCCCTGGGGTCTTATTCTTCCTGAGGTCTTATTCTCCCTGGGGTCTTATTCTCCCTGGGGGTCTTATTCTCCCTGGGGTCTTATTCTCCCTGGGGTCTTATTCTCCCTGAGGTCTTATTCTCCCTGGGGTCTTATTCTCCCTGGGGTCTTATTCTCCCTGGGGTCTTATTCTCCCTAGGGTCTTATTCTCCCTGGGGTCTTATTCTTCCTGAGGTCTTATTCTCCCTGGGGTCTTATTCTTCCTGAGGTCTTATCCTCCCTAGGGTCTTATTCTCCCTGGGGTCTTATTCTCCCTGGGGTCTTATTCTCCCTAGGGTCTTATTCTCCCTGGGGTCTTATTCTTCCTGAGGTCTTATTCTCCCTGGGGTCTTATTCTTCCTGAGGTCTTATTCTCCCTGGGGTCTTATTCTCCCTGGGGTCTTATTCTCCCTGGGGTCTCATCGGACGCTGACATTCAGTGGATATAAAAGCACCTCTGTTTGTGATGTAAAAAGACGAGATGAGATGGATCAGTTCAGAGCTTTCTCCACCCTTAATGACCTATGACCTATGACCTATGACCTGCATGAGTCAGTTTGGGGGAGGAGATAACGAGGTCGCATCAGTGTCACGCCCTCTTTTCACTGGGCTTCAGAGCATCGCCACAAAAGAACGGCTTCACCAGAAGAAGAGGGTGAAAGTTTTGGAACGGCCCAGTCAGATCTGTGTGATGGGGAAGCTCTCAGGGGCCCTCACGAGAGTGAAGGGTCCAGACGTGCTGCTGACACCGTCCACAGAGACCGAGCGCTCACAAGTCGTCCTTTAGGGGCGTGGCTCCTCATTTAGGTGGTTCATCTCCCCTGAGGTCAAGGGTCACCTAAAGGATTTAACAAGTCTCATTTGTTTACGTCACAAAACCTGGAATTTGAGACGTTTCACATCTCGACACGTGGTCAGTTTGTCAGTTGGTCAGTTGGTCAGTTGGTCAGTTGGTCAGTTGGTCAGTTGGTCAGTTGGTCAGTTGGTCTGGAGACACGAGCTCTGAGATGACCTGAAGGTGGATTGGACACTTCCTGTGGTGTTTGACCTGCAAATGTGCTCTGAGCTGTGCCACGGGGACAGGGACGCTGGACATTTGCTCACCGTCCTCGTTGTGGACGACACTTTGGATTTGAACCTGGTTTAATCCCCGGTTTGTCCAGGGGCCACTGCAGAAGGTCCTTTTGTCCTTTTGTGTCTTCTGAGGGACATTTGACCCTTTCAGACGATTCAAACACATGGACTCATTTATGGAGGATGTGAACATTTTCATGATTAAAGTCATTCTGGAACATTCATGATTAAAGTCATTCTGGAACATTCATGATTAAAGTCATTCTGGAACATTCATGATTAAAGTCATTCTGGAACATTCATGATTAAAGTCATTCTGGAACATTCATGATTAAAGTCATTCTGGAACATTCCACACTCGAGTCAGCCTCAGTCTAGACCATGGATGTATTATATTATCTGGATAGGCCACGCCCCCTCTGCCTCTGGCTCCAAATTGAGTAGTGGCCACTTCGTAGAATGCAGCCTATTGGTCGGACCATTTACAGAGTTCGGCCTCTAAAATTACCAAACATGCTAAATTGTTTTTAGTCTAAAAATAAAATAGAAGGAATTTCACTCTTCAACTGTTTCTAAAATACTTAAAAAATACATTTTTAACCTCCCGGTGAACGGTGTACGCGCACCGAGCGCGCACGTGACCCTCATGAACGAGCCTCAGGAGAACACGTGACGGAAACTAAACACAAACAGAAGAAAGTGACGAGACCACGAGACACGTAAGTTGTGTTTGTATGTCATTCCTCACGTTTCACACATCGTTCCATATGAAGTGTAAAACAACGATTACACAGTTAACACGAGTGAACACAAGTTAACACGAGCTAACACGAGCTAACGTAAGCTAACGTTTAGCTACACAAAGATGCAACAACACGTCGTGATGGCTCGTGCTTCTGCAAATAAATAACTAATTATTTCTCTTACTAAATGTTCTAAGAGACAAGAGGTTATGCACAGATCAAGGAAAACTAGAGAAAGAAGGGAAATAAAGTGATGTTTGTATTATGTGCTATAAAAAACAACCAATAATTCAAATATAACCTGCTATAATGGGTCATATCTTACATATATAAATGTAAAGGTGTTTAAAAGTGACAGTGCTGTATTTACAGGGGCTGAGACCACATTTAAGGTTTTATTACATATTTTATAATGAAGTGTGCTGTGTTTAAACAAAGCACACGCTTGTTTTCTATAGGAATGTCATGGATTTACTTCCATGGAATATGTAGAGATTTAGCAAACATGTCAGTTATGTTCTAACTTCTAAGGTTTAAACTTATGCATAAATAAATGACTTTTGGTTCTAGCTTTAAAAATTAAGGTGAAAAGAGGAACTTTTGTGTTACAGAGCGAAATGTAAATCTGTCAATAACATATTCCAGCTTTTCTCTGTTAAATGTGCAGAATATATCAATGTTCTAATGAGCATCTTTCTCATCTTCAGAGTGCTGACCAGTGAGTTTAGTCTGTCTGTGCTGACCAGAGCTCTACAGGTCACTACAGGTCACTGCAGGTCACTACAGGTCACTACAGGTCACTACAGGTCACTGCAGGTCACTACAGGTCACTGCAGGTCACTACAGGTCACTGCAGGTCACTACAGGTCACTACAGGTCACTGCAGGTCACTACAGGTCACTACAGGTCACTGCAGGTCCTACAGGTCACTACAGGTCACTACAGGTCACTGCAGGTCACTACAGGTCACTACAGGTCACTGCAGGTCCTACAGGTCACTACAGGTCACTGCAGGTCACTACAGGTCACTACAGGTCACTACAGGTCACTGCAGGTCACTACAGGTCACTACAGACACAGAGTCATCTCAAGTAAACTCCTGACGACTCCAAAGCAAAAGGTATTTTAATAATAACTTTTGCCTCGACTAAAAGTAAACAGTAGAATCAGTATTTTGAATTTATAAAATGTCTGTTTTGTTATGACCAAAAAAACTAAATGATAATTGTTCTTCAAAAGAGAAACTGATGAGTCACATGTGTCTGTGAAGCAGCTTCAGGACAAACATGTGAAGTGTATGTTATATGACTTGTATAATCTAAAACATATGAAGTGTATGTTCTATGACTTGTATAATCTAAACATATGAAGTGTATGTTATATGACTTGTATAATCTAATACATATGAAGTGTATGTTATATGACTTTTATAAATCTAATACATATGAAGTGTATGTTATATGACTTGTATAATCTAATACATATGAAGTGTATGTTATATGACTTTTATAAATCTAATACATATGAAGTGTATGTTATATGACTTTTATAAATCTAATACATATGAAGTGTATGTTATATGACTTTTATAAATCTAAACATATGAAGTGTATGTTCTATGACTTGTATAATCTAAACATGTGAAGTGTATGTTATGTGACTTGTATAATCTAAAACATATGAAGTGTATGTTATATGACTTGTATAATATAAAACATATGAAGTGTATGTTATATGACTTGTATAATCTAAACATATGAAGTGTATGTTATATGACTTGTATAATCTAAAACATATGAAGTGTATGTTATATGACTTGTATAATCTAAACATGTGAAGTGTATGTTATGTGACTTGTATAATCTAAAACATATGAAGTGTATGTTATATGACTTGTATAATCTAAACATGTGAAGTGTATGTTATATGACTTGTATAATCTAAAGCTGTGACATGTTCTGTTTGTCTCAGTCATACGATGGAGCTGAACGGTGCAGTTACTGAAGTACAGAAGACTGCGTAGCCATGGAAACAAAGTCTTGTTAAATACTGAGATATTCAGTATTTAACGCAATAATGTCACATTCATGTGCATATAACTGATGTAAAAAGAGTGTTTATTTTACCATTATTATTAGTATTATTTTGTCTTACGCTGTTTTTATTTTATCTTTATCTTTATTTCCCCTCTATTCCTTATTAAGGTATGAGAGGTTCTGTCTAGAGGAGTTTTTGTTTATAAGAGTTCTTCTATTAAGATCGATCTATAAAGAGTGTTTTTTAAACTTCCTATAAGTTTTCTGTCCTTTTCCTCTGTATCTACTGTGTTGCAACAACGACATTTCCCCATGTGTGGACAATAAAAGAATATCTTATTTTATTCAGTTTGTTCTATTTGACTTATGCAGGTTGTTTTATCATTGTTAATATTTTTATGTTGCACTGAATCACCAAAGCAAGTTCCACTGTTTGTCAATTCTTTTCTTTGACAATGGAATAAACCTTTTCTGATTCTATTAATGATAATAATAATGAACAGTACACAGACTCCAAAACTCCTTAATAAGGGACTCCCACATTGTAGCTTTAAAACTCATTGTAGCTTTAAAACTCAACTAAAACTGGCTAAAATCAATTTATCATTTAAGATATTCCTTTATTGTCCCACATGGGGAAATTCCATTGGTGCAACGCAGGTAGATACAGAGGTAGATACAGAAGAACAGATCACTTATAGGAAGTCTGAAAAACACTTTCACTAGAAGATCTCCTATAAATAAATAAAAACTCCCATAGACAAATAAATAAATACCATTGCATGTGATCACGACAGTAATTGCACATGAATATGTGTCACGACAGCACATGAATTGCACATGAATTTCACAGTAATTGCACATATGACAGAATTGCACATCAGTATTAGGTTAGGTCAGTATTGCGCCGGGATAACGTGACGATCTCCGGGTAAGACGACTGTTCTCCGCAGTTTCATGAGTTCCTCCTTTGTGGAAACGCGGTACGGCACCGGCCGGGGGGCGGGGCCGGAGCCGGGGGGCGGGGCCGGAGCCGGGGGCGGGGCCGGAGCCGGGGGGCGGGGCCGGAGCCGGGGGCGGGGCCGGAGCCGGGGGACTCAGAGCCAAGACACATCGCAACGAGACGACGAAAACACTCAATCCAGCCGAATAAAGTCAAAACAAGTTAATTTAAAGTGATTCCAGTGCGTGTCCCGATCGTTGGTGAAGTTCCTCTTTCATATAAACGTGTATATAAACGTGTACATAAACGTGTACCGACGACACGCCGTACTTTAGCGCGGCCGGAGGGCGCGGGGGGGGGGGCTGGTGGGCTTGAATTGAACAAGTTCATTCATGTTCATTATTCGTATTAAATACATTAATAAACAAATGTGTTTTGTATTTATTAAAGATTGACATGATACAAAAACGACACAAAAGGAAACTGAATATAATTAAATACTGCTTAACTCAATTATGTAACAGAATCGATGATTATATTTTATATTTCTTCTCATCTGATTAAAAAAAATGCATATTGGCCAAATTATATTATGCAAATAAATAACTGAAAAGTTAATAACAAAATAAATACCCAAACCAAAAACTACAGAAAATGATGAGGACGTTATTACACCTCTAAATGTAATTCATTGTCATTAAACCAGACTTTTTATCTTAACACTTCTTTATAATTCTCTTAAATATCAGAGCTTTACAACATGATACATGTATATTTATAGATGGATATAACAATCCATCATTATACGTTACGTAAACAAACTATTTCAAGCCGAATTATTCCAAAAGTCTGTGTTGACTCTTCTCAGTCTGTCGCGCTGCTGTGACGTGCGCGCTCCCGACGCCAAAGCCTCACGGCGATGACGTCACAAAAGTGGGAGGAGATATACCAGTATTCAGGAAGTAATGCGGAACTAAAACACTTTTTTGGAACCATGCGCCAATGAGCAGCTCCATAGGTTTCAATGGCGGCCATCTTGGCTTCCGGGGGCTTGGTCTAGACTCTGGGATCAGAGCGATACTCGCCGCCTCCAGCAGAGGGCGACAGACCAGCTCTTCTACATCTGAAGAAGACACAAGGCTCAAAGTCACGTCTGACCCTGTCAAACCAACACACGTGTTTGTACACCCACACCTGTCACACCTGTCACACCTGTCACACCCCCACCCACACCTGTCACACCCCCACCCACACCTGTCACACCTGTCACACCCCCACCCACACCTGTCACACCCCCACCCCCACCACCCACACCAGTCATGATTTAGTCCTGGTTTAGACCTGGTTTAGACCTGGTTTAGACCTGGTTTAGTCCTGGTTTCGACCTGGTTTAGTCCTGGTTTAGACCTGGTTTAGTCCTGGTTTCGACCTGGTTTAGACCTGGTTTAGTCCTGGTTTCGACCTGGTTTAGTCCTGGTTTAGACCTGGTTTAGTCCTGGTTTCGACCTGGTTTAGACCTGGTTTAGTCCTGGTTTAGACCTGGTTTAGACCTGGTTTAGACCTGGTTTAGTCCTGGTTTAGTCCTGGTTTAGTCCTGGTTTAGTCCTTTATACATAGATTATAAAAGAAGATAAAAGAGAACACTGACTTAAACAGGTGGAGTTGGTGCGCAGGCGCGTGAGGGACAACTACAGACCAAAGAACTAAACAAGAGATAAATATTCAAGTTGAAACATTTCCATTATAGTTCATGTTCATGTTCCTCCACCAGAGGGCGTCAGAGTCACATGTGTCTGTGAGTGAACATCCTATTCAAGATCCAACTAACATCAAAGGAACAAAGAGGAACAAAGAGGAACAAAGAGGAACAAAGTCACGTCTTTTAAAAAGAAAATAAGATAAGATATTCCTTTATTGTCCCACATGGGGAAATTTCATTGGTGCAACGCAGGTAGATCCAGAGGTAGATCCAGAAGAACAGATCACTTATAGGAAGTCTGAAAAACACTTTCAGTAGAAGATCTCCTATAAACAAATAAAAACTCTCAAATAAATAAATACATAAATACATAAATAAATAAATACATACATACATACATAAATAAATACATAAATAAATAAATAAATAAATAAATAAATAAATAAATAAATAAATAAATAAATAAATACATACATACATAAATAAATAAATAAATACATAAATAAATAAATACATAAATACATAAATAAATAAATACATAAATAAATAAATAAATACATAAATACCACTGCATGTGTCACGACAGTAATTTCACATGAATTTCACAGAAAATAAAAAGTATTCAAATCGATCAAATATAATATTTCACGAAGAACAGTTTGACCTCATGTAGTTGTAATGAAACGTGTACTTTATTACTTTTATTACTTTATTGCTTTTATTACTTTTATTACTTTATTACTTTATTACTTTTATTACTTTATTGCTTTTATTACTTTATTACTTTATTACTTTATTACTTTATTACTTTATTACTTTTTACTTTGTTACTTTTATTACTTTATTACTTTATTACTTGTATTACTTTATTACTTTATTACTTTTATTACTTTATTGCTTTTAATACTTTTATTACTTTATTACTTTATTACTTTTATTACTTTATTACTTTATTACTTTATTACTTTTATTACTTTATTACTTTATTACTTTTATTACTTTTATTACTTAATTACTTATATTACTTTTATTACTTTTATTACTTTATTACTTTATTACTTTATTACTTTTATTACTTTTATTACTTTATTACTTTATTACTTTATTACTTTTATTACGTTTATTACATTTATTACTTTATTACTTTATTACTTTTATTACTTTATTACTTTATTACTTTATTACTTTATTACTTTTATTACTTACATTACTTTATTACTTTATTACTTTTATTACTTTTATTACTTTATTACTTTATTACTTTTATTACTTTATTACTTTTATTACTTACATTAGTTTATTACTTTTATTACTTTTATTACTTTCATTACTTTATTACTTTTATTACTTTTATTACTTTTATTACTTATATTACTTTATTATTTTTATTACTTTTATTACTTTATTACTTTAATACTTTATTACTTTTATTACTTTATTACTTTATTACTTTATTACTTTTATTACTTTCATTACTTTCATTACTTTATTACTTTTATTACTTTTATTACTTTTATTACTTATATTACTTTATTATTTTTATTACTTTTATTACTTTATTACTTTATTACTTTTATTACTTTATTACTTTATTACTTTATTACTTTATTAATTTATTACTTTTATTACTTTATTACTTTTATTACTTTATTACTTTATTACTTTTATTACTTTTATTACTTTATTACTTTATTACTTTTATTACTTTTATTACTTTATTACTTTTATTACTTTATTACTTTTAATACTTTTATTACTGTTTCATCTGAAGCAGAGAGGCGTCCTCACAGCACACTCACAGTTTCAGGCGTCCTCACAGCACACTCACAGTTTCAGGCGTCCTCACAGCACACTCACAGTTTCAGCCGTCCTCACAGCACACTCACAGTTTCAGGCGTCCTCAAGGCACACTCACAGTTTCAGGCGTCCTCACAGCACACTCACAGTTTCAGGCGTCCTCACAGCACACTCACAGTTTCGAGCGTCCTCACAGCACACTCACAGTTTCAGGCGTCCTCACAGCACACTCACAGTTTCAAGCGTCCTCACAGCACACTCACAGTTTCAGGCGTCCTCACAGCACACTCACAGTTTCAGGCGTCCTCACAGCACACTCACAGTTTCAGGCGTCCTCACAGCACACTCACAGTTTCAGGCGTCCTCACAGCACACTCACAGTTTCAGGCGTCCTCACAGCACACTCACAGTTTCAGGCGTCCTCACAGCACACTCACAGTTTCAGGCGTCCTCACAGCACACTCACAGTTTCAGGCGTCCTCACAGCACACTCACAGTTTCAAGCGTCCTCACAGCACACTCACAGTTTCAAGCGTCCTCACAGCACACTCACAGTTTCAGGAGTCCTCACCGTTTCAGGCGTCCTCAAAGCACACTCACAGTTTCAGGCGTCCTCAAGGCACACTCACAGTTTCAGGCGTCCTCACAGCACACTCACAGTTTCAAGCGTCCTCACAACACACTCACAGTTTCAGGAGTCCTCACAGTTTCAGGCGTCCTCAAGGCACACTCACAGTTTCAGGCGTCCTCACAGCACACTCACAGTTTCAGGCGTCCTCACAGCACACTCACAGTTTCAGCCGTCCTCACAGCACACTCACAGTTTCAGGCCTCCTCACAGCACACTCACAGTTTCAGGCATCCTCACAGCACGCTCACAGTTTCAGGCGTCCTCACAGCACACTCACAGTTTCAGGCGTCCTCACAGCACACTCACAGTTTCAGGCGTCCTCACAGCACACTCACAGTTTCAGGCGTCCTCACAGCACACTCACAGTTTTAGGCGTCCTCAAGGCACACTCACAGTTTAGGGCGTCCTCACAGCACACTCACAGTTTCAGGCGTCCTCACAGCACACTCACAGTTTCAGCCGTCCTCACAGCACACTCACAGTTTCAGGCCTCCTCACAGCACACTCACAGTTTCAGGCGTCCTCACAGCACGCTCACAGTTTCAGGCGTCCTCACAGCACACTCACAGTTTCAGGCGTCCTCACAGCACACTCACAGTTTCAGGCGTCCTCACAGCACACTCACAGTTTCAAGCGTCCTCACAGCACACTCACAGTTTCAGGCGTCCTCACAGCACACTCACAGTTTCAGGCGTCCTCACAGCACACTCACAGTTTCAGGCGTCCTCACAGCACACTCACAGTTTCAGGCGTCCTCACAGCACACTCACAGTTTCAGGCGTCCTCACAGCACACTCACAGTTTCAGGCGTCCTCACAGCACACTCACAGTTTCAAGCGTCCTCACAGCACACTCACAGTTTCAAGCGTCCTCACAGCACACTCACAGTGTCAGGCGTCCTCTAGGCACACTCACAGTTTCAGGCGTCCTCAAAGCACACTCACAGTTTCAGGCGTCCTCACAGCACACTCACAGTTTCAAGCGTCCTCACAGCACACTCACAGTTTCAGGCGTCCTCACAGCACACTCACAGTTTCAGGCGTCCTCACAGCACACTCACAGTTTCAGGCGTCCTCACAGCACACTCACAGTTTCAGGCGTCCTCACAGCACACTCACAGTTTCAGGCGTCCTCACAGCACACTCACAGTTTCAGGCGTCCTCACAGCACACTCACAGTTTCAAGCGTCCTCACAGCACACTCACAGTTTCAAGCGTCCTCACAGCACACTCACAGTTTCAGGAGTCCTCACCGTTTCAGGCGTCCTCACAGCACACTCACAGTTTCAGGCGTCCTCAAGGCACACTCACAGTTTCAGGCGTCCTCACAACACACTCACAGTTTCAGGAGTCCTCACCGTTTCAGGCGTCCTCACAGCACACTCACAGTTTCAGGCGTCCTCAAGGCACACTCACAGTTTCAGGCGTCCTCACAACACACTCACAGTTTCAGGCGTCCTCATAGCACACTCACAGTTTCAGGCGTCCTCAAGGCACACTCACAGTTTCAGGCGTCCTCACAGCACACTCACAGTTTCAAGCGTCCTCACAACACACTCACAGTTTCAGGAGTCCTCACAGTTTCAGGCGTCCTCACAGCACACTCACAGTTTCAGGCGTCCTCACAGCACACTCACAGTTTCAGCCGTCCTCACAGCACACTCACAGTTTCAGGCGTCCTCAAGGCACACTCACAGTTTCAGGCGTCCTCACAGCACACTCACAGTTTCAGGCGTCCTCACAGCACACTCACAGTTTCAAGCGTCCTCACAGCACACTCACAGTTTCAAGCGTCCTCACAGCACACTCACAGTTTCAGGCGTCCTCACAGCACACTCACAGTTTCAGGCGTCCTCACAGCACACTCACAGTTTCAGGCGTCCTCACAGCACACTCACAGTTTCAGGCGTCCTCACAGCACACTCACAGTTTCAGGCGTCCTCACAGCACACTCACAGTTTCAGGCGTCCTCACAGCACACTCACAGTTTCAGGCGTCCTCACAGCACACTCACAGTTTCAGGCGTCCTCACAGCACACTCACAGTTTCAGGCGTCCTCACAGCACACTCACAGTTTCAAGCGTCCTCACAGCACACTCACAGTTTCAAGCGTCCTCACAGCACACTCACAGTTTCAGGAGTCCTCACCGTTTCAGGCGTCCTCACAGCACACTCACAGTTTCAGGCGTCCTCAAGGCACACTCACAGTTTCAGGCGTCCTCACAGCACACTCACAGTTTCAAGCGTCCTCACAACACACTCACAGTTTCAGGAGTCCTCACAGTTTCAGGCGTCCTCAAGGCACACTCACAGTTTCAGGCGTCCTCACAGCACACTCACAGTTTCAGGCGTCCTCACAGCACACTCACAGTTTCAGCCGTCCTCACAGCACACTCACAGTTTCAGGCCTCCTCACAGCACACTCACAGTTTCAGGCATCCTCACAGCACGCTCACAGTTTCAGGCGTCCTCACAGCACACTCACAGTTTCAGGCGTCCTCACAGCACACTCACAGTTTCAGGCGTCCTCACAGCACACTCACAGTTTCAGGCGTCCTCACAGCACACTCACAGTTTTAGGCGTCCTCAAGGCACACTCACAGTTTAGGGCGTCCTCACAGCACACTCACAGTTTCAGGCGTCCTCACAGCACACTCACAGTTTCAGCCGTCCTCACAGCACACTCACAGTTTCAGGCCTCCTCACAGCACACTCACAGTTTCAGGCGTCCTCACAGCACGCTCACAGTTTCAGGCGTCCTCACAGCACACTCACAGTTTCAGGCGTCCTCACAGCACACTCACAGTTTCAGGCGTCCTCACAGCACACTCACAGTTTCAAGCGTCCTCACAGCACACTCACAGTTTCAGGCGTCCTCACAGCACACTCACAGTTTCAGGCGTCCTCACAGCACACTCACAGTGTCAGGCGTCCTCACAGCACACTCACAGTTTCAGGCGTCCTCACAGCACACTCACAGTTTCAGGCGTCCTCACAGCACACTCACAGTTTCAGGCGTCCTCACAGCACACTCACAGTTTCAAGCGTCCTCACAGCACACTCACAGTTTCAAGCGTCCTCACAGCACACTCACAGTGTCAGGCGTCCTCTAGGCACACTCACAGTTTCAGGCGTCCTCAAAGCACACTCACAGTTTCAGGCGTCCTCACAGCACACTCACAGTTTCAAGCGTCCTCACAGCACACTCACAGTTTCAGGCGTCCTCACAGCACACTCACAGTTTCAGGCGTCCTCACAGCACACTCACAGTTTCAGGCGTCCTCACAGCACACTCACAGTTTCAGGCGTCCTCACAGCACACTCACAGTTTCAGGCGTCCTCACAGCACACTCACAGTTTCAGGCGTCCTCACAGCACACTCACAGTTTCAAGCGTCCTCACAGCACACTCACAGTTTCAAGCGTCCTCACAGCACACTCACAGTTTCAGGAGTCCTCACCGTTTCAGGCGTCCTCACAGCACACTCACAGTTTCAGGCGTCCTCAAGGCACACTCACAGTTTCAGGCGTCCTCACAACACACTCACAGTTTCAGGAGTCCTCACCGTTTCAGGCGTCCTCACAGCACACTCACAGTTTCAGGCGTCCTCAAGGCACACTCACAGTTTCAGGCGTCCTCACAACACACTCACAGTTTCAGGCGTCCTCATAGCACACTCACAGTTTCAGGCGTCCTCAAGGCACACTCACAGTTTCAGGCGTCCTCACAGCACACTCACAGTTTCAAGCGTCCTCACAACACACTCACAGTTTCAGGAGTCCTCACAGTTTCAGGCGTCCTCACAGCACACTCACAGTTTCAGGCGTCCTCACAGCACACTCACAGTTTCAGCCGTCCTCACAGCACACTCACAGTTTCAGGCGTCCTCAAGGCACACTCACAGTTTCAGGCGTCCTCACAGCACACTCACAGTTTCAGGCGTCCTCACAGCACACTCACAGTTTCAAGCGTCCTCACAGCACACTCACAGTTTCAAGCGTCCTCACAGCACACTCACAGTTTCAGGCGTCCTCACAGCACACTCACAGTTTCAGGCGTCCTCACAGCACACTCACAGTTTCAGGCGTCCTCACAGCACACTCACAGTTTCAGGCGTCCTCACAGCACACTCACAGTTTCAGGCGTCCTCACAGCACACTCACAGTTTCAGGCGTCCTCACAGCACACTCACAGTTTCAGGCGTCCTCACAGCACACTCACAGTTTCAGGCGTCCTCACAGCACACTCACAGTTTCAAGCGTCCTCACAGCACACTCACAGTTTCAAGCGTCCTCACAGCACACTCACAGTTTCAGGAGTCCTCACCGTTTCAGGCGTCCTCACAGCACACTCACAGTTTCAGGCGTCCTCAAGGCACACTCACAGTTTCAGGCGTCCTCACAGCACACTCACAGTTTCAAGCGTCCTCACAACACACTCACAGTTTCAGGAGTCCTCACAGTTTCAGGCGTCCTCAAGGCACACTCACAGTTTCAGGCGTCCTCACAGCACACTCACAGTTTCAGGCGTCCTCACAGCACACTCACAGTTTCAGCCGTCCTCACAGCACACTCACAGTTTCAGGCCTCCTCACAGCACACTCACAGTTTCAGGCATCCTCACAGCACGCTCACAGTTTCAGGCGTCCTCACAGCACACTCACAGTTTCAGGCGTCCTCACAGCACACTCACAGTTTCAGGCGTCCTCACAGCACACTCACAGTTTCAGGCGTCCTCACAGCACACTCACAGTTTCAGGCGTCCTCAAGGCACACTCACAGTTTAGGGCGTCCTCACAGCACACTCACAGTTTCAGGCGTCCTCACAGCACACTCACAGTTTCAGCCGTCCTCACAGCACACTCACAGTTTCAGGCCTCCTCACAGCACACTCACAGTTTCAGGCGTCCTCACAGCACGCTCACAGTTTCAGGCGTCCTCACAGCACACTCACAGTTTCAGGCGTCCTCACAGCACACTCACAGTTTCAGGCGTCCTCACAGCACACTCACAGTTTCAAGCGTCCTCACAGCACACTCACAGTTTCAGGCGTCCTCACAGCACACTCACAGTTTCAGGCGTCCTCACAGCACACTCACAGTTTCAGGCGTCCTCACAGCACACTCACAGTTTCAGGCGTCCTCACAGCACACTCACAGTTTCAGGCGTCCTCACAGCACACTCACAGTTTCAGGCGTCCTCACAGCACACTCACAGTTTCAAGCGTCCTCACAGCACACTCACAGTTTCAAGCGTCCTCACAGCACACTCACAGTTTCAAGCGTCCTCACAGCACACTCACAGTTTCAGGCGTCCTCACAGCACACTCACAGTTTCAGGCGTCCTCACAGCACACTCACAGTTTCAGGCGTCCTCACAGCACACTCACAGTTTCAGGCGTCCTCACAGCACACTCACAGTTTCAAGCGTCCTCACAGCACACTCACAGTTTCAAGCGTCCTCACAGCACACTCACAGTTTCAGGAGTCCTCACCGTTTCAGGCGTCCTCACAGCACACTCACAGTTTCAGGCGTCCTCAAGGCACACTCACAGTTTCAGGCGTCCTCACAACACACTCACAGTTTCAGGAGTCCTCACCGTTTCAGGCGTCCTCACAGCACACTCACAGTTTCAGGCGTCCTCAAGGCACACTCACAGTTTCAGGCGTCCTCACAACACACTCACAGTTTCAGGCGTCCTCACAGCACACTCACAGTTTCAAGCGTCCTCACAACACACTCACAGTTTCAGGAGTCCTCACAGTTTCAGGCGTCCTCAAGGCACACTCACAGTTTCAGGCGTCCTCACAGCACACTCACAGTTTCAGGCGTCCTCACAGCACACTCACAGTTTCAGCCGTCCTCACAGCACACTCACAGTTTCAGGCGTCCTCAAGGCACACTCACAGTTTCAGGCGTCCTCACAGCACACTCACAGTTTCAGGCGTCCTCACAGCACACTCACAGTTTCAAGCGTCCTCACAGCACACTCACAGTTTCAAGCGTCCTCACAGCACACTCACAGTTTCAGGCGTCCTCACAGCACACTCACAGTTTCAGGCGTCCTCACAGCACACTCACAGTTTCAGGCGTCCTCACAGCACACTCACAGTTTCAGGCGTCCTCACAGCACACTCACAGTTTCAGGCGTCCTCACAGCACACTCACAGTTTCAGGCGTCCTCACAGCACACTCACAGTTTCAGGCGTCCTCACAGCACACTCACAGTTTCAGGCGTCCTCACAGCACACTCACAGTTTCAAGCGTCCTCACAGCACACTCACAGTTTCAAGCGTCCTCACAGCACACTCACAGTTTCAGGAGTCCTCACCGTTTCAGGCGTCCTCACAGCACACTCACAGTTTCAGGCGTCCTCAAGGCACACTCACAGTTTCAGGCGTCCTCACAGCACACTCACAGTTTCAAGCGTCCTCACAACACACTCACAGTTTCAGGAGTCCTCACAGTTTCAGGCGTCCTCAAGGCACACTCACAGTTTCAGGCGTCCTCACAGCACACTCACAGTTTCAGGCGTCCTCACAGCACACTCACAGTTTCAGCCGTCCTCACAGCACACTCACAGTTTCAGGCCTCCTCACAGCACACTCACAGTTTCAGGCGTCCTCACAGCACGCTCACAGTTTCAGGCGTCCTCACAGCACACTCACAGTTTCAGGCGTCCTCACAGCACACTCACAGTTTCAGGCGTCCTCACAGCACACTCACAGTTTCAAGCGTCCTCACAGCACACTCACAGTTTCAGGCGTCCTCACAGCACACTCACAGTTTCAGGCGTCCTCACAGCACACTCACAGTTTCAGGCATCCTCACAGCACACTCACAGTTTCAGGCCTCCTCACAGCACACTCACAGTTTCAGGCGTCCTCACAGCACACTCACAGTTTCAGGCGTCCTCACAGCACACTCACAGTTTCAGGCGTCCTCACAGCACACTCACAGTTTCAGGCGTCCTCACAGCACACTCACAGTTTCAAGCGTCCTCACAGCACACTCACAGTTTCAAGCGTCCTCACAGCACACTCACAGTTTCAGGCGTCCTCACAGCACACTCACAGTTTCAAGCGTCCTCACAGCACACTCACAGTTTCAGGCGTCCTCACAGCACACTCACAGTTTCAGGCGTCCTCACAGCACACTCACAGTTTCAGGCGTCCTCACAGCACACTCACAGTTTCAAGCGTCCTCACAGCACACTCAAAATTTCAAGCGTCCTCACAGCACACTCACAGTTTCAGGAGTCCTCACCGTTTCAGGCGTCCTCACAGCACACTCACAGTTTCAGGCGTCCTCAAGGCACACTCACAGTTTCAGGCGTCCTCATAGCACACTCACAGTTTCAGGCGTCCTCAAAGTTTCAGGCGTCCTCACAGCACACTCACAGTTTCAGGCATCCTCAAAGCACACTCACAGTTTCAGGCGTCCTCAGAGCACACTCACAGTTTCAGGCATCCTCACAGCACACTCACAGTTTCAGGCGTCCTCACAGCACACTCACAGTTTCAGGCGTCCTCACAGCACACTCACAGTTTCAAGCGTCCTCACAGCACACTCACAGTTTCAAGCGTCCTCACAGCACACTCACAGTTTCAGGCGTCCTCACAGCACACTCACAGTTTCAGGCGTCCTCACAGCACACTCACAGTTTCAAGCGTCCTCACAGCACACTCACAGTTTCAGGTGTCCTCACAGCACACTCACAGTTTCAGGCGTCCTCACAGCACACTCACAGTTTCAGGCGTCCTCACAGCACACTCACAGTTTCAAGCGTCCTCACAGCACACTCACAGTTTCAGGCGTCCTCACAGCACACTCACAGTTTCAGGCGTCCTCACAGCACACTCACAGTTTCAGGCGTCCTCACAGCACACTCACAGTTTTAAGCGTCCTTACAGCACACTCACAGTTTCAAGCGTCCTCACGGCACACTCACAGTTTCAGGAGTCCTCACCGTTTCAGGCGTCCTCACAGCACACTCACAGTTTCAGGCGTCCTGAAGGCACACTCACAGTTTCAGGCGTCCTCATAGCACACTCTCAGTTTCAGGCGTCCTCAAAGTTTCAGGCGTCCTCACAGCACACTCACAGTTTCAGGCATCCTCAAAGCACACTCACAGTTTCAGGCGTCCTCACAGCACACTCACAGTTTCAGGCGTCCTCACAGCACACTCACAGTTTCAGGCGTCCTCACAGCACACTCACAGTTTCAGGCCTCCTCACAGCACACTCACAGTTTCAGGCGTCCTCACAGCACACTCACAGTTTCAGGCATCCTCACAGCACACTCACAGTTTCAGCCGTCCTAACAGCACACTCACAGTTTCAGGCCTCCTCACAGCACACTCACAGTTTCAGGCGTCCTCACAGCACACTCACAGTTTCAAGCGTCCTCACAGCACACTCACAGTTTCAGGCGTCCTCAAGGCACACTCACAGTTTCAGGCGTCCTCACAGCACACTCACAGTTTCAGGCGTCCTCACAGCACACTCACAGTTTCAGCCGTCCTCACAGCACACTCACAGTTTCAGGCCTCCTCACAGCACACTCACAGTTTCAGGCGTCCTCACAGCACGCTCACAGTTTCAGGCGTCCTCACAGCACACTCACAGTTTCAGGCGTCCTCACAGCACACTCACAGTTTCAGGCGTCCTCACAGCACACTCACAGTTTCAAGCGTCCTCACAGCACACTCACAGTTTCAGGCGTCCTCACAGCACACTCACAGTTTCAGGCGTCCTCACAGCACACTCACAGTTTCAGGCATCCTCACAGCACACTCACAGTTTCAGGCCTCCTCACAGCACACTCACAGTTTCAGGCGTCCTCACAGCACACTCACAGTTTCAGGCGTCCTCACAGCACACTCACAGTTTCAGGCGTCCTCACAGCACACTCACAGTTTCAGGCGTCCTCACAGCACACTCACAGTTTCAAGCGTCCTCACAGCACACTCACAGTTTCAAGCGTCCTCACAGCACACTCACAGTTTCAGGCGTCCTCACAGCACACTCACAGTTTCAAGCGTCCTCACAGCACACTCACAGTTTCAGGCGTCCTCACAGCACACTCACAGTTTCAGGCGTCCTCACAGCACACTCACAGTTTCAGGGGTCCTCACAGCACACTCACAGTTTCAAGCGTCCTCACAGCACACTCAAAATTTCAAGCGTCCTCACAGCACACTCACAGTTTCAGGAGTCCTCACCGTTTCAGGCGTCCTCACAGCACACTCACAGTTTCAGGCGTCCTCAAGGCACACTCACAGTTTCAGGCGTCCTCATAGCACACTCACAGTTTCAGGCGTCCTCAAAGTTTCAGGCGTCCTCACAGCACACTCACAGTTTCAGGCATCCTCAAAGCACACTCACAGTTTCAGGCGTCCTCACAGCACACTCACAGTTTCAGGCATCCTCACAGCACACTCACAGTTTCAGGCGTCCTCACAGCACACTCACAGTTTCAGGCGTCCTCACAGCACACTCACAGTTTCAAGCGTCCTCACAGCACACTCACAGTTTCAAGCGTCCTCACAGCACACTCACAGTTTCAGGCGTCCTCACAGCACACTCACAGTTTCAGGCGTCCTCACAGCACACTCACAGTTTCAAGCGTCCTCACAGCACACTCACAGTTTCAGGTGTCCTCACAGCACACTCACAGTTTCAGGCGTCCTCACAGCACACTCACAGTTTCAGGCGTCCTCACAGCACACTCACAGTTTCAAGCGTCCTCACAGCACACTCACAGTTTCAGGCGTCCTCACAGCACACTCACAGTTTCAGGCGTCCACACAGCACACTCACAGTTTCAGGCGTCCTCACAGCACACTCACAGTTTTAAGCGTCCTTACAGCACACTCACAGTTTCAAGCGTCCTCACAGCACACTCACAGTTTCAGGAGTCCTCACCGTTTCAGGCGTCCTCACAGCACACTCACAGTTTCAGGCGTCCTGAAGGCACACTCACAGTTTCAGGCGTCCTCATAGCACACTCTCAGTTTCAGGCGTCCTCAAAGTTTCAGGCGTCCTCACAGCACACTCACAGTTTCAGGCATCCTCAAAGCACACTCACAGTTTCAGGCGTCCTCACAGCACACTCACAGTTTCAGGCGTCCTCACAGCACACTCACAGTTTCAGGCGTCCTCACAGCACACTCACAGTTTCAGGCGTCCTCACAGCACACTCACAGTTTCAGGCGTCCTCACAGCACACTCACAGTTTCAAGCGTCCTCACAGCACACTCACATTTTCAAGCGTCCTCACAGCACACTCACAGTTTCAGGAGTCCTCACCGTTTCAGGCGTCCTCACAGCACACTCACAGTTTCAGGCGTCCTCAAGGCACACTCACAGTTTCAGGCGTCCTCACAACACACTCACAGTTTCAGGAGTCCTCACCGTTTCAGGCGTCCTCACAGCACACTCACAGTTTCAGGCGTCCTCAAGGCACACTCACAGTTTCAGGCGTCCTCACAACACACTCACAGTTTCAGGCGTCCTCACAGCACACTCACAGTTTCAAGCGTCCTCACAACACACTCAGTTTCAGGAGTCCTCACAGTTTCAGGCGTCCTCAAGGCACACTCACAGTTTCAGGCGTCCTCACAGCACACTCACAGTTTCAGGCGTCCTCACAGCACACTCACAGTTTCAGCCGTCCTCACAGCACACTCACAGTTTCAGGCGTCCTCAAGGCACACTCACAGTTTCAGGCGTCCTCACAGCACACTCACAGTTTCAGGCGTCCTCACAGCACACTCACAGTTTCAAGCGTCCTCACAGCACACTCACAGTTTCAGCCGTCCTAACAGCACACTCACAGTTTCAGGCCTCCTCACAGCACACTCACAGTTTCAGGCGTCCTCACAGCACACTCACAGTTTCAAGCGTCCTCACAGCACACTCACAGTTTCAGGCGTCCTCAAGGCACACTCACAGTTTCAGGCGTCCTCACAGCACACTCACAGTTTCAGGCGTCCTCACAGCACACTCACAGTTTCAGCCGTCCTCACAGCACACTCACAGTTTCAGGCCTCCTCACAGCACACTCACAGTTTCAGGCGTCCTCACAGCACGCTCACAGTTTCAGGCGTCCTCACAGCACACTCACAGTTTCAGGCGTCCTCACAGCACACTCACAGTTTCAGGCGTCCTCACAGCACACTCACAGTTTCAAGCGTCCTCACAGCACACTCACAGTTTCAGGCGTCCTCACAGCACACTCACAGTTTCAGGCGTCCTCACAGCACACTCACAGTTTCAGGCATCCTCACAGCACACTCACAGTTTCAGGCCTCCTCACAGCACACTCACAGTTTCAGGCGTCCTCACAGCACACTCACAGTTTCAGGCGTCCTCACAGCACACTCACAGTTTCAGGCGTCCTCACAGCACACTCACAGTTTCAGGCGTCCTCACAGCACACTCACAGTTTCAAGCGTCCTCACAGCACACTCACAGTTTCAAGCGTCCTCACAGCACACTCACAGTTTCAGGCGTCCTCACAGCACACTCACAGTTTCAAGCGTCCTCACAGCACACTCACAGTTTCAGGCGTCCTCACAGCACACTCACAGTTTCAGGCGTCCTCACAGCACACTCACAGTTTCAGGGGTCCTCACAGCACACTCACAGTTTCAAGCGTCCTCACAGCACACTCAAAATTTCAAGCGTCCTCACAGCACACTCACAGTTTCAGGAGTCCTCACCGTTTCAGGCGTCCTCACAGCACACTCACAGTTTCAGGCGTCCTCAAGGCACACTCACAGTTTCAGGCGTCCTCATAGCACACTCACAGTTTCAGGCGTCCTCAAAGTTTCAGGCGTCCTCACAGCACACTCACAGTTTCAGGCATCCTCAAAGCACACTCACAGTTTCAGGCGTCCTCACAGCACACTCACAGTTTCAGGCATCCTCACAGCACACTCACAGTTTCAGGCGTCCTCACAGCACACTCACAGTTTCAGGCGTCCTCACAGCACACTCACAGTTTCAAGCGTCCTCACAGCACACTCACAGTTTCAAGCGTCCTCACAGCACACTCACAGTTTCAGGCGTCCTCACAGCACACTCACAGTTTCAGGCGTCCTCACAGCACACTCACAGTTTCAAGCGTCCTCACAGCACACTCACAGTTTCAGGTGTCCTCACAGCACACTCACAGTTTCAGGCGTCCTCACAGCACACTCACAGTTTCAGGCGTCCTCACAGCACACTCACAGTTTCAAGCGTCCTCACAGCACACTCACAGTTTCAGGCGTCCTCACAGCACACTCACAGTTTCAGGCGTCCTCACAGCACACTCACAGTTTCAGGCGTCCTCACAGCACACTCACAGTTTTAAGCGTCCTTACAGCACACTCACAGTTTCAAGCGTCCTCACAGCACACTCACAGTTTCAGGAGTCCTCACCGTTTCAGGCGTCCTCACAGCACACTCACAGTTTCAGGCGTCCTGAAGGCACACTCACAGTTTCAGGCGTCCTCATAGCACACTCTCAGTTTCAGGCGTCCTCAAAGTTTCAGGCGTCCTCACAGCACACTCACAGTTTCAGGCATCCTCAAAGCACACTCACAGTTTCAGGCGTCCTCACAGCACACTCACAGTTTCAGGCGTCCTCACAGCACACTCACAGTTTCAGGCGTCCTCACAGCACACTCACAGTTTCAGGCGTCCTCACAGCACACTCACAGTTTCAGGCGTCCTCACAGCACACTCACAGTTTCAAGCGTCCTCACAGCACACTCACAGTTTCAAGCGTCCTCACAGCACACTCACAGTTTCAGGAGTCCTCACCGTTTCAGGCGTCCTCACAGCACACTCACAGTTTCAGGCGTCCTCAAGGCACACTCACAGTTTCAGGCGTCCTCACAACACACTCACAGTTTCAGGAGTCCTCACCGTTTCAGGCGTCCTCACAGCACACTCACAGTTTCAGGCGTCCTCAAGGCACACTCACAGTTTCAGGCGTCCTCACAACACACTCACAGTTTCAGGCGTCCTCACAGCACACTCACAGTTTCAAGCGTCCTCACAACACACTCAGTTTCAGGAGTCCTCACAGTTTCAGGCGTCCTCAAGGCACACTCACAGTTTCAGGCGTCCTCACAGCACACTCACAGTTTCAGGCGTCCTCACAGCACACTCACAGTTTCAGCCGTCCTCACAGCACACTCACAGTTTCAGGCGTCCTCAAGGCACACTCACAGTTTCAGGCGTCCTCACAGCACACTCACAGTTTCAGGCGTCCTCACAGCACACTCACAGTTTCAAGCGTCCTCACAGCACACTCACAGTTTCAAGCGTCCTCACAGCACACTCACAGTTTCAGGCGTCCTCACAGCACACTCACAGTTTCAGGCGTCCTCACAGCACACTCACAGTTTCAGGCGTCCTCACAGCACACTCACAGTTTCAGGCGTCCTCACAGCACACTCACAGTTTCAGGCGTCCTCACAGCACACTCACAGTTTCAGGCGTCCTCACAGCACACTCACAGTTTCAGGCGTCCTCACAGCACACTCACAGTTTCAGGCGTCCTCACAGCACACTCACAGTTTCAAGCGTCCTCACAGCACACTCACAGTTTCAAGCGTCCTCACAGCACACTCACAGTTTCAGGAGTCCTCACCGTTTCAGGCGTCCTCACAGCACACTCACAGTTTCAGGCGTCCTCAAGGCACACTCACAGTTTCAGGCGTCCTCACAGCACACTCACAGTTTCAAGCGTCCTCACAACACACTCACAGTTTCAGGAGTCCTCACAGTTTCAGGCGTCCTCAAGGCACACTCACAGTTTCAGGCGTCCTCACAGCACACTCACAGTTTCAGGCGTCCTCACAGCACACTCACAGTTTCAGCCGTCCTCACAGCACACTCACAGTTTCAGGCGTCCTCACAGCACGCTCACAGTTTCAGGCGTCCTCACAGCACACTCACAGTTTCAGGCGTCCTCACAGCACACTCACAGTTTCAGGCGTCCTCACAGCACACTCACAGTTTCAAGCGTCCTCACAGCACACTCACAGTTTCAGGCGTCCTCACAGCACACTCACAGTTTCAGGCGTCCTCACAGCACACTCACAGTTTCAGGCATCCTCACAGCACACTCACAGTTTCAGGCCTCCTCACAGCACACTCACAGTTTCAGGCGTCCTCACAGCACACTCACAGTTTCAGGCGTCCTCACAGCACACTCACAGTTTCAGGCGTCCTCACAGCACACTCACAGTTTCAGGCGTCCTCACAGCACACTCACAGTTTCAAGCGTCCTCACAGCACACTCACAGTTTCAAGCGTCCTCACAGCACACTCACAGTTTCAGGCGTCCTCACAGCACACTCACAGTTTCAAGCGTCCTCACAGCACACTCACAGTTTCAGGCGTCCTCACAGCACACTCACAGTTTCAGGCGTCCTCACAGCACACTCACAGTTTCAAGCGTCCTCACAGCACACTCAAAATTTCAAGCGTCCTCACAGCACACTCACAGTTTCAGGAGTCCTCACCGTTTCAGGCGTCCTCACAGCACACTCACAGTTTCAGGCGTCCTCAAGGCACACTCACAGTTTCAGGCGTCCTCATAGCACACTCACAGTTTCAGGCGTCCTCAAAGTTTCAGGCGTCCTCACAGCACACTCACAGTTTCAGGCATCCTCAAAGCACACTCACAGTTTCAGGCGTCCTCACAGCACACTCACAGTTTCAGGCATCCTCACAGCACACTCACAGTTTCAGGCGTCCTCACAGCACACTCACAGTTTCAGGCGTCCTCACAGCACACTCACAGTTTCAAGCGTCCTCACAGAACACTCACAGTTTCAGGCGTCCTCACAGCACACTCACAGTTTCAGGCGTCCTCACAGCACACTCACAGTTTCAGGCGTCCTCACAGCACACACACAGTTTCAGGCGTCCTCACAGCACACTCACAGTTTCAAGCGTCCTCACAGCACACTCACAGTTTCAGGTGTCCTCACAGCACACTCACAGTTTCAGGCGTCCTCACAGCACACTCACAGTTTCAGGCGTCCTCACAGCACACTCACAGTTTCAAGCGTCCTCACAGCACACTCACAGTTTCAGGCGTCCTCACAGCACACTCACAGTTTCAGGCGTCCTCACAGCACACTCACAGTTTCAGGCGTCCTCACAGCACACTCACAGTTTTAAGCGTCCTTACAGCACACTCACAGTTTCAAGCGTCCTCACAGCACACTCACAGTTTCAGGAGTCCTCACCGTTTCAGGCGTCCTCACAGCACACTCACAGTTTCAGGCGTCCTGAAGGCACACTCACAGTTTCAGGCGTCCTCATAGCACACTCTCAGTTTCAGGCGTCCTCAAAGTTTCAGGCGTCCTCACAGCACACTCACAGTTTCAGGCATCCTCAAAGCACACTCACAGTTTCAGGCGTCCTCACAGCACACTCACAGTTTCAGGCGTCCTCACAGCACACTCACAGTTTCAGGCGTCCTCACAGCACACTCACAGTTTCAGCCGTCCTCACAGCACACTCACAGTTTCAGGCCTCCTCACAGCACACTCACAGTTTCAGGCGTCCTCACAGCACGCTCACAGTTTCAGGCGTCCTCACAGCACACTCACAGTTTCAGGCGTCCTCACAGCACACTCACAGTTTCAGGCGTCCTCACAGCACACTCACAGTTTCAAGCGTCCTCACAGCACACTCACAGTTTCAGGCGTCCTCACAGCACACTCACAATTTCAGGCGTCCTCACAGCACACTCACAGTTTCAAGCGTTCTCACAACACACTCAAAGTTTCAGGAGTCCTCACAGTTTCAGGCGTCCTCACAGCACACTCACAGTTTCAGGCGTCCTCACAGCACAATCACAGTTTCAGGCATCCTCACAGCACACTCACAGTTTCAGCCGTCCTAACAGCACACTCACAGTTTCAGGCCTCCTCACAGCACACTCACAGTTTCAGGCGTCCTCACAGCACACTCACAGTTTCAAGCGTCCTCACAGCACACTCACAGTTTCAGGCGTCCTCAAGGCACACTCACAGTTTCAGGCGTCCTCACAGCACACTCACAGTTTCAGGCGTCCTCACAGCACACTCACAGTTTCAGCCGTCCTCACAGCACACTCACAGTTTCAGGCCTCCTCACAGCACACTCACAGTTTCAGGCGTCCTCACAGCACGCTCACAGTTTCAGGCGTCCTCACAGCACACTCACAGTTTCAGGCGTCCTCACAGCACACTCACAGTTTCAGGCGTCCTCACAGCACACTCACAGTTTCAAGCGTCCTCACAGCACACTCACAGTTTCAGGCGTCCTCACAGCACACTCACAGTTTCAGGCGTCCTCACAGCACACTCACAGTTTCAGGCATCCTCACAGCACACTCACAGTTTCAGGCCTCCTCACAGCACACTCACAGTTTCAGGCGTCCTCACAGCACACTCACAGTTTCAGGCGTCCTCACAGCACACTCACAGTTTCAGGCGTCCTCACAGCACACTCACAGTTTCAGGCGTCCTCACAGCACACTCACAGTTTCAGGCGTCCTCACAGCACACTCACAGTTTCAAGCGTCCTCACAGCACACTCAAAATTTCAAGCGTCCTCACAGCACACTCACAGTTTCAGGAGTCCTCACCGTTTCAGGCGTCCTCACAGCACACTCACAGTTTCAGGCGTCCTCAAGGCACACTCACAGTTTCAGGCGTCCTCATAGCACACTCACAGTTTCAGGCGTCCTCAAAGTTTCAGGCGTCCTCACAGCACACTCACAGTTTCAGGCATCCTCAAAGCACACTCACAGTTTCAGGCGTCCTCACAGCACACTCACAGTTTCAGGCATCCTCACAGCACACTCACAGTTTCAGGCGTCCTCACAGCACACTCACAGTTTCAGGCGTCCTCACAGCACACTCACAGTTTCAAGCGTCCTCACAGCACACTCACAGTTTCAAGCGTCCTCACAGCACACTCACAGTTTCAGGCGTCCTCACAGCACACTCACAGTTTCAGGCGTCCTCACAGCACACTCACAGTTTCAAGCGTCCTCACAGCACACTCACAGTTTCAGGTGTCCTCACAGCACACTCACAGTTTCAGGCGTCCTCACAGCACACTCACAGTTTCAGGCGTCCTCACAGCACACTCACAGTTTCAAGCGTCCTCACAGCACACTCACAGTTTCAGGCGTCCTCACAGCACACTCACAGTTTCAGGCGTCCTCACAGCACACTCACAGTTTCAGGCGTCCTCACAGCACACTCACAGTTTTAAGCGTCCTTACAGCACACTCACAGTTTCAAGCGTCCTCACAGCACACTCACAGTTTCAGGAGTCCTCACCGTTTCAGGCGTCCTCACAGCACACTCACAGTTTCAGGCGTCCTGAAGGCACACTCACAGTTTCAGGCGTTCTCATAGCACACTCTCAGTTTCAGGCGTCCTCAAAGTTTCAGGCGTCCTCACAGCACACTCACAGTTTCAGGCATCCTCAAAGCACACTCACAGTTTCAGGCGTCCTCACAGCACACTCACAGTTTCAGGCGTCCTCACAGCACACTCACAGTTTCAGGCGTCCTCACAGCACACTCACAGTTTCAGGCGTCCTCACAGCACACTCACAGTTTCAAGCGTCCTCACAGCACACTCACAGTTTCAGGAGTCCTCACCGTTTCAGGCGTCCTCACAGCACACTCACAGTTTCAGGCGTCCTGAAGGCACACTCACAGTTTCAGGCGTCCTCATAGCACACTCTCAGTTTCAGGCGTCCTCAAAGTTTCAGGCGTCCTCACAGCACACTCACAGTTTCAGGCATCCTCAAAGCACACTCACAGTTTCAGGCGTCCTCACAGCACACTCACAGTTTCAGGCGTCCTCACAGCACACTCACAGTTTCAGGCGTCCTCACAGCACACTCACAGTTTCAGGCCTCCTCACAGCACACTCACAGTTTCAGGCGTCCTCACAGCACGCTCACAGTTTCAGGCGTCCTCACAGCACACTCACAGTTTCAGGCGTCCTCACAGCACACTCACAGTTTCAGGCGTCCTCACAGCACACTCACAGTTTCAAGCGTCCTCACAGCACACTCACAGTTTCAGGCGTCCTCACAGCACACTCACAATTTCAGGCGTCCTCACAGCACACTCACAGTTTCAAGCGTTCTCACAACACACTCAAAGTTTCAGGAGTCCTCACAGTTTCAGGCGTCCTCACAGCACACTCACAGTTTCAGGCGTCCTCACAGCACACTCACAGTTTCAGGCATCCTCACAGCACACTCACAGTTTCAGCCGTCCTAACAGCACACTCACAGTTTCAGGCCTCCTCACAGCACACTCACAGTTTCAGGCGTCCTCACAGCACACTCACAGTTTCAAGCGTCCTCACAGCACACTCACAGTTTCAGGCGTCCTCAAGGCACACTCACAGTTTCAGGCGTCCTCACAGCACACTCACAGTTTCAGGCGTCCTCACAGCACACTCACAGTTTCAGCCGTCCTCACAGCACACTCACAGTTTCAGGCCTCCTCACAGCACACTCACAGTTTCAGGCGTCCTCACAGCACGCTCACAGTTTCAGGCGTCCTCACAGCACACTCACAGTTTCAGGCGTCCTCACAGCACACTCACAGTTTCAGGCGTCCTCACAGCACACTCACAGTTTCAAGCGTCCTCACAGCACACTCACAGTTTCAGGCGTCCTCACAGCACACTCACAGTTTCAGGCGTCCTCACAGCACACTCACAGTTTCAGGCATCCTCACAGCACACTCACAGTTTCAGGCCTCCTCACAGCACACTCACAGTTTCAGGCGTCCTCACAGCACACTCACAGTTTCAGGCGTCCTCACAGCACACTCACAGTTTCAGGCGTCCTCACAGCACACTCACAGTTTCAGGCGTCCTCACAGCACACTCACAGTTTCAAGCGTCCTCACAGCACACTCACAGTTTCAAGCGTCCTCACAGCACACTCACAGTTTCAGGCGTCCTCACAGAACACTCACAGTTTCAAGCGTCCTCACAGCACACTCACAGTTTCAGGCGTCCTCACAGCACACTCACAGTTTCAGGCGTCCTCACAGCACACTCACAGTTTCAGGCGTCCTCACAGCACACTCACAGTTTCAAGCGTCCTCACAGCACACTCAAAATTTCAAGCGTCCTCACAGCACACTCACAGTTTCAGGAGTCCTCACCGTTTCAGGCGTCCTCACAGCACACTCACAGTTTCAGGCGTCCTCAAGGCACACTCACAGTTTCAGGCGTCCTCATAGCACACTCACAGTTTCAGGCGTCCTCAAAGTTTCAGGCGTCCTCACAGCACACTCACAGTTTCAGGCATCCTCAAAGCACACTCACAGTTTCAGGCATCCTCACAGCACACTCACAGTTTCAGGCGTCCTCACAGCACACTCACAGTTTCAGGCGTCCTCACAGCACACTCACAGTTTCAAGCGTCCTCACAGCACACTCACAGTTTCAAGCGTCCTCACAGCACACTCACAGTTTCAGGCGTCCTCACAGCACACTCACAGTTTCAGGCGTCCTCACAGCACACTCACAGTTTCAAGCGTCCTCACAGCACACTCACAGTTTCAGGTGTCCTCACAGCACACTCACAGTTTCAGGCGTCCTCACAGCACACTCACAGTTTCAGGCGTCCTCACAGCACACTCACAGTTTCAAGCGTCCTCACAGCACACTCACAGTTTCAGGCGTCCTCACAGCACACTCACAGTTTCAGGCGTCCTCACAGCACACTCACAGTTTCAGGCGTCCTCACAGCACACTCACAGTTTTAAGCGTCCTTACAGCACACTCACAGTTTCAAGCGTCCTCACAGCACACTCACAGTTTCAGGAGTCCTCACCGTTTCAGGCGTCCTCACAGCACACTCACAGTTTCAGGCGTCCTGAAGGCACACTCACAGTTTCAGGCGTCCTCATAGCACACTCTCAGTTTCAGGCGTCCTCAAAGTTTCAGGCGTCCTCACAGCACACTCACAGTTTCAGGCATCCTCAAAGCACACTCACAGTTTCAGGCGTCCTCACAGCACACTCACAGTTTCAGGCGTCCTCACAGCACACTCACAGTTTCAGGCGTCCTCACAGCACACTCACAGTTTCAGCCGTCCTCACAGCACACTCACAGTTTCAGGCCTCCTCACAGCACACTCACAGTTTCAGGCGTCCTCACAGCACGCTCACAGTTTCAGGCGTCCTCACAGCACACTCACAGTTTCAGGCGTCCTCACAGCACACTCACAGTTTCAGGCGTCCTCACAGCACACTCACAATTTCAGGCGTCCTCACAGCACACTCACAGTTTCAAGCGTTCTCACAACACACTCAAAGTTTCAGGAGTCCTCACAGTTTCAGGCGTCCTCACAGCACACTCACAGTTTCAGGCGTCCTCACAGCACACTCACAGTTTCAGGCATCCTCACAGCACACTCACAGTTTCAGCCGTCCTAACAGCACACTCACAGTTTCAGGCCTCCTCACAGCACACTCACAGTTTCAGGCGTCCTCACAGCACACTCACAGTTTCAAGCGTCCTCACAGCACACTCACAGTTTCAGGCGTCCTCACAGCACACTCACAGTTTCAAGCGTCCTCACAGCACACTCACAGTTTCAGGCATCCTCACAGCACGCTCACAGTTTCAGGCGTCCTAACAGCACACTCACAGTTTCAGGCGTCCTCACAGCACACTCACAGTTTCAGGCGTCCTCACAGCACACTCACAGTTTCAAGCGTCCTCACAGCACACTCACAGTTTCAGGCGTCCTCAAGGCACACTCACAGTTTCAGGCGTCCTCACAGCACACTCACAGTTTCAAGCGTCCTCACAACACACTCACAGTTTCAGGAGTCCTCACAGTTTCAGGCGTCCTCAAGGCACACTCACAGTTTCAGGCGTCCTCACAGCACACTCACAGTTTCAGGCGTCCTCACAGCACACTCACAGTTTCAGCCGTCCTCACAGCACACTCACAGTTTCAGGCCTCCTCACAGCACACTCACAGTTTCAGGCGTCCTCACAGCACACTCACAGTTTCAGGCGTCCTCACAGCACACTCACAGTTTCAGCCGTCCTCACAGCACACTCACAGTTTCAGGCCTCCTCACAGCACACTCACAGTTTCAGGCGTCCTCACAGCACGCTCACAGTTTCAGGCGTCCTCACAGCACACTCACAGTTTCAGGCGTCCTCACAGCACACTCACAGTTTCAGGCGTCCTCACAGCACACTCACAGTTTCAAGCGTCCTCACAGCACACTCACAGTTTCAGGCGTCCTCACAGCACACTCACAGTTTCAGGCGTCCTCACAGCACACTCACAGTTTCAGGCATCCTCACAGCACACTCACAGTTTCAGGCCTCCTCACAGCACACTCACAGTTTCAGGCGTCCTCACAGCACACTCACAGTTTCAGGCGTCCTCACAGCACACTCACAGTTTCAGGCGTCCTCACAGCACACTCACAGTTTCAGGCGTCCTCACAGCACACTCACAGTTTCAGGCGTCCTCACAGCACACTCACAGTTTCAAGCGTCCTCACAGCACACTCACAGTTTCAAGCGTCCTCACAGCACACTCACAGTTTCAGGCGTCCTCACAGCACACTCACAGTTTCAAGCGTCCTCACAGCACACTCACAGTTTCAGGCGTCCTCACAGCACACTCACAGTTTCAGGCGTCCTCACAGCACACTCACAGTTTCAGGCGTCCTCACAGCACACTCACAGTTTCAAGCGTCCTCACAGCACACTCAAAATTTCAAGCGTCCTCACAGCACACTCACAGTTTCAGGAGTCCTCACCGTTTCAGGCGTCCTCACAGCACACTCACAGTTTCAGGCGTCCTCAAGGCACACTCACAGTTTCAGGCGTCCTCATAGCACACTCACAGTTTCAGGCGTCCTCAAAGTTTCAGGCGTCCTCACAGCACACTCACAGTTTCAGGCATCCTCAAAGCACACTCACAGTTTCAGGCTTCCTCACAGCACACTCACAGTTTCAGGCATCCTCACAGCACACTCACAGTTTCAGGCGTCCTCACAGGACACTCACAGTTTCAGGCGTCCTCACAGCACACTCACAGTTTCAAGCGTCCTCACAGCACACTCACAGTTTCAAGCGTCCTCACAGCACACTCACAGTTTCAGGCGTCCTCACAGCACACTCACAGTTTCAGGCGTCCTCACAGCACACTCACAGTTTCAAGCGTCCTCACAGCACACTCACAGTTTCAGGCGTCCTCACAGCACACTCACAGTTTCAGGCGTCCTCACAGCACACTCACAGTTTCAGGCATCCTCACAGCACACTCACAGTTTCAGGCCTCCTCACAGCACACTCACAGTTTCAGGCGTCCTCACAGCACACTCACAGTTTCAGGCGTCCTCACAGCACACTCACAGTTTCAGGCGTCCTCACAGCACACTCACAGTTTCAGGCGTCCTCACAGCACACTCACAGTTTCAGGCGTCCTCACAGCACACTCACAGTTTCAAGCGTCCTCACAGCACACTCACAGTTTCAAGCGTCCTCACAGCACACTCACAGTTTCAGGCGTCCTCACAGCACACTCACAGTTTCAAGCGTCCTCACAGCACACTCACAGTTTCAGGCGTCCTCACAGCACACTCACAGTTTCAGGCGTCCTCACAGCACACTCACAGTTTCAGGCGTCCTCACAGCACACTCACAGTTTCAAGCGTCCTCACAGCACACTCAAAATTTCAAGCGTCCTCACAGCACACTCACAGTTTCAGGAGTCCTCACCGTTTCAGGCGTCCTCACAGCACACTCACAGTTTCAGGCGTCCTCAAGGCACACTCACAGTTTCAGGCGTCCTCATAGCACACTCACAGTTTCAGGCGTCCTCAAAGTTTCAGGCGTCCTCACAGCACACTCACAGTTTCAGGCATCCTCAAAGCACACTCACAGTTTCAGGCGTCCTCACAGCACACTCACAGTTTCAGGCATCCTCACAGCACACTCACAGTTTCAGGCGTCCTCACAGGACACTCACAGTTTCAGGCGTCCTCACAGCACACTCACAGTTTCAAGCGTCCTCACAGCACACTCACAGTTTCAAGCGTCCTCACAGCACACTCACAGTTTCAGGCGTCCTCACAGCACACTCACAGTTTCAGGCGTCCTCACAGCACACTCACAGTTTCAAGCGTCCTCACAGCACACTCACAGTTTCAGGTGTCCTCACAGCACACTCACAGTTTCAGGCGTCCTCACAGCACACTCACAGTTTCAGGCGTCCTCACAGCACACTCACAGTTTCAAGCGTCCTCACAGCACACTCACAGTTTCAGGCGTCCTCACAGCACACTCACAGTTTCAGGCGTCCTCACAGCACACTCACAGTTTCAGGCGTCCTCACAGCACACTCACAGTTTTAAGCGTCCTTACAGCACAC
Organism: Eucyclogobius newberryi; assembly: GCF_026437365.1. Classification (NCBI taxonomy): domain Eukaryota; kingdom Metazoa; phylum Chordata; class Actinopteri; order Gobiiformes; family Gobiidae; genus Eucyclogobius; species Eucyclogobius newberryi. The sequence continues at coordinate 50,975,109 of NW_027315834.1, forward strand.
TCACAGTTTCAAGCGTCCTCACAGCACACTCACAGTTTCAGGAGTCCTCACCGTTTCAGGCGTCCTCACAGCACACTCACAGTTTCAGGCGTCCTGAAGGCACACTCACAGTTTCAGGCGTCCTCATAGCACACTCTCAGTTTCAGGCGTCCTCAAAGTTTCAGGCGTCCTCACAGCACACTCACAGTTTCAGGCATCCTCAAAGCACACTCACAGTTTCAGGCGTCCTCACAGCACACTCACAGTTTCAGGCGTCCTCACAGCACGCTCACAGTTTCAGGCGTCCTCACAGCACACTCACAGTTTCAGGCGTCCTCACAGCACACTCACAGTTTCAGGCGTCCTCACAGCACACTCACAGTTTCAAGCGTCCTCACAGCACACTCACAGTTTCAGGCGTCCTCACAGCACACTCACAGTTTCAGGCGTCCTCACAGCACACTCACAGTTTCAGGCATCCTCACAGCACACTCACAGTTTCAGGCCTCCTCACAGCACACTCACAGTTTCAGGCGTCCTCACAGCACACTCACAGTTTCAGGCGTCCTCACAGCACACTCACAGTTTCAGGCGTCCTCACAGCACACTCACAGTTTCAGGCGTCCTCACAGCACACTCACAGTTTCAGGCGTCCTCACAGCACACTCACAGTTTCAAGCGTCCTCACAGCACACTCACAGTTTCAAGCGTCCTCACAGCACACTCACAGTTTCAGGCGTCCTCACAGCACACTCACAGTTTCAAGCGTCCTCACAGCACACTCACAGTTTCAGGCGTCCTCACAGCACACTCACAGTTTCAGGCGTCCTCACAGCACACTCACAGTTTCAGGCGTCCTCACAGCACACTCACAGTTTCAAGCGTCCTCACAGCACACTCACAGTTTCAAGCGTCCTCACAGCACACTCACAGTTTCAGGCGTCCTCACAGCACACTCACAGTTTCAGGCGTCCTCACAGCACACTCACAGTTTCAGGCGTCCTCACAGCACACTCACAGTTTCAAGCGTCCTCACAGCACACTCAAAATTTCAAGCGTCCTCACAGCACACTCACAGTTTCAGGAGTCCTCACCGTTTCAGGCGTCCTCACAGCACACTCACAGTTTCAGGCGTCCTCAAGGCACACTCACAGTTTCAGGCGTCCTCATAGCACACTCACAGTTTCAGGCGTCCTCAAAGTTTCAGGCGTCCTCACAGCACACTCACAGTTTCAGGCATCCTCAAAGCACACTCACAGTTTCAGGCTTCCTCACAGCACACTCACAGTTTCAGGCATCCTCACAGCACACTCACAGTTTCAGGCGTCCTCACAGGACACTCACAGTTTCAGGCGTCCTCACAGCACACTCACAGTTTCAAGCGTCCTCACAGCACACTCACAGTTTCAAGCGTCCTCACAGCACACTCACAGTTTCAGGCGTCCTCACAGCACACTCACAGTTTCAGGCGTCCTCACAGCACACTCACAGTTTCAAGCGTCCTCACAGCACACTCACAGTTTCAGGCGTCCTCACAGCACACTCACAGTTTCAGGCGTCCTCACAGCACACTCACAGTTTCAGGCATCCTCACAGCACACTCACAGTTTCAGGCCTCCTCACAGCACACTCACAGTTTCAGGCGTCCTCACAGCACACTCACAGTTTCAGGCGTCCTCACAGCACACTCACAGTTTCAGGCGTCCTCACAGCACACTCACAGTTTCAGGCGTCCTCACAGCACACTCACAGTTTCAGGCGTCCTCACAGCACACTCACAGTTTCAAGCGTCCTCACAGCACACTCACAGTTTCAAGCGTCCTCACAGCACACTCACAGTTTCAGGCGTCCTCACAGCACACTCACAGTTTCAAGCGTCCTCACAGCACACTCACAGTTTCAGGCGTCCTCACAGCACACTCACAGTTTCAGGCGTCCTCACAGCACACTCACAGTTTCAGGCGTCCTCACAGCACACTCACAGTTTCAAGCGTCCTCACAGCACACTCAAAATTTCAAGCGTCCTCACAGCACACTCACAGTTTCAGGAGTCCTCACCGTTTCAGGCGTCCTCACAGCACACTCACAGTTTCAGGCGTCCTCAAGGCACACTCACAGTTTCAGGCGTCCTCATAGCACACTCACAGTTTCAGGCGTCCTCAAAGTTTCAGGCGTCCTCACAGCACACTCACAGTTTCAGGCATCCTCAAAGCACACTCACAGTTTCAGGCGTCCTCACAGCACACTCACAGTTTCAGGCATCCTCACAGCACACTCACAGTTTCAGGCGTCCTCACAGGACACTCACAGTTTCAGGCGTCCTCACAGCACACTCACAGTTTCAAGCGTCCTCACAGCACACTCACAGTTTCAAGCGTCCTCACAGCACACTCACAGTTTCAGGCGTCCTCACAGCACACTCACAGTTTCAGGCGTCCTCACAGCACACTCACAGTTTCAAGCGTCCTCACAGCACACTCACAGTTTCAGGTGTCCTCACAGCACACTCACAGTTTCAGGCGTCCTCACAGCACACTCACAGTTTCAGGCGTCCTCACAGCACACTCACAGTTTCAAGCGTCCTCACAGCACACTCACAGTTTCAGGCGTCCTCACAGCACACTCACAGTTTCAGGCGTCCTCACAGCACACTCACAGTTTCAGGCGTCCTCACAGCACACTCACAGTTTTAAGCGTCCTTACAGCACACTCACAGTTTCAAGCGTCCTCACAGCACACTCACAGTTTCAGGAGTCCTCACCGTTTCAGGCGTCCTCACAGCACACTCACAGTTTCAGGCGTCCTGAAGGCACACTCACAGTTTCAGGCGTCCTCATAGCACACTCTCAGTTTCAGGCGTCCTCAAAGTTTCAGGCGTCCTCACAGCACACTCACAGTTTCAGGCATCCTCAAAGCACACTCACAGTTTCAGGCGTCCTCACAGCACACTCACAGTTTCAGGCGTCCTCACAGCACACTCACAGTTTCAGGCGTCCTCACAGCACACTCACAGTTTCAGCCGTCCTCACAGCACACTCACAGTTTCAGGCCTCCTCACAGCACACTCACAGTTTCAGGCGTCCTCACAGCACGCTCACAGTTTCAGGCGTCCTCACAGCACACTCACAGTTTCAGGCGTCCTCACAGCACACTCACAGTTTCAGGCGTCCTCACAGCACACTCACAGTTTCAAGCGTCCTCACAGCACACTCACAGTTTCAGGCGTCCTCACAGCACACTCACAATTTCAGGCGTCCTCACAGCACACTCACAGTTTCAAGCGTTCTCACAACACACTCAAAGTTTCAGGAGTCCTCACAGTTTCAGGCGTCCTCACAGCACACTCACAGTTTCAGGCGTCCTCACAGCACACTCACAGTTTCAGGCATCCTCACAGCACACTCACAGTTTCAGCCGTCCTAACAGCACACTCACAGTTTCAGGCCTCCTCACAGCACACTCACAGTTTCAGGCGTCCTCACAGCACACTCACAGTTTCAAGCGTCCTCACAGCACACTCACAGTTTCAGGCGTCCTCACAGCACGCTCACAGTTTCAAGCGTCCTCACAGCACACTCACAGTTTCAGGCATCCTCACAGCACGCTCACAGTTTCAGGCGTCCTAACAGCACACTCACAGTTTCAGGCGTCCTCACAGCACACTCACAGTTTCAGGCGTCCTCACAGCACACTCACAGTTTCAAGCGTCCTCACAGCACACTCACAGTTTCAGGCGTCCTCACAGCACACTCACAGTTTCAGGCGTCCTCACAGCACACTCACAGTTTCAGGCGTCCTCACAGCACACTCACAGTTTCAAGCGTCCTCACAGCACACTCACAGTTTCAAGCGTCCTCACAGCACACTCACAGTTTCAGGCGTCCTCACAGCACACTCACAGTTTCAGGCGTCCTCACAGCACACTCACAGTTTCAGGCGTCCTCACAGCACACTCACAGTTTCAGGCGTCCTCACAGCACACTCACAGTTTCAGGCGTCCTCACAGCACACTCACAGTTTCAGGCGTCCTCACAGCACACTCACAGTTTCAGGCGTCCTCACAGCACACTCACAGTTTCAAGCGTCCTCACAGCACACTCACAGTTTCAAGCGTCCTCACAGCACACTCACAGTTTCATGAGTCCTCACCGTTTCAGGCGTCCTCACAGCACACTCACAGTTTCAGGCGTCCTCAAGGCACACTCACAGTTTCAGGCGTCCTCACAACACACTCACAGTTTCAGGAGTCCTCACCGTTTCAGGCGTCCTCACAGCACACTCACAGTTTCAGGCGTCCTCAAGGCACACTCACAGTTTCAGGCGTCCTCACAACACACTCACAGTTTCAGGCGTCCTCACAGCACACTCACAGTTTCAAGCGTCCTCACAACACACTCACAGTTTCAGGAGTCCTCACAGTTTCAGGCGTCCTCAAGGCACACTCACAGTTTCAGGCGTCCTCACAGCACACTCACAGTTTCAGGCGTCCTCACAGCACACTCACAGTTTCAGCCGTCCTCACAGCACACTCACAGTTTCAGGCGTCCTCAAGGCACACTCACAGTTTCAGGCGTCCTCACAGCACACTCACAGTTTCAGGCGTCCTCACAGCACACTCACAGTTTCAAGCGTCCTCACAGCACACTCACAGTTTCAAGCGTCCTCACAGCACACTCACAGTTTCAGGCGTCCTCACAGCACACTCACAGTTTCAGGCGTCCTCACAGCACACTCACAGTTTCAGGCGTCCTCACAGCACACTCACAGTTTCAGGCGTCCTCACAGCACACTCACAGTTTCAGGCGTCCTCACAGCACACTCACAGTTTCAGGCGTCCTCACAGCACACTCACAGTTTCAGGCGTCCTCACAGCACACTCACAGTTTCAGGCGTCCTCACAGCACACTCACAGTTTCAAGCGTCCTCACAGCACACTAACAGTTTCAAGCGTCCTCACAGCACACTCACAGTTTCAGGAGTCCTCACCGTTTCAGGCGTCCTCACAGCACACTCACAGTTTCAGGCGTCCTCAAGGCACACTCACAGTTTCAGGCGTCCTCACAGCACACTCACAGTTTCAAGCGTCCTCACAACACACTCACAGTTTCAGGAGTCCTCACAGTTTCAGGCGTCCTCAAGGCACACTCACAGTTTCAGGCGTCCTCACAGCACACTCACAGTTTCAGGCGTCCTCACAGCACACTCAGTTTCAGCCGTCCTCACAGCACACTCACAGTTTCAGGCCTCCTCACAGCACACTCACAGTTTCAGGCGTCCTCACAGCACGCTCACAGTTTCAGGCGTCCTCACAGCACACTCACAGTTTCAGGCGTCCTCACAGCACACTCACAGTTTCAGGCGTCCTCACAGCACACTCACAGTTTCAAGCGTCCTCACAGCACACTCACAGTTTCAGGCGTCCTCACAGCACACTCACAGTTTCAGGCGTCCTCACAGCACACTCACAGTTTCAGGCATCCTCACAGCACACTCACAGTTTCAGGCCTCCTCACAGCACACTCACAGTTTCAGGCGTCCTCACAGCACACTCACAGTTTCAGGCGTCCTCACAGCACACTCACAGTTTCAGGCGTCCTCACAGCACACTCACAGTTTCAAGCGTCCTCACAGCACACTCACAGTTTCAAGCGTCCTCACAGCACACTCACAGTTTCAGGCGTCCTCACAGAACACTCACAGTTTCAAGCGTCCTCACAGCACACTCACAGTTTCAGGTGTCCTCACAGCACACTCACAGTTTCAGGCGTCCTCACAGCACACTCACAGTTTCAGGCGTCCTCACAGCACACTCACAGTTTCAAGCGTCCTCACAGCACACTCACAGTTTCAGGCGTCCTCACAGCACACTTACAGTTTCAGGCGTCCTCACAGCACACTCAGAGTTTCAGGCGTCCTCACAGCACACTCACAGTTTCAGGCGTCCTCACAGCACACTCACAGTTTCAAGCGTCCTCACAGCACACTCAAAATTTCAAGCGTCCTCACAGCACACTCACAGTTTCAGGAGTCCTCACCGTTTCAGGCGTCCTCACAGCACACTCACAGTTTCAGGCGTCCTCAAGGCACACTCACAGTTTCAGGCGTCCTCATAGCACACTCACAGTTTCAGGCGTCCTCAAAGTTTCAGGCGTCCTCACAGCACACTCACAGTTTCAGGCATCCTCAAAGCACACTCACAGTTTCAGGCGTCCTCACAGCACACTCACAGTTTCAGGCATCCTCACAGCACCCTCACAGTTTCAGGCGTCCTCACAGCACACTCACAGTTTCAGGCGTCCTCACAGCACACTCACAGTTTCAAGCGTCCTCACAGCACACTCACAGTTTCAAGCGTCCTCACAGCACACTCACAGTTTCAGGCGTCCTCACAGCACACTCACAGTTTCAGGCGTCCTCACAGCACACTCACAGTTTCAAGCGTCCTCACAGCACACTCACAGTTTCAGGTGTCCTCACAGCACACTCACAGTTTCAGGCGTCCTCACAGCACACTCACAGTTTCAGGCGTCCTCACAGCACACTCACAGTTTCAAGCGTCCTCACAGCACACTCACAGTTTCAGGCGTCCTCACAGCACACTCACAGTTTCAGGCGTCCTCACAGCACACTCACAGTTTCAGGCGTCCTCACAGCACACTCACAGTTTTAAGCGTCCTCACAGCACACTCACAGTTTCAAGCGTCCTCACAGCACACTCACAGTTTCAGGAGTCCTCACCGTTTCAGGCGTCCTCACAGCACACTCACAGTTTCAGGCGTCCTGAAGGCACACTCACAGTTTCAGGCGTCCTCATAGCACACTCTCAGTTTCAGGCGTCCTCAAAGTTTCAGGCGTCCTCACAGCACACTCACAGTTTCAGGCATCCTCAAAGCACACTCACAGTTTCAGGCGTCCTCACAGCACACTCACAGTTTCAGGCGTCCTCACAGCACACTCACAGTTTCAGGCGTCCTCACAGCACACTCACAGTTTCAGCCGTCCTCACAGCACACTCACAGTTTCAGGCCTCCTCACAGCACACTCACAGTTTCAGGCGTCCTCACAGCACGCTCACAGTTTCAGGCGTCCTCACAGCACACTCACAGTTTCAGGCGTCCTCACAGCACACTCACAGTTTCAGGCGTCCTCACAGCACACTCACAGTTTCAAGCGTCCTCACAGCACACTCACAGTTTCAGGCGTCCTCACAGCACACTCACAATTTCAGGCGTCCTCACAGCACACTCACAGTTTCAAGCGTTCTCACAACACACTCAAAGTTTCAGGAGTCCTCACAGTTTCAGGCGTCCTCACAGCACACTCACAGTTTCAGGCGTCCTCACAGCACACTCACAGTTTCAGGCATCCTCACAGCACACTCACAGTTTCAGCCGTCCTAACAGCACACTCACAGTTTCAGGCCTCCTCACAGCACACTCACAGTTTCAGGCGTCCTCACAGCACACTCACAGTTTCAAGCGTCCTCACAGCACACTCACAGTTTCAGGCGTCCTCACAGCACACTCACAGTTTCAAGCGTCCTCACAGCACACTCACAGTTTCAGGCATCCTCACAGCACGCTCACAGTTTCAGGCGTCCTAACAGCACACTCACAGTTTCAGGCGTCCTCACAGCACACTCACAGTTTCAGGCGTCCTCACAGCACACTCACAGTTTCAAGCGTCCTCACAGCACACTCACAGTTTCAGGCGTCCTCACAGCACGCTCACAGTTTCAGGCGTCCTCACAGCACACTCACAGTTTCAGGCGTCCTCACAGCACACTCACAGTTTCAGGCGTCCTCACAGCACACTCACAGTTTCAGGCGTCCTCACAGCACACTCACAGTTTCAAGCGTCCTCACAGCACACTCACAGTTTCAGGCGTCCTCACAGCACACTCACAGTTTCAGGCGTCCTCACAGCACACTCACAGTTTCAGGCGTCCTCACAGCACACTCACAGTTTCAGGCGTCCTCACAGCACACTCACAGTTTCAAGCGTCCTCACAGCACACTCACAGTTTCAAGCGTCCTCACAGCACACTCACAGTTTCAGGAGTCCTCACCGTTTCAGGCGTCCTCACAGCACACTCACAGTTTCAGGCGTCCTCAAGGCACACTCACAGTTTCAGGCGTCCTCACAGCACACTCACAGTTTCAAGCGTCCTCACAACACACTCACAGTTTCAGGAGTCCTCACAGTTTCAGGCGTCCTCAAGGCACACTCACAGTTTCAGGCGTCCTCACAGCACACTCACAGTTTCAGGCATCCTCACAGCACACTCACAGTTTCAGCCGTCCTCACAGCACACTCACAGTTTCAGGCGTCCTCACAGCACACTCACAGTTTCAGGCGTCCTCACAGCACACTCACAGTTTCAAGCGTCCTCACAGCACACTCACAGTTTCAGGCGTCCTCACAGCACACTCACAGTTTCAGGCGTCCTCACAGCACACTCACAGTTTCAGGCATCCTCACAGCACACTCACAGTTTCAGGCCTCCTCACAGCACACTCACAGTTTCAGGCGTCCTCACAGCACACTCACAGTTTCAGGCGTCCTCACAGCACACTCACAGTTTCAGGCGTCCTCACAGCACACTCACAGTTTCAGGCGTCCTCACAGCACACTCACAGTTTCAAGCGTCCTCACAGCACACTCACAGTTTCAAGCGTCCTCACAGCACACTCACAGTTTCAGGGGTCCTCACAGCACACTCACAGTTTCAAGCGTCCTCACAGCACTCTCACAGTTTCAGGTGTCCTCACAGCACACTCACAGTTTCAGGCGTCCTCACAGCACACTCACAGTTTCAGGCGTCCTCACAGCACACTCACAGTTTCAAGCGTCCTCACAGCACACTCACAGTTTCAGGCGTCCTCACAGCACACTCACAGTTTCAGGCGTCCTCACAGCACACTCAAAGTTTCAGGCGTCCTCAAGGCACACTCACAGTTTCAGGCGTCCTCACAGCACACTCACAGTTTCAGGCATCCTCACAGCACACTCACAGTTTCAGCCGTCCTCACAGCACACTCACAGTTTCAGGCCTCCTCACAGCACACTCACAGTTTCAGGCGTCCTCACAGCACACTCACAGTTTCAAGCGTCCTCACAGCACACTCACAGTTTCAGGCGTCCTCACAGCACCCTCACAGTTTCAAGCGTCCTCACAGCACACTCACAGTTTCAGGCGTCCTCACAGCACGCTCACAGTTTCAGGCGTCCTAACAGCACACTCACAGTTTCAGGCGTCCTCACAGCACACTCACAGTTTCAGGCGTCCTCACAGCACACTCACAGTTTCAAGCGTCCTCACAGCACACTCACAGTTTCAGGCGTCCTCACAGCACACTCACAGTTTCAAGCGTCCTCACAGCACACTCACAGTTTCAGGCGTCCTCAAAGCACGCTCACAGTTTCAGGCGTCCTAACAGCACACTCACAGTTTCAGGCGTCCTCACAGCACACTCACAGTTTCAGGCGTCCTCACAGCACACTCACAGTTTCAAGCGTCCTCACAGCACACTCACAGTTTCAGGCGTCCTCACAGCACACTCACAGTTTCAGGCGTCCTCACAGCACACTCACAGTTTCAGGCGTCCTCACAGCACACTCACAGTTTCAGGCGTCCTCACAGCACACTCACAGTTTCAAGCGTCCTCACAGCACACTCACAGTTTCAGGAGTCCTCACCGTTTCAGGCGTCCTCACAGCACACTCACAGTTTCAGGCGTCCTCAAGGCACACTCACAGTTTCAGGCGTCCTCACAGCACACTCACAGTTTCAAGTGTCCTCACAACACACTCAGAGTTTCAGGAGTCCTCACAGTTTCAGGCGTCCTCAAGGCACACTCACAGTTTCAGGCGTCCTCACAGCACACTCACAGTTTCAGGCATCCTCACAGCACACTCACAGTTTCAGCCGTCCTCACAGCACACTCACAGTTTCAGGCGTCCTCACAGCACGCTCACAGTTTCAGGCGTCCTCACAGCACACTCACAGTTTCAGGCGTCCTCACAGCACACTCACAGTTTCAGGCCTCCTCACAGCACACTCACAGTTTCAGGCGTCCTCACAGCACACTCACAGTTTCAGGCGTCCTCACAGCACACTCACAGTTTCAGGCGTCCTCACAGCACACTCACAGTTTCAGGCGTCCTCACAGCACACTCACAGTTTCAGGCGTCCTCACAGCACACTCACAGTTTCAGGCGTCCTCACAGCACACTCACAGTTTCAAGCGTCCTCACAGCACACTCACAGTTTCAAGCGTCCTCACAGCACACTCACAGTTTCAGGAGTCCTCACCGTTTCAGGCGTCCTCACAGCACACTCACAGTTTCAGGCGTCCTCAAGGCACACTCACAGTTTCAGGCGTCCTCACAGCACACTCACAGTTTCAAGCGTCCTCACAACACACTCACAGTTTCAGGAGTCCTCACAGTTTCAGGCGTCCTCAAGGCACACTCACAGTTTCAGGCGTCCTCACAGCACACTCACAGTTTCAGGCATCCTCACAGCACACTCACAGTTTCAGCCGTCCTCACAGCACACTCACAGTTTCAGGCCTCCTCACAGCACACTCACAGTTTCAGGCGTCCTCACAGCACGCTCACAGTTTCAGGCGTCCTCACAGCACACTCACAGTTTCAGGCATCCTCACAGCACACTCACAGTTTCAGGCCTCCTCACAGCACACTCACAGTTTCAGGCGTCCTCACAGCACACTCACAGTTTCAGGCGTCCTCACAGCACACTCACAGTTTCAAGCGTCCTCACAGCACACTCACAGTTTCAAGCGTCCTCACAGCACACTCACAGTTTCAGGGGTCCTCACAGCACACTCACAGTTTCAAGCGTCCTCACAGCACACTCACAGTTTCAGGTGTCCTCACAGCACACTCACAGTTTCAGGCGTCCTCACAGCACACTCACAGTTTCAGGTGTCCTCACAGCACACTCACAGTTTCAGGCGTCCTCACAGCACACTCACAGTTTCAGGCGTCCTCACAGTACACTCACAGTTTCAAGCGTCCTCACAGCACACTCACAGTTTCAGGCGTCCTCAAAGCACACTCACAGTTTCAGGCGTCCTCACAGCACACTCAAAGTTTCAGGCGTCCTCAAGGCACACTCACAGTTTCAGGCGTCCTCACAGCACACTCACAGTTTCAGGCATCCTCACAGCACACTCACAGTTTCAGCCGTCCTCACAGCACACTCACAGTTTCAGGCCTCCTCACAGCACACTCACAGTTTCAGGCGTCCTCACAGCACACTCACAGTTTCAAGCGTCCTCACAGCACACTCACAGTTTCAGGCGTCCTCACAGCACCCTCACAGTTTCAAGCGTCCTCACAGCACACTCACAGTTTCAGGCGTCCTCACAGCACGCTCACAGTTTCAGGCGTCCTAACAGCACACTCACAGTTTCAGGCGTCCTCACAGCACACTCACAGTTTCAGGCGTCCTCACAGCACACTCACAGTTTCAAGCGTCCTCACAGCACACTCACAGTTTCAGGCGTCCTCACAGCACACTCACAGTTTCAAGCGTCCTCACAGCACACTCACAGTTTCAGGCGTCCTCAAAGCACGCTCACAGTTTCAGGCGTCCTAACAGCACACTCACAGTTTCAGGCGTCCTCACAGCACACTCACAGTTTCAGGCGTCCTCACAGCACACTCACAGTTTCAAGCGTCCTCACAGCACACTCACAGTTTCAGGCGTCCTCACAGCACACTCACAGTTTCAGGCGTCCTCACAGCACACTCACAGTTTCAGGCGACCTCACAGCACACTCACAGTTTCAGGCGTCCTCACAGCACACTCACAGTTTCAGGAGTCCTCACCGTTTCAGGCGTCCTCGCAGCACACTCACAGTTTCAGGCGTCCTCAAGGCACACTCACAGTTTCAGGCGTCCTCACAGCACACTCACAGTTTCAAGCGTCCTCACAACACACTCACAGTTTCAGGAGTCCTCACAGTTTCAGGCGTCCTCAAGGCACACTCACAGTTTCAGGCGTCCTCACAGCACACTCACAGTTTCAGGCATCCTCACAGCACACTCACAGTTTCAGCCGTCCTCACAGCACACTCACAGTTTCAGGCGTCCTCACAGCACGCTCACAGTTTCAGGCGTCCTCACAGCACACTCACAGTTTCAGGCGTCCTCACAGCACACTCACAGTTTCAGGCGTCCTCACAGCACACTCACAGTTTCAAGCGTCCTCACAGCACACTCACAGTTTCAGGCGTCCTCACAGCACACTCACAGTTTCAGGCGTCCTCACAGCACACTCACAGTTTCAGGCATCCTCACAGCACACTCACAGTTTCAGGCGTCCTCACAGCACACTCACAGTTTCAAGCGTCCTCACAGCACACTCACAGTTTCAAGCGTCCTCACAGCACACTCACAGTTTCAGGAGTCCTCACCGTTTCAGGCGTCCTCACAGCACACTCACAGTTTCAGGCGTCCTCAAGGCACACTCACAGTTTCAGGCGTCCTCACAGCACACTCACAGTTTCAAGCGTCCTCACAACACACTCACAGTTTCAGGAGTCCTCACAGTTTCAGGCGTCCTCAAGGCACACTCACAGTTTCAGGCGTCCTCACAGCACACTCACAGTTTCAGGCGTCCTCACAGCACACTCACAGTTTCAGCCGTCCTCACAGCACACTCACAGTTTAAGGCCTCCTCACAGCACACTCACAGTTTCAGGCGTCCTCACAGCACGCTCACAGTTTCAGGCGTCCTCACAGCACACTCACAGTTTCAGGCGTCCTCACAGCACACTCACAGTTTCAGGCGTCCTCACAGCACACTCACAGTTTCAAGCGTCCTCACAGCACACTCACAGTTTCAGGCGTCCTCACAGCACACTCACAGTTTCAGGCGTCCTCACAGCACACTCACAGTTTCAGGCATCCTCACAGCACACTCACAGTTTCAGGCCTCCTCACAGCACACTCACAGTTTCAGGCGTCCTCACAGCACACTCACAGTTTCAGGCGTCCTCACAGCACACTCACAGTTTCAGGCGTCCTCACAGCACACTCACAGTTTCAGGCGTCCTCACAGCACACTCACAGTTTCAAGCGTCCTCACAGCACACTCACAGTTTCAAGCGTCCTCACAGCACACTCACAGTTTCAGGCGTCCTCACAGCACACTCACAGTTTCAAGCGTCCTCACAGCACACTCACAGTTTCAGGTGTCCTCACAGCACACTCACAGTTTCAGGCGTCCTCACAGCACACTCACAGTTTCAGGCGTCCTCACAGCACACTCACAGTTTCAAGCGTCCTCACAGCACACTCACAGTTTCAGGCGTCCTCACAGCACACTCATAGTTTCAGGCGTCCTCACAGCACACTCACAGTTTCAGGCGTCCTCACAGCACACTCACAGTTTCAGGCGTCCTCACAGCACACTCACAGTTTCAAGCGTCCTCACAGCACACTCAAAATTTCAAGCGTCCTCACAGCACACTCACAGTTTCAGGAGTCCTCACCGTTTCAGGCGTCCTCACAGCACACTCACAGTTTCAGGCGTCCTCAAGGCACACTCACAGTTTCAGGCGTCCTCATAGCACACTCACAGTTTCAGGCGTCCTCAAAGTTTCAGGCGTCCTCACAGCACACTCACAGTTTCAGGCATCCTCAAAGCACACTCACAGTTTCAGGCGTCCTCACAGCACACTCACAGTTTCAGGCATCCTCACAGCACACTCACAGTTTCAGGCGTCCTCACAGCACACTCACAGTTTCAGGCGTCCTCACAGCACACTCACAGTTTCAAGCGTCCTCACAGCACACTCACAGTTTCAAGCGTCCTCACAGCACACTCACACTTTCAGGGGTCCTCACAGCACACTCACAGTTTCAAGCGTCCTCACAGCACACTCACAGTTTCAGGTGTCCTCACAGCACACTCACAGTTTCAGGCGTCCTCACAGCACACTCACAGTTTCAGGCATCCTCACAGCACACTCACAGTTTCAAGCGTCCTCACAGCACACTCACAGTTTCAGGCGTCCTCACAGCACACTCACAGTTTCAGGCGTCCTCACAGCACACTCACAGTTTCAAGCGTCCTCACAGCACACTCACAGTTTTAAGCGTCCTCACAGCACACTCACAGTTTCAAGCGTCCTCACAGCACACTCACAGTTTCAGGAGTCCTCACCGTTTCAGGCGTCCTCACAGCACACTCACAGTTTCAGGCGTCCTGAAGGCACACTCACAGTTTCAGGCGTCCTCATAGCACACTCTCAGTTTCAGGCGTCCTCAAAGTTTCAGGCGTCCTCACAGCACACTCACAGTTTCAGGCATCCTCAAAGCACACTCACAGTTTCAGGCGTCCTCACAGCACACTCACAGTTTCAGGCGTCCTCACAGCACACTCACAGTTTCAGGCGTCCTCACAGCACACTCACAGTTTCAGCCGTCCTCACAGCACACTCACAGTTTCAGGCCTACTCACAGCACACTCACAGTTTCAGGCGTCCTCACAGCACGCTCACAGTTTCAGGCGTCCTCACAGCCCACTCACAGTTTCAGGCGTCCTCACAGCACACTCACAGTTTCAGGCGTCCTCACAGCACACTAACAGTTTCAAGCGTTCTCACAACACACTCAAAGTTTCAGGAGTCCTCACAGTTTCAGGCGTCCTCAAGGCACACTCACAGTTTCAGGCGTCCTCACAGCACACTCACAGTTTCAGGCATCCTCACAGCACACTCACAGTTTCAGCCGTCCTCACAGCACACTCACAGTTTCAGGCCTCCTCACAGCACACTCACAGTTTCAGGCGTCCTCACAGCACACTCACAGTTTCAAGCGTCCTCACAGCACACTCACAGTTTCAGGCGTCCTCACAGCACACTCACAGTTTCAAGCGTCCTCACAGCACACTCACAGTTTCAGGCGTCCTCACAGCACGCTCACAGTTTCAGGCGTCCTAACAGCACACTCACAGTTTCAGGCGTCCTCACAGCACACTCACAGTTTCAGGCGTCCTCACAGCACACTCACAGTTTCAAGCGTCCTCACAGCACACTCACAGTTTCAGGCGTCCTCACAGCACACTCACAGTTTCAAGCGTCCTCACAGCACACTCACAGTTTCAGGCGTCCTCACAGCACGCTCACAGTTTCAGGCGTCCTAACAGCACACTCACAGTTTCAGGCGTCCTCACAGCACACTCACAGTTTCAGGCGTCCTCACAGCACACTCACAGTTTCAAGCGTCCTCACAGCACACTCACAGTTTCAGGCGTCCTCACAGCACACTCACAGTTTCAGGCGTCCTCACAGCACACTCACAGTTTCAGGCGTCCTCACAGCACACTCACAGTTTCAGGCGTCCTCACAGCACACTCACAGTTTCAAGCGTCCTCACAGCACACTCACAGTTTCAGGAGTCCTCACAGCACACTCACAGTTTCAAGCGTCCTCACAGCACACTCACAGTTTCAGGAGTCCTCACAGCACACTCACAGTTTCAGGAGTCCTCACCGTTTCAGGCGTCCTCACAGCACACTCACAGTTTCAGGCGTCCTCAAGGCACACTCACAGTTTCAGGCGTCCTCACAGCACACTCACAGTTTCAAGCGTCCTCACAACACACTCACAGTTTCAGGAGTCCTCACAGTTTCAGGCGTCCTCAAGGCACACTCACAGTTTCAGGCGTCCTCACAGCACACTCACAGTTTCAGGCATCCTCACAGCACACTCACAGTTTCAGCCGTCCTCACAGCACACTCACAGTTTCAGGCCTCCTCACAGCACACTCACAGTTTCAGGCGTCCTCACAGCACGCTCACAGTTTCAGGCGTCCTCACAGCACACTCACAGTTTCAGGCGTCCTCACAGCACACTCACAGTTTCAGGCGTCCTCACAGCACACTCACAGTTTCAAGCGTCCTCACAGCACACTCACAGTTTCAGGCGTCCTCACAGCACACTCACAGTTTCAGGCGTCCTCACAGCACACTCACAGTTTCAGGCATCCTCACAGCACACTCACAGTTTCAGGCCTCCTCACAGCACACTCACAGTTTCAGGCGTCCTCACAGCACACTCACAGTTTCAGGCGTCCTCACAGCACACTCACAGTTTCAGGCGTCCTCACAGCACACTCACAGTTTCAGGCGTCCTCACAGCACACTCACAGTTTCAAGCGTCCTCACAGCACACTCACAGTTTCAAGCGTCCTCACAGCACACTCACAGTTTCAGGGGTCCTCACAGCACACTCACAGTTTCAAGCGTCCTCACAGCACACTCACAGTTTCAGGTGTCCTCACAGCACACTCACAGTTTCAGGCGTCCTCACAGCACACTCACAGTTTCAAGTGTCCTCACAGCACACTCACAGTTTCAGGCGTCCTCACAGCACACTCACAGTTTCAGGCGTCCTCACAGCACACTCTCAGTTTCAGGCGTCCTCACAGCACACTCACAGTTTCAGGCGTCCTCACAGCACACTCACAGTTTCAAGCGTCCTCACAGCACTCTCAAAATTTCAAGCGTCCTCACAGCACACTCACAGTTTCAGGAGTCCTCACCGTTTCAGGCGTCCTCACAGCACACTCACAGTTTCAGGCGTCCTCACAGCACACTCACAGTTTCAGGCGTCCTCACAGCACACTCACAGTTTCAGGCCTCCTCACAGCACACTCACAGTTTCAGGCGTCCTCACAGCACACTCACAGTTTCAGGCGTCCTCACAGCACACTCACAGTTTCAGGCGTCCTCACAGCACACTCACAGTTTCAGGCGTCCTCACAGCACACTCACAGTTTCAGGCGTCCTCACAGCACACTCACAGTTTCAGGCGTCCTCACAGCACACTCACAGTTTCAGGCGTCCTCACAGCACACTCACAGTTTCAGGTGTCCTCACAGCACACTCACAGTTTCAGGCGTCCTCACAGCACACTCACAGTTTCAGGCGTCCTCACAGCACACTCACAGTTTCAGGCGTCCTCACAGCACACTCACAGTTTCAGGCGTCCTCACAGCACACTCACAGTTTCAGGCGTCCTCACAGCACACTCACAGTTTCAAGCGTCCTCACAGCACACTCACAGTTTCAAGCGTCCTCACAGCACACTCTCAGTTTCAAGCGTCCTCACAACACACTCACAGTTTCAGGCGTCCTCACAGCACACTCACAGTTTCAGGTGTCCTCACAGCACACTCACAGTTTCAGGCGTCCTCACAGCACACTCACAGTTTTAGGCGTCCTCACAGCACACTCACAGTTTCAGGCGTCCTCACAGCACACTCACAGTTTCAGGCGTCCTCACAGCACACTCACAGTTTCAAGCGTCCTCACAGCACACTCACAGTTTCAAGCGTCCTCACAGCACACTCACAGTTTCAGGCGTCCTGACAGCACACTCACAGTTTCAGGCCTCCTCACAGCACACTCACAGTTTCAGGCGTCCTCACAGCACACTCACAGTTTCAGGCGTCCTCACAGCACACTCACAGTTTCAGGCGTCCTCACAGCACACTCACAGTTTCAGGCGTCCTCACAGCACACTCACAGTTTCAAGCGTCCTCACAGCACACTCACAGTTTCAGGCGTCCTCACAGCACACTCACAGTTTCAAGCGTCCTCACAGCACACTCACAGTTTCAGGCGTCCTCACAGCACGCTCACAGTTTCAGGCGTCCTAACAGCACACTCACAGTTTCAGGCTTCCTCACAGCACACTCACAGTTTCAGGCGTCCTCACAGCACACTCACAGTTTCAGGCGTCCTCACAGCACACTCACAGTTTCAAGCGTCCTCACAGCACACTCACAGTTTCAGGCGTCCTCACAGCACGCTCACAGTTTCAGGCGTCCTAACAGCACACTCACAGTTTCAGGCGTCCTCACAGCACACTCACAGTTTCAGGCGTCCTCACAGCACACTCACAGTTTCAAGCGTCCTCACAGCACACTCACAGTTTCAGGCGTCCTCACAGCACACTCACAGTTTCAGGCGTCCTCACAGCACACTCACAGTTTCAGGCGTCCTCACAGCACACTCACAGTTTCAGGCGTCCTCACAGCACACTCACAGTTTCAAGCGTCCTCACAGCACACTCACAGTTTCAAGCGTCCTCACAGCACACTCACAGTTTCAGGAGTCCTCACCATTTCAGGCGTCCTCACAGCACACTCACAGTTTCAGGCGTCCTCAAGGCACACTCACAGTTTCAGGCGTCCTCACAGCACACTCACAGTTTCAAGCGTCCTCACAACACACTCACAGTTTCAGGAGTCCTCCAAGTTTCAGGTGTCCTCAAGGCACACTCACAGTTTCAGGCATCCTCACAGCACACTCACAGTTTCAGGCATCCTCACAGCACACTCACAGTTTCAGCCGTCCTCACAGCACACTCACAGTTTCAGGCCTCCTCACAGCACACTCAGTTTCAGGCGTCCTCACAGCACGCTCACAGTTTCAGGCGTCCTCACAGCACACTCACAGTTTCAGGCGTCCTCACAGCACACTCACAGTTTCAGGCGTCCTCACAGCACACTCACAGTTTCAAGCGTCCTCACAGCACACTCACAGTTTCAGGCGTCCTCACAGCACACTCACAGTTTCAGGCGTCCTCACAGCACACTCACAGTTTCAGGCATCCTCACAGCACACTCACAGTTTCAGGCCTCCTCACAGCACACTCACAGTTTCAAGCGTCCTCACAGCACACTCACAGTTTCAAGCGTCCTCACAGCACACTCTCAGTTTCAAGCGTCCTCACAACACACTCACAGTTTCAGGCGTCCTCACAGCACACTCACAGTTTCAGGTGTCCTCACAGCACACTCACAGTTTCAGGCGTCCTCACAGCACACTCACAGTTTTAGGCGTCCTCACAGCACACTCACAGTTTCAGGCGTCCTCACAGCACACTCACAGTTTCAGGCGTCCTCACAGCACACTCACAGTTTCAAGCGTCCTCACAGCACACTCACAGTTTCAAGCGTCCTCACAGCACACTCACAGTTTCAGGCGTCCTGACAGCACACTCACAGTTTCAGGCCTCCTCACAGCACACTCACAGTTTCAGGCGTCCTCACAGCACACTCACAGTTTCAGGCGTCCTCACAGCACACTCACAGTTTCAGGCGTCCTCACAGCACACTCACAGTTTCAGGCGTCCTCACAGCACACTCACAGTTTCAAGCGTCCTCACAGCACACTCACAGTTTCAGGCGTCCTCACAGCACACTCACAGTTTCAAGCGTCCTCACAGCACACTCACAGTTTCAGGCGTCCTCACAGCACGCTCACAGTTTCAGGCGTCCTAACAGCACACTCACAGTTTCAGGCTTCCTCACAGCACACTCACAGTTTCAGGCGTCCTCACAGCACACTCACAGTTTCAGGCGTCCTCACAGCACACTCACAGTTTCAAGCGTCCTCACAGCACACTCACAGTTTCAGGCGTCCTCACAGCACGCTCACAGTTTCAGGCGTCCTAACAGCACACTCACAGTTTCAGGCGTCCTCACAGCACACTCACAGTTTCAGGCGTCCTCACAGCACACTCACAGTTTCAAGCGTCCTCACAGCACACTCACAGTTTCAGGCGTCCTCACAGCACACTCACAGTTTCAGGCGTCCTCACAGCACACTCACAGTTTCAGGCGTCCTCACAGCACACTCACAGTTTCAGGCGTCCTCACAGCACACTCACAGTTTCAAGCGTCCTCACAGCACACTCACAGTTTCAAGCGTCCTCACAGCACACTCACAGTTTCAGGAGTCCTCACCATTTCAGGCGTCCTCACAGCACACTCACAGTTTCAGGCGTCCTCAAGGCACACTCACAGTTTCAGGCGTCCTCACAGCACACTCACAGTTTCAAGCGTCCTCACAACACACTCACAGTTTCAGGAGTCCTCCAAGTTTCAGGTGTCCTCAAGGCACACTCACAGTTTCAGGCATCCTCACAGCACACTCACAGTTTCAGGCATCCTCACAGCACACTCACAGTTTCAGCCGTCCTCACAGCACACTCACAGTTTCAGGCCTCCTCACAGCACACTCAGTTTCAGGCGTCCTCACAGCACGCTCACAGTTTCAGGCGTCCTCACAGCACACTCACAGTTTCAGGCGTCCTCACAGCACACTCACAGTTTCAGGCGTCCTCACAGCACACTCACAGTTTCAAGCGTCCTCACAGCACACTCACAGTTTCAGGCGTCCTCACAGCACACTCACAGTTTCAGGCGTCCTCACAGCACACTCACAGTTTCAGGCATCCTCACAGCACACTCACAGTTTCAGGCCTCCTCACAGCACACTCACAGTTTCAGGCGTCCTCACAGCACACTCACAGTTTCAGGCGTCCTCACAGCACACTCACAGTTTCAGGCGTCCTCACAGCACACTCACAGTTTCAGGCGTCCTCACAGCACACTCACAGTTTCAAGCGTCCTCACAGCACACTCACAGTTTCAAGCGTCCTCACAGCACACTCACAGTTTCAGGGGTCCTCACAGCACACTCACAGTTTCAAGCGTCCTCACAGCACACTCACAGTTTCAGGTGTCCTCACAGCACACTCACAGTTTCAGGCGTCCTCACAGCACACTCACAGTTTCAGGCGTCCTCACAGCACACTCACAGTTTCAAGCGTCCTCACAGCACACTCACAGTTTCAGGCGTCCTCACAGCACACTCACAGTTTCAGGCGTCCTCACAGCACACTCTCAGTTTCAGGCGTCCTCACAGCACACTCACAGTTTCAGGCGTCCTCACAGCACACTCACAGTTTCAAGCGTCCTCACAGCACTCTCAAAATTTCAAGCGTCCTCACAGCACACTCACAGTTTCAGGAGTCCTCACCGTTTCAGGCGTCCTCACAGCACACTCACAGTTTCAGGCGTCCTCACAGCACACTCTCAGTTTCAGGCGTCCTCACAGCACACTCACAGTTTCAGGCCTCCTCACAGCACACTCACAGTTTCAGGCGTCCTCACAGCACACTCACAGTTTCAAGCGTCCTCACAGCACACTCACAGTTTCAGGCGTCCTCACAGCACACTCACAGTTTCAAGCGTCCTCACAGCACACTCACAGTTTCAGGCGTCCTCACAGCACGCTCACAGTTTCAGGCGTCCTAACAGCACACTCACAGTTTCAGGCGTCCTCACAGCACACTCACAGTTTCAGGCGTCCTCACAGCACACTCACAGTTTCAAGCGTCCTCACAGCACACTCACAGTTTCAGGCGTCCTCACAGCACACTCACAGTTTCAAGCGTCCTCACAGCACACTCACAGTTTCAGGCGTCCTCACAGCACGCTCACAGTTTCAGGCGTCCTAACAGCACACTCACAGTTTCAGGCGTCCTCACAGCACACTCACAGTTTCAGGCGTCCTCACAGCACACTCACAGTTTCAAGCGTCCTCACAGCACACTCACAGTTTCAGGCGTCCTCACAGCACACTCACAGTTTCAGGCGTCCTCACAGCACACTCACAGTTTCAGGCGTCCTCACAGCACACTCACAGTTTCAGGCGTCCTCACAGCACACTCACAGTTTCAAGCGTCCTCACAGCACACTCACAGTTTCAGGAGTCCTCACAGCACACTCACAGTTTCAAGCGTCCTCACAGCACACTCACAGTTTCAGGAGTCCTCACAGCACACTCACAGTTTCAGGAGTCCTCACCGTTTCAGGCGTCCTCACAGCACACTCACAGTTTCAGGCGTCCTCAAGGCACACTCACAGTTTCAGGCGTCCTCACAGCACACTCACAGTTTCAAGCGTCCACACAACACACTCACAGTTTCAGGAGTCCTCACAGTTTCAGGCGTCCTCAAGGCACACTCACAGTTTCAGGCGTCCTCACAGCACACTCACAGTTTCAGGCATCCTCACAGCACACTCACAGTTTCAGCCGTCCTCACAGCACACTCACAGTTTCAGGCCTCCTCACAGCACACTCACAGTTTCAGGCGTCCTCACAGCACGCTCACAGTTTCAGGCGTCCTCATAGCACACTCACAGTTTCAGGCGTCCTCACAGCACACTCACAGTTTCAGGCGTCCTCACAGCACACTCACAGTTTCAAGCGTCCTCACAGCACACTCACAGTTTCAGGCGTCCTCACAGCACACTCACAGTTTCAGGCGTCCTCACAGCACACTCACAGTTTCAGGCATCCTCACAGCACACTCACAGTTTCAGGCCTCCTCACAGCACACTCACAGTTTCAGGCGTCCTCACAGCACACTCACAGTTTCAGGCGTCCTCACAGCACACTCACAGTTTCAGGCGTCCTCACAGCACACTCACAGTTTCAGGCGTCCTCACAGCACACTCACAGTTTCAAGCGTCCTCACAGCACACTCACAGTTTCAAGCGTCCTCACAGCACACTCACAGTTTCAGGGGTCCTCACAGCACACTCACAGTTTCAAGCGTCCTCACAGCACACTCACAGTTTCAGGTGTCCTCACAGCACACTCACAGTTTCAGGCGTCCTCACAGCACACTCACAGTTTCAGGCGTCCTCACAGCACACTCACAGTTTCAAGCGTCCTCACAGCACACTCACAGTTTCAGGCGTCCTCACAGCACACTCACAGTTTCAGGCGTCCTCACAGCACACTCTCAGTTTCAGGCGTCCTCACAGCACACTCACAGTTTCAGGCGTCCTCACAGCACACTCACAGTTTCAAGCGTCCTCACAGCACTCTCAAAATTTCAAGCGTCCTCACAGCACACTCACAGTTTCAGGAGTCCTCACCGTTTCAGGCGTCCTCACAGCACACTCACAGTTTCAGGCGTCCTCACAGCACACTCACAGTTTCAGGCGTCCTCACAGCACACTCACAGTTTCAGGCCTCCTCACAGCACACTCACAGTTTCAGGCGTCCTCACAGCACACTCACAGTTTCAGGCGTCCTCACAGCACACTCACCGTTTCAGGCGTCCTCACAGCACACTCACAGTTTCAGGAGTCCTCACAGCACACTCACAGTTTCAAGCGTCCTCACAGCACACTCACAGTTTCAGGCGTCCTCACAGCACACTCACAGTTTCAGGCGTCCTCACAGCACACTCACAGTTTCAGGCGTCCTCACAGCACACTCACAGTTTCAGGCATCCTCACAGCACACTCACAGTTTCAGGCGTCCTCACAGCACACTCACAGTTTCAGGCGTCCTCACAGCACACTCACAGTTTCAGGTGTCCTCACAGCACACTCACAGTTTCAGGCGTCCTCACAGCACACTCACAGTTTCAGGCGTCCTCACAGCACACTCACAGTTTCAGGCGTCCTCACAGCACACTCACAGTTTCAGGCGTCCTCACAGCACACTCACAGTTTCAGGCGTCCTCACAGCACACTCACAGTTTCAAGCGTCCTCACAGCACACTCACAGTTTCAAGCGTCCTCACAGCACACTCACAGTTTCAAGCGTCCTCACAACACACTCACAGTTTCAGGAGTCCTCACAGTTTCAGGCGTCCTCAAGGCACACTCACAGTTTCAGGCGTCCTCACAGCACACTCACAGTTTCAGGCATCCTCACAGCACACTCACAGTTTCAGCCGTCCTCACAGCACACTCACAGTTTCAAGCGTCCTCACAGCACACTCACAGTTTCAGGCGTCCTCACAGCACACTCACAGTTTCAAGCGTCCTCACAGCACACTCACAGTTTCAGGCGTCCTCACAGCACGCTCACAGTTTCAGGCGTCCTAACAGCACACTCACAGTTTCAGGCGTCCTCACAGCACACTCACAGTTTCAGGCGTCCTCACAGCACACTCACAGTTTCAAGCGTCCTCACAGCACACTCACAGTTTCAGGCGTCCTCACAGCACACTCACAGTTTCAAGCGTCCTCACAGCACACTCACAGTTTCAGGCGTCCTCACAGCACGCTCACAGTTTCAGGCGTCCTAACAGCACACTCACAGTTTCAGGCGTCCTCACAGCACACTCACAGTTTCAGGCGTCCTCACAGCACACTCACAGTTTCAAGCGTCCTCACAGCACACTCACAGTTTCAGGCGTCCTCACAGCACACTCACAGTTTCAGGCGTCCTCACAGCACACTCACAGTTTCAGGCGTCCTCACAGCACACTCACAGTTTCAGGCGTCCTCACAGCACACTCACAGTTTCAAGCGTCCTCACAGCACACTCACAGTTTCAAGCGTCCTCACAGCACACTCACAGTTTCAGGAGTCCTCACCGTTTCAGGCGTCCTCACAGCACACTCACAGTTTCAGGCGTCCTCAAGGCACACTCACAGTTTCAGGCGTCCTCACAGCACACTCACAGTTTCAAGCGTCCTCACAACACACTCACAGTTTCAGGAGTCCTCACAGTTTCAGGCGTCCTCAAGGCACACTCACAGTTTCAGGCGTCCTCACAGCACACTCACAGTTTCAGGCATCCTCACAGCACACTCACAGTTTCAAGCGTCCTCACAGCACACTCACAGTTTCAGGCGTCCTCACAGCACACTCACAGTTTCAGGCGTCCTCACAGCACACTCTCAGTTTCAGGCGTCCTCACAGCACACTCACAGTTTCAGGCGTCCTCACAGCACACTCACAGTTTCAAGCGTCCTCACAGCACTCTCAAAATTTCAAGCGTCCTCACAGCACACTCACAGTTTCAGGAGTCCTCACCGTTTCAGGCGTCCTCACAGCACACTCACAGTTTCAGGCGTCCTCACAGCACACTCACAGTTTCAGGCGTCCTCACAGCACACTCACAGTTTCAGGCCTCCTCACAGCACACTCACAGTTTCAGGCGTCCTCACAGCACACTCACAGTTTCAGGCGTCCTCACAGCACACTCACCGTTTCAGGCGTCCTCACAGCACACTCACAGTTTCAGGAGTCCTCACAGCACACTCACAGTTTCAAGCGTCCTCACAGCACACTCACAGTTTCAGGCGTCCTCACAGCACACTCACAGTTTCAGGCGTCCTCACAGCACACTCACAGTTTCAGGCGTCCTCACAGCACACTCACAGTTTCAGGCGTCCTCACAGCACACTCACAGTTTCAGGCGTCCTCACAGCACACTCACAGTTTCAGGCGTCCTCACAGCACACTCACAGTTTCAGGTGTCCTCACAGCACACTCACAGTTTCAGGCGTCCTCACAGCACACTCACAGTTTCAGGCGTCCTCACAGCACACTCACAGTTTCAGGCGTCCTCACAGCACACTCACAGTTTCAGGCGTCCTCACAGCACACTCACAGTTTCAGGCGTCCTCACAGCACACTCACAGTTTCAAGCGTCCTCACAGCACACTCACAGTTTCAAGCGTCCTCACAGCACACTCACAGTTTCAAGCGTCCTCACAACACACTCACAGTTTCAGGAGTCCTCACAGTTTCAGGCGTCCTCAAGGCACACTCACAGTTTCAGGCGTCCTCACAGCACACTCACAGTTTCAGGCATCCTCACAGCACACTCACAGTTTCAGCCGTCCTCACAGCACACTCACAGTTTCAAGCGTCCTCACAGCACACTCACAGTTTCAGGCGTCCTCACAGCACACTCACAGTTTCAAGCGTCCTCACAGCACACTCACAGTTTCAGGCGTCCTCACAGCACGCTCACAGTTTCAGGCGTCCTAACAGCACACTCACAGTTTCAGGCGTCCTCACAGCACACTCACAGTTTCAGGCGTCCTCACAGCACACTCACAGTTTCAAGCGTCCTCACAGCACACTCACAGTTTCAGGCGTCCTCACAGCACACTCACAGTTTCAAGCGTCCTCACAGCACACTCACAGTTTCAGGCGTCCTCACAGCACGCTCACAGTTTCAGGCGTCCTAACAGCACACTCACAGTTTCAGGCGTCCTCACAGCACACTCACAGTTTCAGGCGTCCTCACAGCACACTCACAGTTTCAAGCGTCCTCACAGCACACTCACAGTTTCAGGCGTCCTCACAGCACACTCACAGTTTCAGGCGTCCTCACAGCACACTCACAGTTTCAGGCGTCCTCACAGCACACTCACAGTTTCAGGCGTCCTCACAGCACACTCACAGTTTCAAGCGTCCTCACAGCACACTCACAGTTTCAAGCGTCCTCACAGCACACTCACAGTTTCAGGAGTCCTCACCGTTTCAGGCGTCCTCACAGCACACTCACAGTTTCAGGCGTCCTCAAGGCACACTCACAGTTTCAGGCGTCCTCACAGCACACTCACAGTTTCAAGCGTCCTCACAACACACTCACAGTTTCAGGAGTCCTCACAGTTTCAGGCGTCCTCAAGGCACACTCACAGTTTCAGGCGTCCTCACAGCACACTCACAGTTTCAGGCATCCTCACAGCACACTCACAGTTTCAGCCGTCCTCACAGCACACTCACAGTTTCAGGCCTCCTCACAGCACACTCACAGTTTCAGGCGTCCTCACAGCACGCTCACAGTTTCAGGCGTCCTCACAGCACACTCACAGTTTCAGGCGTCCTCACAGCACACTCACAGTTTCAGGCGTCCTCACAGCACACTCACAGTTTCAAGCGTCCTCACAGCACACTCACAGTTTCAGGCGTCCTCACAGCACACTCACAGTTTCAGGCGTCCTCACAGCACACTCACAGTTTCAGGCATCCTCACAGCACACTCACAGTTTCAGGCCTCCTCACAGCACACTCACAGTTTCAGGCGTCCTCACAGCACACTCACAGTTTCAGGCGTCCTCACAGCACACTCACAGTTTCAGGCGTCCTCACAGCACACTCACAGTTTCAGGCGTCCTCACAGCACACTCACAGTTTCAAGCGTCCTCACAGCACACTCACAGTTTCAAGCGTCCTCACAGCACACTCACAGTTTCAGGGGTCCTCACAGCACACTCACAGTTTCAAGCGTCCTCACAGCACACTCACAGTTTCAGGTGTCCTCACAGCACACTCACAGTTTCAGGCGTCCTCACAGCACACTCACAGTTTCAGGCGTCCTCACAGCACACTCACAGTTTCAAGCGTCCTCACAGCACACTCACAGTTTCAGGCGTCCTCACAGCACACTCACAGTTTCAGGCGTCCTCACAGCACACTCTCAGTTTCAGGCGTCCTCACAGCACACTCACAGTTTCAGGCGTCCTCACAGCACACTCACAGTTTCAGGAGTCCTCACCGTTTCAGGCGTCCTCACAGCACACTCACAGTTTCAGGCGTCCTCACAGCACACTCTCAGTTTCAGGCGTCCTCACAGCACACTCACAGTTTCAGGCGTCCTCACAGCACACTCACAGTTTCAAGCGTCCTCACAGCACTCTCAAAATTTCAAGCGTCCTCACAGCACACTCACAGTTTCAGGCGTCCTCACAGCACACTCACAGTTTCAGGCGTCCTCACAGCACACTCACAGTTTCAGGCCTCCTCACAGCACACTCACAGTTTCAGGCATCCTCACAGCACACTCACAGTTTCAGGCGTCCTCACAGCACACTCACAGTTTCAGGCGTCCTCACAGCACACTCACAGTTTCAGGAGTCCTCACAGCACACTCACAGTTTCAAGCGTCCTCACAGCACACTCACAGTTTCAGGCGTCCTCACAGCACACTCACAGTTTCAGGCGTCCTCACAGCACACTCACAGTTTCAGGCGTCCTCACAGCACACTCACAGTTTCAGGCTTCCTCACAGCACACTCACAGTTTCAGGCGTCCTCACAGCACACTCACAGTTTCAGGCGTCCTCACAGCACACTCACAGTTTCAGGCGTCCTCACAGCACACTCACAGTTTCAGGCGTCCTCACAGCACACTCACAGTTTCAGGCGTCCTCACAGCACACTCACAGTTTCAGGCGTCCTCACAGCACACTCACAGTTTCAGGCGTCCTCACAGCACACTCACAGTTTCAAGCGTCCTCACAGCACACTCACAGTTTCAAGCGTCCTCACAGCACACTCACAGTTTCAAGCGTCCTCACAACACACTCACAGTTTCAGGCGTCCTCACAGCACACTCACAGTTTCAGGCGTCCTCACAGCACACTCACAGTTTCAGGCGTCCTCACAGCACACTCACAGTTTTAGGCGTCCTCACAGCACACTCACAGTTTCAGGCGTCCTCACAGCACACTCACAGTTTCAGGCGTCCTCACAGCACACTCACAGTTTCAAGCGTCCTCACAGCACACTCACAGTTTCAAGCGTCCTCACAGCACACTCACAGTTTCAGGCGTCCTCACAGCACACTCACAGTTTCAGGCCTCCTCACAGCACACTCACAGTTTCAGGCGTCCTCACAGCACACTCACAGTTTCAGGCGTCCTCACAGCACACTCACAGTTTCAGGCGTCCTCACAGCACACTCACAGTTTCAGGCGTCCTCACAGCACACTCACAGTTTCAAGCGTCCTCTCAGCACACTCACAGTTTCAGGCGTCCTCACAGCACACTCACAGTTTCAAGCGTCCTCACAGCACACTCACAGTTTCAGGCGTCCTCACAGCACGCTCACAGTTTCAGGCGTCCTAACAGCACACTCACAGTTTCAGGCGTCCTCACAGCACACTCACAGTTTCAGGCGTCCTCACAGCACACTCACAGTTTCAAGCGTCCTCACAGCACACTCACAGTTTCAGGCGTCCTCACAGCACACTCACAGTTTCAAGCGTCCTCACAGCACACTCACAGTTTCAGGCGTCCTCACAGCACGCTCACAGTTTCAGGCGTCCTAACAGCACACTCACAGTTTCAGGCGTCCTCACAGCACACTCACAGTTTCAGGCGTCCTCACAGCACACTCACAGTTTCAAGCGTCCTCACAGCACACTCACAGTTTCAGGCGTCCTCACAGCACACTCACAGTTTCAGGCGTCCTCACAGCACACTCACAGTTTCAGGCGTCCTCACAGCACACTCACAGTTTCAGGCGTCCTCACAGCACACTCACAGTTTCAAGCGTCCTCACAGCACACTCACAGTTTCAAGCGTCCTCACAGCACACTCACAGTTTCAGGAGTCCTCACCGTTTCAGGCGTCCTCACAGCACACTCACAGTTTCAGGCGTCCTCAAGGCACACTCACAGTTTCAGGCGTCCTCACAGCACACTCACAGTTTCAAGCGTCCTCACAACACACTCACAGTTTCAGGAGTCCTCACAGTTTCAGGCGTCCTCAAGGCACACTCACAGTTTCAGGCGTCCTCACAGCACACTCACAGTTTCAGGCATCCTCACAGCACACTCACAGTTTCAGCCGTCCTCACAGCACACTCACAGTTTCAGGCCTCCTCACAGCACACTCAGTTTCAGGCGTCCTCACAGCACGCTCACAGTTTCAGGCGTCCTCACAGCACACTCACAGTTTCAGGCGTCCTCACAGCACACTCACAGTTTCAGGCGTCCTCACAGCACACTCACAGTTTCAAGCGTCCTCACAGCACACTCACAGTTTCAGGCGTCCTCACAGCACACTCACAGTTTCAGGCGTCCTCACAGCACACTCACAGTTTCAGGCATCCTCACAGCACACTCACAGTTTCAGGCCTCCTCACAGCACACTCACAGTTTCAGGCGTCCTCACAGCACACTCACAGTTTCAGGCGTCCTCACAGCACACTCACAGTTTCAGGCGTCCTCACAGCACACTCACAGTTTCAGGCGTCCTCACAGCACACTCACAGTTTCAAGCGTCCTCACAGCACACTCACAGTTTCAAGCGTCCTCACAGCACACTCACAGTTTCAGGGGTCCTCACAGCACACTCACAGTTTCAAGCGTCCTCACAGCACACTCACAGTTTCAGGTGTCCTCACAGCACACTCACAGTTTCAGGCGTCCTCACAGCACACTCACAGTTTCAGGCGTCCTCACAGCACACTCACAGTTTCAAGCGTCCTCACAGCACACTCACAGTTTCAGGCGTCCTCACAGCACACTCACAGTTTCAGGCGTCCTCACAGCACACTCTCAGTTTCAGGCGTCCTCACAGCACACTCACAGTTTCAGGCGTCCTCACAGCACACTCACAGTTTCAAGCGTCCTCACAGCACTCTCAAAATTTCAAGCGTCCTCACAGCACACTCACAGTTTCAGGAGTCCTCACCGTTTCAGGCGTCCTCACAGCACACTCACAGTTTCAGGCGTCCTCACAGCACACTCTCAGTTTCAGGCATCCTCACAGCACACTCACAGTTTCAGGCGTCCTCACAGCACACTCACAGTTTCAAGCGTCCTCACAGCACACTCACAGTTTCAAGCGTCCTCACAACACACTCACAGTTTCAGGAGTCCTCACAGTTTCAGGCGTCCTCAAGGCACACTCACAGTTTCAGGCGTCCTCACAGCACACTCACAGTTTCAGGCATCCTCACAGCACACTCACAGTTTCAGCCGTCCTCACAGCACACTCACAGTTTCAGGCGTCCTCACAGCACACTCACAGTTTCAGGCGTCCTCACAGCACGCTCACAGTTTCAGGCGTCCTCACAGCACACTCACAGTTTCAGGCGTCCTCACAGCACACTCACAGTTTCAGGCGTCCTCACAGCACACTCACAGTTTCAAGCGTCCTCACAGCACACTCACAGTTTCAGGCGTCCTCACAGCACACTCACAGTTTCAGGCGTCCTCACAGCACACTCACAGTTTCAGGCCTCCTCACAGCACACTCACAGTTTCAGGCGTCCTCACAGCACACTCACAGTTTCAGGCGTCCTCACAACACACTCACAGTTTCAGGCGTCCTCACAGCACACTCACAGTTTCAAGCGTCCTCACAGCACACTCACAGTTTCAGGCGTCCTCACAGCACACTCACAGTTTCAGGCCTCCTCACAGCACACTCACAGTTTCAGGCGTCCTCACAGCACACTCACAGTTTCAGGCGTCCTCACAGCACACTCACAGTTTCAAGCGTCCTCACAGCACACTCACAGTTTCAGGCGTCCTCACAGCACGCTCACAGTTTCAGGCGTCCTAACAGCACACTCACAGTTTCAGGCGTCCTCACAGCACACTCACAGTTTCAGGCGTCCTCACAGCACACTCACAGTTTCAAGCGTCCTCACAGCACACTCACAGTTTCAGGCGTCCTCACAGCACGCTCACAGTTTCAGGCGTCCTAACAGCACACTCACAGTTTCAGGCGTCCTCACAGCACACTCACAGTTTCAGGCGTCCTCACAGCACACTCACAGTTTCAAGCGTCCTCACAGCACACTCACAGTTTCAGGCGTCCTCACAGCACACTCACAGTTTCAAGCGTCCTCACAGCACACTCACAGTTTCAGGCGTCCTCACAGCACGCTCACAGTTTCAGGCGTCCTAACAGCACACTCACAGTTTCAGGCGTCCTCACAGCACACTCACAGTTTCAGGCGTCCTCACAGCACACTCAAAGTTTCAAGCGTCCTCACAGCACACTCACAGTTTCAGGCGTCCTCACAGCACACTCACAGTTTCAGGCGTCCTCACAGCACACTCACAGTTTCAGGCGTCCTCACAGCACACTCACAGTTTCAGGCGTCCTCACAGCACACTCACAGTTTCAAGCGTCCTCACAGCACACTCACAGTTTCAAGCGTCCTCACAGCACACTCACAGTTTCAGGAGTCCTCACCGTTTCAGGCGTCCTCACAGCACACTCACAGTTTCAGGCGTCCTCAAGGCACACTCACAGTTTCAGGCGTCCTCACAGCACACTCACAGTTTCAAGCGTCCTCACAACACACTCACAGTTTCAGGAGTCCTCACAGTTTCAGGCGTCCTCAAGGCACACTCACAGTTTCAGGCGTCCTCACAGCACACTCACAGTTTCAGGCATCCTCACAGCACACTCACAGTTTCAGCCGTCCTCACAGCACACTCACAGTTTCAGGCGTCCTCACAGCACACTCACAGTTTCAAGCGTCCTCACAGCACACTCACAGTTTCAAGCGTCCTCACAGCACACTCACAGTTTCAGGGGTCCTCACAGCACACTCACAGTTTCAAGCGTCCTCACAGCACACTCACAGTTTCAGGTGTCCTCACAGCACACTCACAGTTTCAGGCGTCCTCACAGCACACTCACAGTTTCAGGCGTCCTCACAGCACACTCACAGTTTCAAGCGTCCTCACAGCACACTCACAGTTTCAGGCGTCCTCACAGCACACTCACAGTTTCAGGCGTCCTCACAGCACACTCTCAGTTTCAGGCGTCCTCACAGCACACTCACAGTTTCAGGCGTCCTCACAGCACACTCACAGTTTCAAGCGTCCTCACAGCACTCTCAAAATTTCAAGCGTCCTCACAGCACACTCACAGTTTCAGGAGTCCTCACCGTTTCAGGCGTCCTCACAGCACACTCACAGTTTCAGGCGTCCTCACAGCACACTCTCAGTTTCAGGCGTCCTCACAGCACACTCACAGTTTCAGGCGTCCTCACAGCACACTCACAGTTTCAAGCGTCCTCACAGCACACTCACAGTTTCAAGCGTCCTCACAACACACTCACAGTTTCAGGAGTCCTCACAGTTTCAGGCGTCCTCAAGGCACACTCACAGTTTCAGGCGTCCTCACAGCACACTCACAGTTTCAGGCATCCTCACAGCACACTCACAGTTTCAGCCGTCCTCACAGCACACTCACAGTTTCAGGCGTCCTCACAGCACACTCACAGTTTCAGGCGTCCTCACAGCACGCTCACAGTTTCAGGCGTCCTCACAGCACACTCACAGTTTCAGGCGTCCTCACAGCACACTCACAGTTTCAGGCGTCCTCACAGCACACTCACAGTTTCAGGCGTCCTCACAGCACACTCACAGTTTCAGGTGTCCTCACAGCACACTCACAGTTTCAGGCGTCCTCACAGCACACTCACAGTTTCAGGCGTCCTCACAGCACACTCACAGTTTCAGGCGTCCTCACAGCACACTCACAGTTTCAGGCGTCCTCACAGCACACTCACAGTTTCAGGCGTCCTCACAGCACACTCACAGTTTCAAGCGTCCTCACAGCACACTCACAGTTTCAAGCGTCCTCACAGCACACTCACAGTTTCAAGCGTCCTCACAACACACTCACAGTTTCAGGAGTCCTCACAGTTTCAGGCGTCCTCAAGGCACACTCACAGTTTCAGGCGTCCTCACAGCACACTCACAGTTTCAGGCATCCTCACAGCACACTCACAGTTTCAGCCGTCCTCACAGAACACTCACAGTTTCAGGCGTCCTCACAGCACACTCACAGTTTCAGGCGTCCTCACAGCACGCTCACAGTTTCAGGCGTCCTCACAGCACACTCACAGTTTCAGGCGTCCTCACAGCACACTCACAGTTTCAGGGGTCCTCACAGCACACTCACAGTTTCAAGCGTCCTCACAGCACACTCACAGTTTCAGGTGTCCTCAGAGCACACTCACAGTTTCAGGCGTCCTCACAGCACACTCACAGTTTCAGGCGTCCTCACAGCACACTCACAGTTTCAAGCGTCCTCACAGCACACTCACAGTTTCAGGCGTCCTCACAGCACACTCACAGTTTCAGGCGTCCTCACAGCACACTCACAGTTTCAGGCGTCCTCACAGCACACTCACAGTTTCAAGCGTCCTCACAGCACTCTCAAAATTTCAAGCGTCCTCACAGCACACTCACAGTTTCAGGAGTCCTCACCGTTTCAGGCGTCCTCACAGCACACTCACAGTTTCAGGCGTCCTCACAGCACACTCACAGTTTCAGGCGTCCTCACAGCACACTCACAGTTTCAGGCCTCCTCACAGCACACTCACAGTTTCCGGCGTCCTCACAGCACACTCACAGTTTCAGGCGTCCTCACAGCACACTCACAGTTTCAGGCGTCCTCACAGCACACTCACAGTTTCAGGAGTCCTCACAGCACACTCACAGTTTCAAGCGTCCTCACAGCACACTCACAGTTTCAGGCGTCCTCACAGCACACTCACAGTTTCAGGCGTCCTCACAGCACACTCACAGTTTCAAGCGTCCTCACAGCACACTCACAGTTTCAGGTGTCCTCACAGCACACTCACAGTTTCAGGCGTCCTCACAGCACACTCACAGTTTCAGGCGTCCTCACAGCACACTCACAGTTTCAAGCGTCCTCATAGCACACTCACAGTTTCAGGCGTCCTCACAGCACACTCACAGTTTTAGGCGTCCTCACAGCACACTCACAGTTTCAGGCGTCCTCACAGCACACTCACAGTTTCAGGCGTCCTCACAGCACACTCACAGTTTCAAGCGTCCTCACAGCACACTCACAGTTTCAAGCGTCCTCACAGCACACTCACAGTTTCAGGCGTCCTCACAGCACACTCACAGTTTCAGGCCTCCTCACAGCACACTCACAGTTTCAGGCGTCCTCACAGCACACTCACAGTTTCAGGCGTCCTCACAGCACACTCACAGTTTCAGGCGTCCTCACAGCACACTCACAGTTTCAGGAGTCCTCACAGCACACTCACAGTTTCAAGCGTCCTCACAGCACACTCACAGTTTCAGGCGTCCTCACAGCACACTCACAGGTTCAGGCGTCCTCACAGCACACTCACAGTTTCAGGCGTCCTCACAGCACACTCACAGTTTCAAGCGTCCTCACAGCACACTCACAGTTTCAGGCGTCCTCACAGCACGCTCACAGTTTCAGGCGTCCTAACAGCACACTCACAGTTTCAGGCGTCCTCACAGCACACTCACAGTTTCAGGCGTCCTCACAGCACACTCACAGTTTCAAGCGTCCTCACAGCACACTCACAGTTTCAGGCGTCCTCACAGCACACTCACAGTTTCAAGCGTCCTCACAGCACACTCACAGTTTCAGGCGTCCTCACAGCACGCTCACAGTTTCAAGCGTCCTCACAGCACTCTCAAAATTTCAAGCGTCCTCACAGCACACTCACAGTTTCAGGAGTCCTCACCGTTTCAGGCGTCCTCACAGCACACTCACAGTTTCAGGCGTCCTCACAGCACACTCTCAGTTTCAGGCGTCCTCACAGCACACTCACAGTTTCAGGCGTCCTCACAGCACACTCACAGTTTCAAGCGTCCTCACAGCACACTCACAGTTTCAAGCGTCCTCACAACACACTCACAGTTTCAGGAGTCCTCACAGTTTCAGGCGTCCTCAAGGCACACTCACAGTTTCAGGCGTCCTCACAGCACACTCACAGTTTCAGGCATCCTCACAGCACACTCACAGTTTCAGCCGTCCTCACAGCACACTCACAGTTTCAGGCGTCCTCACAGCACACTCACAGTTTCAGGCGTCCTCACAGCACGCTCACAGTTTCAGGCGTCCTCACAGCACACTCACAGTTTCAGGCGTCCTCACAGCACACTCACAGTTTCAGGCGTCCTCACAGCACACTCACAGTTTCAAGCGTCCTCACAGCACACTCACAGTTTCAGGCGTCCTCACAGCACACTCACAGTTTCAGGCGTCCTCACAGCACACTCACAGTTTCAGGCCTCCTCACAGCACACTCACAGTTTCAGGCGTCCTCAAAGCACACTCACAGTTTCAGGCGTCCTCACAACACACTCACAGTTTCAGGCGTCCTCACAGCACACTCACAGTTTCAAGCGTCCTCACAGCACACTCACAGTTTCAGGCGTCCTCACAGCACACTCACAGTTTCAGGCATCCTCACAGCACACTCACAGTTTCAGGCGTCCTCACAGCACACTCACAGTTTCAGGCGTCCTCACAGCACACTCACAGTTTCAGGCGTCCTCACAGCACACTCACAGTTTCAGGCGTCCTCACAGCACACTCACAGTTTCAAGCGTCCTCACAGCACACTCACAGTTTCAGGCGTCCTCACAGCACACTCACAGTTTCAAGCGTCCTCACAGCACACTCACAGTTTCAGGCGTCCTCACAGCACGCTCACAGTTTCAGGCGTCCTAACAGCACACTCACAGTTTCAGGCGTCCTCACAGCACACTCACAGTTTCAGGCGTCCTCACAGCACACTCACAGTTTCAAGCGTCCTCACAGCACACTCACAGTTTCAGGCGTCCTCACAGCACACTCACAGTTTCAAGCGTCCTCACAGCACACTCACAGTTTCAGGCGTCCTCACAGCACGCTCACAGTTTCAGGTGTCCTAACAGCACACTCACAGTTTCAGGCGTCCTCACAGCACACTCACAGTTTCAGGCGTCCTCACAGCACACTCAAAGTTTCAAGCGTCCTCACAGCACACTCACAGTTTCAGGCGTCCTCACAGCACACTCACAGTTTCAGGCGTCCTCACAGCACACTCACAGTTTCAGGCGTCCTCACAGCACACTCACAGTTTCAGGCGTCCTCACAGCACACTCACAGTTTCAAGCGTCCTCACAGCACACTCACAGTTTCAAGCGTCCTCACAGCACACTCACAGTTTCAGGAGTCCTCACCGTTTCAGGCGTCCTCACAGCACACTCACAGTTTCAGGCGTCCTCAAGGCACACTCACAGTTTCAGGCGTCCTCACAGCACACTCACAGTTTCAAGCGTCCTCACAACACACTCACAGTTTCAGGAGTCCTCACAGTTTCAGGCGTCCTCAAGGCACACTCACAGTTTCAGGCGTCCTCACAGCACACTCACAGTTTCAGGCATCCTCACAGCACACTCACAGTTTCAAGCGTCCTCACAGCACTCTCAAAATTTCAAGCGTCCTCACAGCACACTCACAGTTTCAGGAGTCCTCACCGTTTCAGGCGTCCTCACAGCACACTCACAGTTTCAGGCGTCCTCACAGCACACTCTCAGTTTCAGGCGTCCTCACAGCACACTCACAGTTTCAGGCGTCCTCACAGCACACTCACAGTTTCAAGCGTCCTCACAGCACACTCACAGTTTCAAGCGTCCTCACAACACACTCACAGTTTCAGGAGTCCTCACAGTTTCAGGCGTCCTCAAGGCACACTCACAGTTTCAGGCGTCCTCACAGCACACTCACAGTTTCAGGCATCCTCACAGCACACTCACAGTTTCAGCCGTCCTCACAGCACACTCACAGTTTCAGGCGTCCTCACAGCACACTCACAGTTTCAGGCGTCCTCACAGCACGCTCACAGTTTCAGGCGTCCTCACAGCACACTCACAGTTTCAGGCGTCCTCACAGCACACTCACAGTTTCAGGCGTCCTCACAGCACACTCACAGTTTCAAGCGTCCTCACAGCACACTCACAGTTTCAGGCGTCCTCACAGCACACTCACAGTTTCAGGCGTCCTCACAGCACACTCACAGTTTCAGGCCTCCTCACAGCACACTCACAGTTTCAGGCGTCCTCAAAGCACACTCACAGTTTCAGGCGTCCTCACAACACACTCACAGTTTCAGGCGTCCTCACAGCACACTCACAGTTTCAAGCGTCCTCACAGCACACTCACAGTTTCAGGCGTCCTCACAGCACACTCACAGTTTCAGGCATCCTCACAGCACACTCACAGTTTCAGGCGTCCTCACAGCACACTCACAGTTTCAGGCGTCCTCACAGCACACTCACAGTTTCAGGCGTCCTCACAGCACACTCACAGTTTCAGGCGTCCTCACAGCACACTCACAGTTTCAAGCGTCCTCACAGCACACTCACAGTTTCAGGCGTCCTCACAGCACACTCACAGTTTCAAGCGTCCTCACAGCACACTCACAGTTTCAGGCGTCCTCACAGCACGCTCACAGTTTCAGGCGTCCTAACAGCACACTCACAGTTTCAGGCGTCCTCACAGCACACTCACAGTTTCAGGCGTCCTCACAGCACACTCACAGTTTCAAGCGTCCTCACAGCACACTCACAGTTTCAGGCGTCCTCACAGCACACTCACAGTTTCAAGCGTCCTCACAGCACACTCACAGTTTCAGGCGTCCTCACAGCACGCTCACAGTTTCAGGTGTCCTAACAGCACACTCACAGTTTCAGGCGTCCTCACAGCACACTCACAGTTTCAGGCGTCCTCACAGCACACTCAAAGTTTCAAGCGTCCTCACAGCACACTCACAGTTTCAGGCGTCCTCACAGCACACTCACAGTTTCAGGCGTCCTCACAGCACACTCACAGTTTCAGGCGTCCTCACAGCACACTCACAGTTTCAGGCGTCCTCACAGCACACTCACAGTTTCAAGCGTCCTCACAGCACACTCACAGTTTCAAGCGTCCTCACAGCACACTCACAGTTTCAGGAGTCCTCACCGTTTCAGGCGTCCTCACAGCACACTCACAGTTTCAGGCGTCCTCAAGGCACACTCACAGTTTCAGGCGTCCTCACAGCACACTCACAGTTTCAAGCGTCCTCACAACACACTCACAGTTTCAGGAGTCCTCACAGTTTCAGGCGTCCTCAAGGCACACTCACAGTTTCAGGCGTCCTCACAGCACACTCACAGTTTCAGGCATCCTCACAGCACACTCACAGTTTCAGCCGTCCTCACAGCACACTCACAGTTTCAGGCGTCCTCACAGCACACTCACAGTTTCAAGCGTCCTCACAGCACACTCACAGTTTCAAGCGTCCTCACAGCACACTCACAGTTTCAGGGGTCCTCACAGCACACTCACAGTTTCAAGCGTCCTCACAGCACACTCACAGTTTCAGGTGTCCTCACAGCACACTCACAGTTTCAGGCGTCCTCACAGCACACTCACAGTTTCAGGCGTCCTCACAGCACGCTCACAGTTTCAAGCGTCCTCACAGCACTCTCAAAATTTCAAGCGTCCTCACAGCACACTCACAGTTTCAGGAGTCCTCACCGTTTCAGGCGTCCTCACAGCACACTCACAGTTTCAGGCGTCCTCACAGCACACTCTCAGTTTCAGGCGTCCTCACAGCACACTCACAGTTTCAGGCGTCCTCACAGCACACTCACAGTTTCAAGCGTCCTCACAGCACACTCACAGTTTCAAGCGTCCTCACAACACACTCACAGTTTCAGGAGTCCTCACAGTTTCAGGCGTCCTCAAGGCACACTCACAGTTTCAGGCGTCCTCACAGCACACTCACAGTTTCAGGCATCCTCACAGCACACTCACAGTTTCAGCCGTCCTCACAGCACACTCACAGTTTCAGGCGTCCTCACAGCACACTCACAGTTTCAGGCGTCCTCACAGCACGCTCACAGTTTCAGGCGTCCTCACAGCACACTCACAGTTTCAGGCGTCCTCACAGCACACTCACAGTTTCAGGCGTCCTCACAGCACACTCACAGTTTCAAGCGTCCTCACAGCACACTCACAGTTTCAGGCGTCCTCACAGCACACTCACAGTTTCAGGCGTCCTCACAGCACACTCACAGTTTCAGGCCTCCTCACAGCACACTCACAGTTTCAGGCGTCCTCAAAGCACACTCACAGTTTCAGGCGTCCTCACAACACACTCACAGTTTCAGGCGTCCTCACAGCACACTCACAGTTTCAAGCGTCCTCACAGCACACTCACAGTTTCAGGCGTCCTCACAGCACACTCACAGTTTCAGGCCTCCTCACAGCACACTCACAGTTTCAGGCGTCCTCACAGCACACTCACAGTTTCAGGCGTCCTCACAGCACACTCACAGTTTCAGGCGTCCTCACAGCACACTCACAGTTTCAGGCGTCCTCACAGCACACTCACAGTTTCAAGCGTCCTCACAGCACACTCACAGTTTCAGGCGTCCTCACAGCACACTCACAGTTTCAAGCGTCCTCACAGCACACTCACAGTTTCAGGCGTCCTCACAGCACGCTCACAGTTTCAGGCGTCCTAACAGCACACTCACAGTTTCAGGCGTCCTCACAGCACACTCACAGTTTCAGGCGTCCTCACAGCACACTCACAGTTTCAAGCGTCCTCACAGCACACTCACAGTTTCAGGCGTCCTCACAGCACACTCACAGTTTCAAGCGTCCTCACAGCACACTCACAGTTTCAGGCGTCCTCACAGCACGCTCACAGTTTCAGGTGTCCTAACAGCACACTCACAGTTTCAGGCGTCCTCACAGCACACTCACAGTTTCAGGCGTCCTCACAGCACACTCAAAGTTTCAAGCGTCCTCACAGCACACTCACAGTTTCAGGCGTCCTCACAGCACACTCACAGTTTCAGGCGTCCTCACAGCACACTCACAGTTTCAGGCGTCCTCACAGCACACTCACAGTTTCAGGCGTCCTCACAGCACACTCACAGTTTCAAGCGTCCTCACAGCACACTCACAGTTTCAAGCGTCCTCACAGCACACTCACAGTTTCAGGAGTCCTCACCGTTTCAGGCGTCCTCACAGCACACTCACAGTTTCAGGCGTCCTCAAGGCACACTCACAGTTTCAGGCGTCCTCACAGCACACTCACAGTTTCAAGCGTCCTCACAACACACTCACAGTTTCAGGAGTCCTCACAGTTTCAGGCGTCCTCAAGGCACACTCACAGTTTCAGGCGTCCTCACAGCACACTCACAGTTTCAGGCATCCTCACAGCACACTCACAGTTTCAGCCGTCCTCACAGCACACTCACAGTTTCAGGCGTCCTCACAGCACACTCACAGTTTCAAGCGTCCTCACAGCACACTCACAGTTTCAAGCGTCCTCACAGCACACTCACAGTTTCAGGGGTCCTCACAGCACACTCACAGTTTCAAGCGTCCTCACAGCACACTCACAGTTTCAGGTGTCCTCACAGCACACTCACAGTTTCAGGCGTCCTCACAGCACACTCACAGTTTCAGGCGTCCTCACAGCACACTCACAGTTTCAAGCGTCCTCACAGCACACTCACAGTTTCAGGCGTCCTCACAGCACACTCACAGTTTCAGGCGTCCTCACAGCACACTCTCAGTTTCAGGCGTCCTCACAGCACACTCACAGTTTCAGGCGTCCTCACAGCACACTCACAGTTTCAAGCGTCCTCACAGCACTCTCAAAATTTCAAGCGTCCTCACAGCACACTCACAGTTTCAGGAGTCCTCACCGTTTCAGGCGTCCTCACAGCACACTCACAGTTTCAGGCATCCTCACAGCACACTCTCAGTTTCAGGCGTCCTCACAGCACACTCACAGTTTCAGGCGTCCTCACAGCACACTCACAGTTTCAAGCGTCCTCACAGCACACTCACAGTTTCAAGCGTCCTCACAACACACTCACAGTTTCAGGAGTCCTCACAGTTTCAGGCGTCCTCAAGGCACACTCACAGTTTCAGGCGTCCTCACAGCACACTCACAGTTTCAGGCATCCTCACAGCACACTCACAGTTTCAGCCGTCCTCACAGCACACTCACAGTTTCAGGCGTCCTCACAGCACACTCACAGTTTCAGGCGTCCTCACAGCACGCTCACAGTTTCAGGCGTCCTCACAGCACACTCACAGTTTCAGGCGTCCTCACAGCACACTCACAGTTTCAGGCGTCCTCACAGCACACTCACAGTTTCAGGCGTCCTCACAGCACACTCACAGTTTCAGGTGTCCTCACAGCACACTCACAGTTTCAGGCGTCCTCACAGCACACTCACAGTTTCAGGCGTCCTCACAGCACACTCACAGTTTCAGGCGTCCTCACAGCACACTCACAGTTTCAGGCGTCCTCACAGCACACTCACAGTTTCAGGCGTCCTCACAGCACACTCACAGTTTCAAGCGTCCTCACAGCACACTCACAGTTTCAAGCGTCCTCACAGCACACTCACAGTTTCAAGCGTCCTCACAACACACTCACAGTTTCAGGAGTCCTCACAGTTTCAGGCGTCCTCAAGGCACACTCACAGTTTCAGGCGTCCTCACAGCACACTCACAGTTTCAGGCATCCTCACAGCACACTCACAGTTTCAGCCGTCCTCACAGAACACTCACAGTTTCAGGCGTCCTCACAGCACACTCACAGTTTCAGGCGTCCTCACAGCACGCTCACAGTTTCAGGCGTCCTCACAGCACACTCACAGTTTCAGGCGTCCTCACAGCACACTCACAGTTTCAGGGGTCCTCACAGCACACTCACAGTTTCAGGCGTCCTCACAGCACACTCACAGTTTCAGGCGTCCTCACAGCACGCTCACAGTTTCAGGCGTCCTCACAGCACACTCACAGTTTCAGGCGTCCTCACAGCACACTCACAGTTTCAGGCGTCCTCACAGCACACTCACAGTTTCAAGCGTCCTCACAGCACACTCACAGTTTCAGGCGTCCTCACAGCACACTCACAGTTTCAGGCGTCCTCACAGCACACTCACAGTTTCAGGCCTCCTCACAGCACACTCACAGTTTCAGGCGTCCTC
Organism: Eucyclogobius newberryi; assembly: GCF_026437365.1. Taxonomy (NCBI): domain Eukaryota; kingdom Metazoa; phylum Chordata; class Actinopteri; order Gobiiformes; family Gobiidae; genus Eucyclogobius; species Eucyclogobius newberryi. The sequence goes on from NW_027315834.1 coordinate 51,017,299, forward strand.
AAAGCACACTCACAGTTTCAGGCGTCCTCACAACACACTCACAGTTTCAGGCGTCCTCACAGCACACTCACAGTTTCAAGCGTCCTCACAGCACACTCACAGTTTCAGGCGTCCTCACAGCACACTCACAGTTTCAGGCCTCCTCACAGCACACTCACAGTTTCAGGCGTCCTCACAGCACACTCACAGTTTCAGGCGTCCTCACAGCACACTCACAGTTTCAGGCGTCCTCACAGCACACTCACAGTTTCAGGCGTCCTCACAGCACACTCACAGTTTCAAGCGTCCTCACAGCACACTCACAGTTTCAGGCGTCCTCACAGCACACTCACAGTTTCAAGCGTCCTCACAGCACACTCACAGTTTCAGGCGTCCTCACAGCACGCTCACAGTTTCAGGCGTCCTAACAGCACACTCACAGTTTCAGGCGTCCTCACAGCACACTCACAGTTTCAGGCGTCCTCACAGCACACTCACAGTTTCAAGCGTCCTCACAGCACACTCACAGTTTCAGGCGTCCTCACAGCACACTCACAGTTTCAAGCGTCCTCACAGCACACTCACAGTTTCAGGCGTCCTCACAGCACGCTCACAGTTTCAGGTGTCCTAACAGCACACTCACAGTTTCAGGCGTCCTCACAGCACACTCACAGTTTCAGGCGTCCTCACAGCACACTCAAAGTTTCAAGCGTCCTCACAGCACACTCACAGTTTCAGGCGTCCTCACAGCACACTCACAGTTTCAGGCGTCCTCACAGCACACTCACAGTTTCAGGCGTCCTCACAGCACACTCACAGTTTCAGGCGTCCTCACAGCACACTCACAGTTTCAAGCGTCCTCACAGCACACTCACAGTTTCAAGCGTCCTCACAGCACACTCACAGTTTCAGGAGTCCTCACCGTTTCAGGCGTCCTCACAGCACACTCACAGTTTCAGGCGTCCTCAAGGCACACTCACAGTTTCAGGCGTCCTCACAGCACACTCACAGTTTCAAGCGTCCTCACAACACACTCACAGTTTCAGGAGTCCTCACAGTTTCAGGCGTCCTCAAGGCACACTCACAGTTTCAGGCGTCCTCACAGCACACTCACAGTTTCAGGCATCCTCACAGCACACTCACAGTTTCAGCCGTCCTCACAGCACACTCACAGTTTCAGGCGTCCTCACAGCACACTCACAGTTTCAAGCGTCCTCACAGCACACTCACAGTTTCAAGCGTCCTCACAGCACACTCACAGTTTCAGGGGTCCTCACAGCACACTCACAGTTTCAAGCGTCCTCACAGCACACTCACAGTTTCAGGTGTCCTCACAGCACACTCACAGTTTCAGGCGTCCTCACAGCACACTCACAGTTTCAGGCGTCCTCACAGCACACTCACAGTTTCAAGCGTCCTCACAGCACACTCACAGTTTCAGGCGTCCTCACAGCACACTCACAGTTTCAGGCGTCCTCACAGCACACTCTCAGTTTCAGGCGTCCTCACAGCACACTCACAGTTTCAGGCGTCCTCACAGCACACTCACAGTTTCAAGCGTCCTCACAGCACTCTCAAAATTTCAAGCGTCCTCACAGCACACTCACAGTTTCAGGAGTCCTCACCGTTTCAGGCGTCCTCACAGCACACTCACAGTTTCAGGCATCCTCACAGCACACTCTCAGTTTCAGGCGTCCTCACAGCACACTCACAGTTTCAGGCGTCCTCACAGCACACTCACAGTTTCAAGCGTCCTCACAGCACACTCACAGTTTCAAGCGTCCTCACAACACACTCACAGTTTCAGGAGTCCTCACAGTTTCAGGCGTCCTCAAGGCACACTCACAGTTTCAGGCGTCCTCACAGCACACTCACAGTTTCAGGCATCCTCACAGCACACTCACAGTTTCAGCCGTCCTCACAGCACACTCACAGTTTCAGGCGTCCTCACAGCACACTCACAGTTTCAGGCGTCCTCACAGCACGCTCACAGTTTCAGGCGTCCTCACAGCACACTCACAGTTTCAGGCGTCCTCACAGCACACTCACAGTTTCAGGCGTCCTCACAGCACACTCACAGTTTCAGGCGTCCTCACAGCACACTCACAGTTTCAGGTGTCCTCACAGCACACTCACAGTTTCAGGCGTCCTCACAGCACACTCACAGTTTCAGGCGTCCTCACAGCACACTCACAGTTTCAGGCGTCCTCACAGCACACTCACAGTTTCAGGCGTCCTCACAGCACACTCACAGTTTCAGGCGTCCTCACAGCACACTCACAGTTTCAAGCGTCCTCACAGCACACTCACAGTTTCAAGCGTCCTCACAGCACACTCACAGTTTCAAGCGTCCTCACAACACACTCACAGTTTCAGGAGTCCTCACAGTTTCAGGCGTCCTCAAGGCACACTCACAGTTTCAGGCGTCCTCACAGCACACTCACAGTTTCAGGCATCCTCACAGCACACTCACAGTTTCAGCCGTCCTCACAGAACACTCACAGTTTCAGGCGTCCTCACAGCACACTCACAGTTTCAGGCGTCCTCACAGCACGCTCACAGTTTCAGGCGTCCTCACAGCACACTCACAGTTTCAGGCGTCCTCACAGCACACTCACAGTTTCAGGGGTCCTCACAGCACACTCACAGTTTCAGGCGTCCTCACAGCACACTCACAGTTTCAGGCGTCCTCACAGCACACTCACAGTTTCAGGCGTCCTCACAGCACACTCACAGTTTCAGGCGTCCTCACAGCACACTCACAGTTTCAAGCGTCCTCACAGCACTCTCAAAATTTCAAGCGTCCTCACAGCACACTCACAGTTTCAGGAGTCCTCACCGTTTCAGGCGTCCTCACAGCACACTCACAGTTTCAGGCGTCCTCACAGCACACTCACAGTTTCAGGCGTCCTCACAGCACACTCACAGTTTCAGGCCTCCTCACAGCACACTCACAGTTTCCGGCGTCCTCACAGCACACTCACAGTTTCAGGCGTCCTCACAGCACACTCACAGTTTCAGGCGTCCTCACAGCACACTCACAGTTTCAGGAGTCCTCACAGCACACTCACAGTTTCAAGCGTCCTCACAGCACACTCACAGTTTCAGGCGTCCTCACAGCACACTCACAGTTTCAGGCGTCCTCACAGCACACTCACAGTTTCAAGCGTCCTCACAGCACACTCACAGTTTCAGGTGTCCTCACAGCACACTCACAGTTTCAGGCGTCCTCACAGCACACTCACAGTTTCAGGCGTCCTCACAGCACACTCACAGTTTCAAGCGTCCTCATAGCACACTCACAGTTTCAGGCGTCCTCACAGCACACTCACAGTTTTAGGCGTCCTCACAGCACACTCACAGTTTCAGGCGTCCTCACAGCACACTCACAGTTTCAGGCGTCCTCACAGCACACTCACAGTTTCAAGCGTCCTCACAGCACACTCACAGTTTCAAGCGTCCTCACAGCACACTCACAGTTTCAGGCGTCCTCACAGCACACTCACAGTTTCAGGCCTCCTCACAGCACACTCACAGTTTCAGGCGTCCTCACAGCACACTCACAGTTTCAGGCGTCCTCACAGCACACTCACAGTTTCAGGCGTCCTCACAGCACACTCACAGTTTCAGGAGTCCTCACAGCACACTCACAGTTTCAAGCGTCCTCACAGCACACTCACAGTTTCAGGCGTCCTCACAGCACACTCACAGGTTCAGGCGTCCTCACAGCACACTCACAGTTTCAGGCGTCCTCACAGCACACTCACAGTTTCAGGCGTCCTCACAGCACACTCACAGTTTCAGGCGTCCTCACAGCACACTCACAGTTTCAGGCGTCCTCACAGCACACTCACAGTTTATGGCGTCCTCACAGCACACTCACAGTTTCAGGCGTCCTCACAGCACACTCACAGTTTCAGGCGTCCTCACAGCACACTCACAGTTTCAGGCGTCCTCACAGCACACTCACAGTTTCAGGCGTCCTCACAGCACACTCACAGTTTCAAGCGTCCTCACAGCACACTCACAGTTTCAAGCGTCCTCACAGCACACTCACAGTTTCAGGCGTCCTCACAGCACACTCACAGTTTCAGGCGTCCTCACAGCACACTCACAGTTTCAGGCGTCCTCACAGCACACTCACAGTTTCAAGCGTCCTCACAGCACACTCACAGTTTCAGGCGTCCTCACAGCACACTCACAGTTTCAGGCGTCCTCACAGCACACTCACAGTTTCAGGCATCCTCACAGCACACTCACAGTTTCAGGCCTCCTCACAGCACACTCACAGTTTCAGGCGTCCTCAAAGCACACTCACAGTTTCAGGCGTCCTCACAGCACACTTACAGTTTCAGGCGTCCTCACAGCACACTCACAGTTTCAGGCGTCCTCACAGCACACTCACAGTTTCAAGCGTCCTCACAGCACACTCACAGTTTCAAGCGTCCTCACAGCACACTCACAGTTTCAGGGGTCCTCACAGCACACTCACAGTTTCAAGCGTCCTCACAGCACACTCACAGTTTCAGGTGTCCTCACAGCACACTCACAGTTTCAGGCGTCCTCACAGCACACTCACAGTTTCAGGCGTCCTCACAGCACACTAACAGTTTCAGGCGTCCTCACAGCACACTCACAGTTTCAGGCGTCCTCACAGCACACTCACAGTTTCAAGCGTCCTCACAGCACTCTCAAAATTTCAAGCGTCCTCACAGCACACTCACAGTTTCAGGAGTCCTCACCGTTTCAGGCGTCCTCACAGCACACTCACAGTTTCAGGCGTCCTCACAGCACACTCACAGTTTCAGGCGTCCTCACAGCACACTCACAGCTTCAGGCCTCCTCACAGCACACTCACAGTTTCAGGCGTCCTCACAGCACACTCACAGTTTCAGGCGTCCTCACAGCACACTCACAGTTTCAGGCGTCCTCACAGCACACTCACAGTTTCAGGCGTCCTCACAGCACACTCACAGTTTCAAGCGTCCTCACAGCACACTCACAGTTTCAGGCGTCCTCACAGCACACTCACAGTTTCAGGCGTCCTCACAGCACACTCACAGTTTCAAGCGTCCTCACAGCACACTCACAGTTTCAGGTGTCCTCACAGCACACTCACAGTTTCAGGCGTCCTCACAGCACACTCACAGTTTCAGGCGTCCTCACAGCACACTCACAGTTTCAAGCGTCCTCATAGCACACTCACAGTTTCAGGCGTCTTCACAGCACACTCACAGTTTCAGGCGTCCTCACAGCACACTCACAGTTTCAGGCGTCCTCACAGCACACTCACAGTTTCAGGCGTCCTCACAGCACACTCACAGTTTCAAGCGTCCTCACAGCACACTCACAGTTTCAGGAGTCCTCACCGTTTCAGGCGTCCTCACAGCACACTCACAGTTTCAGGCGTCCTCAAGGCACACTCACAGTTTCAGGCGTCCTCACAGCACACTCACAGTTTCAAGCGTCCTCACAGCACACTCACAGTTTCAGGCGTCCTCACAGCACACTCACAGTTTCAGGCGTCCTCACAGCACACTCACAGTTTCAAGCGTCCTCACAGCACACTCACAGTTTCAGGAGTCCTCACCGTTTCAGGCGTCCTCACAGCACACTCACAGTTTCAGGCGTCCTCACAGCACACTCACAGTTTCAAGCGTCCTCACAGCACACTCACAGTTTCAAGCGTCCTCACAGCACACTCACAGTTTCAGGAGTCCTCACCGTTTCAGGCGTCCTCACAGCACACTCACAGTTTCAGGCGTCCTCAAGGCACACTCACAGTTTCAGGCGTCCTCATAGCACACTCACAGTTTCAGGCGTCCTCAAAGTTTCAGGCGTCCTCACAGCACACTCACAGTTTCAGGCATCCTCAAAGCACACTCACAGTTTCAGGCGTCCTCACAGCACACTCACAGTTTCAGGCGTCCTCACAGCACACTCACAGTTTCAGGCGTCCTCACAGCACACTCACAGTTTCAGCCGTCCTCACAGCACACTCACAGTTTCAGGCGTCCTCACAGCACGCTCACAGTTTCAGGCGTCCTCACAGCACACTCACAGTTTCAGGCGTCCTCACAGCACACTCACAGTTTCAAGCGTCCTCACAGCACACTCACAGTTTCAGGCGTCCTCACAACACACTCACAATTTCAGGCGTCCTCACAGCCCACTCACAGTTTCAAGCGTCCTCACAACACACTCACAGTTTCAGGAGTCCTCACAGTTTCAGGCGTCCTCAAGGCACACTCACAGTTTCAGGCGTCCTCACAGCACACTCACAGTTTCAGGCATCCTCACAGCACACTCACAGTTTCAGCCGTCCTCACAGCACACTCACAGTTTCAGGCCTCCTCACAACACACTCACAGTTTCAGGCGTCCTCACAGCACGCTCACAGTTTCAGGCGTCCTCACAGCACACTCACAGTTTCAGGCGTCCTCACAGCACACTCACAGTTTCAGGCGTCCTCACAGCACACTGACAGTTTCAAGCGTCCTCACAGCACACTCACAGTTTCAGGCATCCTCACAGCACACTCACAGTTTCAGGCGTCCTCACAGCACACTCACAGTTTCAGGCCTCCTCACAGCACACTCACAGTTTCAGGCGTCCTCACAGCACACTCACAGTTTCAGGCGTCCTCACAGCACACTCACAGTTTCAGGCGTCCTCACAGCACACTCACAGTTTCAGGCGTCCTCACAGCACACTCACAGTTTCAAGCGTCCTCACAGCACACTCACAGTTTCAAGCGTCCTCACAGCACACTCACAGTTTCAGGCGTCCTCACAGCACACTCACAGTTTCAAGCGTCCTCACAGCACACTCACAGTTTCAGGTGTCCTCACAGCACACTCACAGTTTCAGGCGTCCTCACAGCACAGTCACAGTTTCAGACGTCCTCACAGCACACTCACAGTTTCAAGCGTCCTCACAGCACACTCACAGTTTCAGGCGTCCTCACAGCACACTCACAGTTTCAAGCGTCCTCACAGCACACTCACAGTTTTAGGCGTCCTCACAGCACACTCACAGTTTCAAGCGTCCTCACAGCACACTCACAGTTTCAAGCGTCCTCACAGCACACTCACAGTTTCAGGAGTCCTCACCGTTTCAGGCGTCCTCACAGCACACTCACAGTTTCAGGCGTCCTCAAGGCACACTCACAGTTTCAGGCGTCCTCACAGCACACTCACAGTTTCAAGCGTCCTCACAGCACACTCACAGTTTCAGGCGTCCTCACAGCACACTCACAGTTTCAGGCGTCCTCACAGCACACTCACAGTTTCAGGCATCCTCACAGCACACTCACAGTTTCAGGCGTCCTCACAGCACACTCACAGTTTCAAGCGTCCTCACAGCACACTCACAGTTTCAAGCGTCCTCACAGCACACTCACAGTTTCAGGAGTCCTCACCGTTTCAGGCGTCCTCACAGCACACTCACAGTTTCAGGCGTCCTCAAGGCACACTCACAGTTTCAGGCGTCCTCATAGCAAACTCACAGTTTCAGGCGTCCTCAAAGTTTCAGGCGTCCTCACAGCACACTCACAGTTTCAGGCATCCTCAAAGCACACTCACAGTTTCAGGCGTCCTCACAGCACACTCACAGTTTCAGGCGTCCTCACAGCACACTCACAGTTTCAGGCGTCCTCATAGCACACTCACAGTTTCAGCCGTCCTCACAGCACACTCACAGTTTCAGGCCTCCTCACAGCACACTCACAGTTTCAGGCGTCCTCACAGCACGCTCACAGTTTCAGGCGTCCTCACAGCACACTCACAGTTTCAGGCGTCCTCACAGCACACTCACAGTTTCAGGCGTCCTCACAGCACACTCACAGTTTCAAGCGTCCTCACAGCACACTCACAGTTTCAGGCGTCCTCACAGCACACTCACAGTTTCAGGCGTCCTCACAGCACACTCACAGTTTCAAGCGTCCTCACAACACACTCACAGTTTCAGGAGTCCTCACAGTTTCAGGCGTCCTCAAGGCACACTCACAGTTTCAGGCGTCCTCACAGCACACTCACAGTTTCAGGCATCCTCACAGCACACTCAGTTTCAGCCGTCCTCACAGCACACTCACAGTTTCAGGCCTCCTCACAGCACACTCACAGTTTCAGGCGTCCTCACAGCACACTCACAGTTTCAGGCGTCCTCACAGCACACTCACAGTTTCAAGCGTCCTCACAGCAAACTCACAGTTTCAGGCGTCCTCACAGCACACTCACAGTTTCAGGCGTCCTCACAGCACACTCACAGTTTCAGGCGTCCTCACAGCACACTCACAGTTTCAAGCGTCCTCACAGCACACTCACAGTTTCAAGCGTCCTCACAACACACTCACAGTTTCAGGAGTCCTCACAGTTTCAGGCGTCCTCACAGCACACTCACAGTTTCAGGCGTCCTCACAGCACACTCACAGTTTCAGGCGTCCTCACAGCAAAGTCACAGTTTCAGGCGTCCTCACAGCACACTCACAGTTTCAAGCGTCCTCACAGCACACTCACAGTTTCAGGCGTCCTCACAGCACACTCACAGTTTCAAGCGTCCTCACAGCACACTCACAGTTTCAAGCGTCCTCAAAGCACACTCACAGTTTCAGGCGTCCTCACAGCACACTCACAATTTCAAGCGTCCTCACAGCACACTCACAGTTTCAGGTGTCCTCACAGCACACTCAGTTTCAGGCGTCCTCACAGCACACTCACAGTTTCAGGCGTCCTCAAGGCACACTCACAGTTTCAGGCGTCCTCACAGCACACTCACAGTTTCAGGCGTCATCACAGCACGCTCACAGTTTCAGGCGTCCTCACAGCACACTCACAGTTTCAGGCGTCCTCACAGCACACTCACAGTTTCAGGCGTCCTCACAGCACACTCAAAGTTTCAGGCGTCCTCGCAGCACACTCACAGTTTCAGGCATCCTCAAGGCACACTCACAGTTTCAGGCATCCTCACAGCACACTCACAGTTTCAGGCGTCCTCATAGCACACTCACAGTTTCAGGCGTCCTCACAGTTTCAGGCGTCCTCACAGCACACTCAAAGTTTCAGGCGTCCTCAAAGCACACTCACAGTTTCAGGCGTCCTCACAGCACACTCACAGTTTCAGGCGTCCTCACAGCACACTCACAGTTTCAGCCGTCCTCACAGCACACTCACAGTTTCAGGCCTCCTCACAGCACACTCACAGTTTCAGGCGTCATCACAGCACGCTCACAGTTTCAGGCGTCCTCACAGCACACTCACAGTTTCAGGCGTCCTCACAGCACACTCACAGTTTCAGGCGTCCTGACAGCACACTCACAGTTTCAAGCGTCCTCACAGCACACTCACAGTTTCAGGCGTCCTCACAGCACACTCACAGTTTCAGGCGTCCTCACAGCACACTCACAGTTTCAGGCGTCCTCACAGCACACTCACAGTTTCAAGCGTCCTCACAGCACACTCACAGTTTCAAGCGTCCTCACAACACACTCACAGTTTCAGGAGTTCTCACAGTTTCAGGCGTCCTCACAGCACACTCACAGTTTCAGGCGTCCTCAAGGCACACTCACAGTTTCAGGCGTCCTCACAGCACACTCACAGTTTCAGGCGTCCTCATAGCACACTCACAGTTTCAGGCGTCCTCACAGTTTCAGGCGTCCTCACAGCACACTCACAGTTTCAGGCATCCTCAAAGCACACTCACAGTTTCAGGCGTCCTCACAGCACACTCACAGTTTCAGGCGTCCTCACAGCACACTTACAGTTTCAGGCGTCCTCACAGCACACTCACAGTTTCAAGCGTCCTCACAGCACACTCACAGTTTCAGGCGTCCTCACAGCACACTCACAGTTTCAAGCGTCCTCACAGCACACTCACAGTTTCAAGCGTCCTCACAGCACACTCACAGTTTCAGGCGTCCTCACAGCACACTCACAGTTTCAGGCGTCCTCACAGCACACTCACAGTTTCAGGCGTCCTCAAGGCACACTCACAGTTTCAGGCGTCCTCACAGCACACTCACAGTTTCAGGCGTCCTCATAGCACACTCACAGTTTCAGGCGTCCTCACAGTTTCAGGCGTCCTCCCAGCACACTCACAGTTTCAGGCATCCTCAAAGCACACTCACAGTTTCAGGCGTCCTCACAGCACACTCACAGTTTCAGGCGTCCTCACAGCACACTCACAGTTTCAGGCGTCCTCACAGCACACTCACAGTTTCAGGCGTCCTCACAGCACACTCACAGTTTCAGGCGTCCTCACAGCACACTCACAGTTTCAGGCGTCCTCAAGGCACACTCACAGTTTCAGGCGTCCTCACAGCACACTCACAGTTTCAAGCGTCCTCACAGCACACTCACAATTTCAAGCGTCCTCACAGCACACTCACAGTTTCAGTAGTCCTCACCGTTTCAGGCATCCCCACAGCACACTCACAGTTTCAGGCGTCCTCAAGGCACATTCACAGTTTCAGGCGTCCTCATAGCACACTCACAGTTTCAGGCGTCCTCAAAGTTTCAGGCGTCCTCACAGCACACTCACAGTTTCAGGCATCCTCAAAGCACACTCACAGTTTCAGGCGTCCTCACAGCACACTCACAGTTTCAGGCATCCTCACAGCACACTCACAGTTTCAGGCGTCCTCACAGCACACTCACAGTTTCAGGCGTCCTCACAGCACACTCACAGTTTCAAGCGTCCTGACAGCACACTCACAGTTTCAAGCGTCCTCACAGCACACTCACAGTTTCAGGCGTCCTCACAGCACACTCACAGTTTCAGGCGTCCTCACAGCACACTCACAGTTTCAGGCATCCTCAAAGCACACTCACAGTTTCAGGCGTCCTCACAGCACACTCACAGTTTCAGGCATCCTCACAGCACACTCACAGTTTCAGGCGTCCTCACAGCACTCTCACAGTTTCAGGCGTCCTCACAGCACACTCACAGTTTCAAGCGTCCTGACAGCACACTCACAGTTTCAAGCGTCCTCACAGCACACTCACAGTTTCAGGCGTCCTCACAGCACACTCACAGTTTCAGGCGTCCTCACAGCACACTCACAGTTTCAAGCGTCCTCACAGCACACTCACAGTTTCAGGTGTCCTCACAGCACACTCACAGTTTCAGGCGTCCTCACAGCACACTCACAGTTTCAGGCGTCCTCACAGCACACTCACAGTTTCAAGCGTCCTCACAGCACACTCACAGTTTCAGGCGTCCTCACAGCACACTCACAGTTTCAGGCGTCCTCACAGCACACTCACAGTTTCTGGCGTCCTCACAGCACACTCACAGTTTCAAGCATCCTCACAGCACACTCACAGTTTCAAGCGTCCTCACAGCACACTCACAGTTTCAGGAGTCCTCACCGTTTCAGGCGTCCTCACAGCACACTCACAGTTTCAGGCATCCTCAAAGCACACTCACAGTTTCAGGCGTCCTCACAGCACACTCACAGTTTCAGGCGTCCTCACAGCACACTCACAGTTTCAGGCGTCCTCACAGCACACTCACAGTTTCAGCCGTCCTCACAGCACACTCACAGTTTCAGGCCTCCTCACAGCACACTCACAGTTTCAGGCGTCCTCACAGCACGCTCACAGTTTCAGGCGTCCTCACAGCACACTCACAGTTTCAGGCGTCCTCACAGCACACGCACAGTTTCAGGCGTCCTCACAGCACACTCACAGTTTCAAGCGTCCTCACAGCACACTCACAGTTTCAGGCGTCCTCACAGCACACTCACAATTTCAGGCGTCCTCACAGCACACTCACAGTTTCAAGCGTTCTCAGAACACACTCACAGTTTCAGGAGTCCTCACAGTTTCAGGCGTCCTCAAGGCACACTCACAGTTTCAGGCGTCCTCACAGCACACTCACAGTTTCAGGCATCCTCACAGCACACTCACAGTTTCAGCCGTCCTCACAGCACACTCACAGTTTCAGGCCTCCTCACAGCACGCTCACAGTTTCAGGCGTCCTCACAGCACACTCACAGTTTCAGGCGTCCTCACAGCACACTCACAGTTTCAGGCGTCCTCACAGCACACTCACAGTTTCAAGCGTCCTCACAGCACACTCACAGTTTCAGGCGTCCTCACAGCACAGTCACAGTTTCAGGCGTCCTCACAGCACACTCACAGTTTCAGGCGTCCTCACAGCACACTCACAGTTTCAGGCCTCCTCACAGCACACTCACAGTTTCAGGCGTCCTCACAGCACACTCACAGTTTCAAGCGTCCTCACAGCACACTCACAGTTTCAAGCGTCCTCACAGCACACTCACAGTTTCAAGCGTCCTCACAGCACACTCACAGTTTCAAGCGTCCTCACAGCACACTCACAGTTTCAAGCGTCCTCACAGCACACTCACAGTTTCAGGCGTCCTCACAGCACACTCACAGTTTCAGGCGTCCTCACAGCACACTCACAGTTTCAGGCGTCCTCACAGCACACTCACAGTTTCAAGCGTCCTCAAAGCACACTCACAGTTTCAGGAGTCCTCACCGTTTCAGGCGTCCTCACAGCACACTCACAGTTTCAGGCGTCCTCAAGGCACACTCACAGTTTCAGGCGTCCTCATAGCACACTCACAGTTTCAGGCGTCCTCACAGCACACTCACAGTTTCAGGCATCCTCAAAGCACACTCACAGTTTCAGGCGTCCTCACAGCACACTCACAGTTTCAAGCGTCCTCACAGCACACTCACAGTTTCAGGCGTCCTCACAGCACACTCACAGTTTCAGGCGTCCTCACAGCACACTCACAGTTTCAAGCGTCCTAACAGCACACTCACAGTTTCAGGCGTCCTCACAGCACACTCACAGTTTCAGGCGTCCTCACAGCACACTCACAGTTTCAGGCGTCCTCACAGCACACTCACAGTTTCAGGCGTCCTCACAGCACACTCACGGTTTCAAGCGTCCTCACAGCACACTCACAGTTTCAAGCGTCCTCACAGCACACTCACAGTTTCAGGAGTCCTCACCGTTTCAGGCGTCCTCACAGCACACTCACAGTTTCAGGCGTCCTCAAGGCACACTCACAGTTTCAGGCGTCCTCATAGCACACTCACAGTTTCAGGCGTCCTCAAAGTTTCAGGCGTCCTCACAGCACACTCACAGTTTCAGGCATCCTCAAAGCACACTCACAGTTTCAGGCGTCCTCACAGCACACTCACAGTTTCAGGCGTCCTCACAGCAAACTCACAGTTTCAGGCGTCCTCACAGCACACTCACAGTTTCAGCCGTCCTCACAGCACACTCACAGTTTCGGGCGTCCTCACAGCACACTCACAGTTTCAAGCGTCCTCACAGCACACTCACAGTTTCAGGCATCCTCAAAGCACACTCACAGTTTCAGGCGTCCTCACAGCACACTCACAGTTTCAGGCGTCCTCACAGCACACTCACAGTTTCAGGCGTCCTCACAGCACACTCACAGTTTCAGGCGTCCTCACAGCACACTCACAGTTTCAGGCCTCCTCACAGCACACTCACAGTTTCAGGCGTCCTCACAGCACACCCACAGTTTCAGGCGTCCTCACAGCACACTCACAGTTTCAGGCGTCCTCACAGCACACTCACAGTTTCAGGCGTCCTCACAGCACACTCACAGTTTCAAGCGTCCTCACAGCACACTCACAGTTTCAGGTGTCCTCACAGCACACTCACAGTTTCAGGCGTCCTCACAGCACACTCACAGTTTCAAGCGTCCTCACAGCACACTCACAGTTTCAGGCGTCCTCACAGCACACTCACAGTTTCAAGCGTCCTCACAACACACTCATAGTTTCAGGAGTCCTCACAGTTTCAGGCGTCCTCAAGGCACACTCACAGTTTCAGGCGTCCTCACAGCACACTCACAGTTTCAGGCATCCTCACAGCACACTCAGTTTCAGCCGTCCTCACAGCACACTCACAGTTTCAGGCCTCCTCACAGCACACTCAGTTTCAGGCGTCCTCACAGCACGCTCACAGTTTCAGGCGTCCTCACAGCACACTCACAGTTTCAGGCGTCCTCACAGCACACTCACTGTTTCAGGCGTCCTCACAGCACACTCACAGTTTCAAGCGTCCTCACAGCAAACTCACAGTTTCAGGCGTCCTCACAGCACACTCACAGTTTCAGGCGTCCTCACAGCACACTCACAGTTTCAGGCGTCCTCACAGCACACTCACAGTTTCAAGCGTCCTCACAGCACACTCACAGTTTCAAGCGTCCTCACAACACACTCACAGTTTCAGGCCTCCTCACAGCACACTCACAGTTTCAGGCGTCATCACAGCACGCTCACAGTTTCAGGCGTCCTCACAGCACACTCACAGTTTCAAGCGTCCTCACAGCACACTCACAGTTTCAGGCGTCCTCACAGCACACTCACAGTTTCAGGCGTCCTCACAGCACACTCACAGTTTCAGGCATCCTCACAGCACACTCACAGTTTCAAGCGTCCTCACAGCACACTCACAGTTTCAAGCGTCCTCACAACACATTCACAGTTTCAGGAGTTCTCACAGTTTCAGGCGTCCTCACAGCACACTCACAGTTTCAGGCGTCCTCAAGGCACACTCAAAGTTTCAGGCGTCCTCACAGCACACTCACAGTTTCAGGCGTCCTCATAGCACACTCACAGTTTCAGGCGTCCTCACAGTTTCAGGCGTCCTCACAGCACACTCACAGTTTCAGGCATCCTCAAAGCACACTCACAGTTTCAGGCGTCCTCACAGCACACTCACAGTTTCAGGCGTCCTCACAGCACACTCACAGTTTCAGGCGTCCTCACAGCACACTCACAGTTTCAAGCGTCCTCACAGAACACTCACAGTTTCAGGCGTCCTCAAGGCACACTCACAGTTTCAGGCGTCCTCACAGCACACTCACAGTTTCAGGCGTCCTCATAGCACACTCACAGTTTCAGGCGTCCTCACAGTTTCAGGCATCCTCACAGCACACTCACAGTTTCAGGCATCCTCAAAGCACACTCACAGTTTCAGGCGTCCTCACAGCACACTCACAGTTTCAGGCGTCCTTACAGCACACTCACAGTTTCAGGCGTCCTCACAGCACACTCACAGTTTCAAGCGTCCTCACAGCACACTCACAGTTTCAGGCGTCCTCACAGGACACTCACAGTTTCAGGCGTCCTCACAGCACACTCACAGTTTCAAGCGTCCTCACAGCACACTCACAGTTTCAGGCGTCCTCACAGCACACTCACAGTTTCAGGCGTCCTCACAGCACACTCACAGTTTCAAGCGTCCTCACAGCACACTCACAGTTTCAGGCGTCCTCACAGCACACTCACAGTTTTAGGCGTCCTCACAGCACACTCACAGTTTCAGGCGTCCTCACAGCACACTCACAGTTTAAGGCGTCCTCACAGCACACTCACAGTTTCAAGCGTCCTCACAGCACACTCACAGTTTCAAGCGTCCTCACAGCACACTCACAGTTTCAAGCGTCCTCACAGCACACTCACAGTTTCAGGAGTCCTCACAGTTTCAGGCGTCCTCACAGCACACTCACAGTTTCAGGCGTCCTCAAGGCACACTCACAGTTTCAGGCATCCTCACAGCACACTCACAGTTTCAGGCGTCCTCATAGCACACTCACAGTTTCAGGCGTCCTCACAGTTTCAGGCGTCCTCCCAGCACACTCACAGTTTCAGGCATCCTCAAAGCACACTCACAGTTTCAGGCGTCATCACAGCACACTCACAGTTTCAGGCGTCCTCACAGCACACTCACAGTTTCAGGCGTCCTCACAGCACACTCACAGTTTCAAGCGTCCTCACAGCACCCTCACAGTTTCAGGCAACCTCACAGCAAACTCACAGTTTCAAGCGTCCTCACAGCACACTCACAGTTTCAAGCGTCCTCACAGCACACTCACAGTTTCAGGCGTCCTCACAGTTTCAGGCGTCCTCCCAGCACACTCACAGTTTCAGGCATCCTCAAAGCACACTCACAGTTTCAGGCGTCATCACAGCACACTCACAGTTTCAGGCGTCCTCACAGCACACTCACAGTTTCAGGCGTCCTCACAGCACACTCACAGTTTCAAGCGTCCTCACAGCACCCTCACAGTTTCAGGCAACCTCACAGCAAACTCACAGTTTCAAGCGTCCTCACAGCACACTCACAGTTTCAAGCGTCCTCACAGCACACTCACAGTTTCAGGCGTCCTCACAGCACACTCACAGTTTCAAGCGTCCTCACAGCACACTCACAGTTTCAGGTGTCCTCACAGCACACTCACAGTTTCAGGCGTCCTCACAGCACACTCACAGTTTTAGGCGTCCTCACAGCACACTCACAGTTTCAAGCGTCCTCACAGCACACTCACAGTTTCAGGCGTCCTCACAGCACACTCACAGTTTCAGGCCTCCTCACAGCACACTCACAGTTTCACGCGTCCTCACAGCACACTCACAGTTTCAGGCGTCCTCACAGCACACTCACAGTTTCAAGCGTCCTCACAGCACACTCACAGTTTCAGGCGTCCTCACAGCACACTCACAGTTTCAGGCGTCCTCACAGCACACTCACAGTTTCAGGCGTCCTCACAGCACACTCACAGTTTCAAGCGTCCTCACAGCACACTCACAGTTTCAAGCGTCCTCACAGCACACTCACAGTTTCAGGAGTCCTCACCGTTTCAGGCGTCCTCACAGCACACTCACAGTTTCAGGCGTCCTCAAGGCACACTCACAGTTTCAGGCGTCCTCATAGCAAACTCACAGTTTCAGGCGTCCTCAAAGTTTCAGGCGTCCTCACAGCACACTCACAGTTTCAGGCGTCCTCACAGCACACTCACAGTTTCAGGCCTCCTCACAGCACACTCACAGTTTCAGGCGTCCTCACAGCACGCTCACAGTTTCAGGCGTCCTCAAGGCACACTCACAGTTTCAGGCGTCCTCACAGCACACTCACAGTTTCAGGCGTCCTCACAGCACACTCACAGTTTCAGGCGTCCTCACAGCACACTCACAGTTTCAAGCGTCCTCACAACACACTCACAGTTTCAGGAGTCCTCACAGTTTCAGGCGTCCTCAAGGCACACTCACAGTTTCAGGCGTCCTCACAGCACACTCACAGTTTCAGGCATCCTCACAGCACACTCAGTTTCAGCCGTCCTCACAGCACACTCACAGTTTCAGGCCTCCTCACAGCACACTCACAGTTTCAGGCGTCCTCACAGCACGCTCACAGTTTCAGGCGTCCTCACAGCACACTCACAGTTTCAGGCGTCCTCACAGCACACTCACTGTTTCAGGCGTCCTCACAGCACACTCACAGTTTCAAGCGTCCTCACAGCAAACTCACAGTTTCAGGCGTCCTCACAGCACACTCACAGTTTCAGGCGTCCTCACAGCACACTCACAGTTTCAGGCGTCCTCACAGCACACTCACAGTTTCAAGCGTCCTCACAGCACACTCACAGTTTCAAGCGTCCTCACAACACACTCACAGTTTCAGGCCTCCTCACAGCACACTCACAGTTTCAGGCGTCATCACAGCACGCTCACAGTTTCAGGCGTCCTCACAGCACACTCACAGTTTCAAGCGTCCTCACAGCACACTCACAGTTTCAGGCTTCCTCACAGCACACTCACAGTTTCAGGCGTCCTCACAGCACACTCACAGTTTCAGGCATCCTCACAGCACACTCACAGTTTCAAGCGTCCTCACAGCACACTCACAGTTTCAAGCGTCCTCACAACACATTCACAGTTTCAGGAGTTCTCACAGTTTCAGGCGTCCTCACAGCACACTCACAGTTTCAGGCGTCCTCAAGGCACACTCAAAGTTTCAGGCGTCCTCACAGCACACTCACAGTTTCAGGCGTCCTCATAGCACACTCACAGTTTCAGGCGTCCTCACAGTTTCAGGCGTCCTCACAGCACACTCACAGTTTCAGGCATCCTCAAAGCACACTCACAGTTTCAGGCGTCCTCACAGCACACTCACAGTTTCAGGCGTCCTCACAGCACACTCACAGTTTCAGGCGTCCTCACAGCACACTCACAGTTTCAAGCGTCCTCACAGAACACTCACAGTTTCAGGCGTCCTCAAGGCACACTCACAGTTTCAGGCGTCCTCACAGCACACTCACAGTTTCAGGCGTCCTCATAGCACACTCACAGTTTCAGGCGTCCTCACAGTTTCAGGCGTCCTCACAGCACACTCACAGTTTCAGGCATCCTCAAAGCACACTCACAGTTTCAGGCGTCCTCACAGCACACTCACAGTTTCAGGCGTCCTCACAGCACACTCACAGTTTCAGGCGTCCTCACAGCACACTCACAGTTTCAAGCGTCCTCAGAGCACACTCACAGTTTCAGGCGTCCTCACAGGACACTCACAGTTTCAGGCGTCCTCACAGCACACTCACAGTTTCAAGCGTCCTCACAGCACACTCACAGTTTCAGGCGTCCTCACAGCACACTCACAGTTTCAGGCGTCCTCACAGCACACTCACAGTTTCAGGCGTCCTCACAGCACACTCACAGTTTTAGGCGTCCTCACAGCACACTCACAGTTTCAGGCGTCCTCACAGCACACTCACAGTTTAAGGCGTCCTCACAGCACACTCACAGTTTCAAGCGTCCTCACAGCACACTCACAGTTTCAAGCGTCCTCACAGCAAACTCACAGTTTCAAGCGTCCTCACAGCACACTCACAGTTTCAGGAGTCCTCACAGTTTCAGGCGTCCTCACAGCACACTCACAGTTTCAGGCGTCCTCAAGGCACACTCACAGTTTCAGGCATCCTCACAGCACACTCACAGTTTCAAGCGTCCTCACAGCACACTCACAGTTTCAGGCGTCCTCACAGCACACTCACAGTTTCAGGCGTCCTCACAGCACACTCACAGTTTCAGGCGTCCTCACAGCACACTCACAGTTTTAGGCGTCCTCACAGCACACTCACAGTTTCAGGCGTCCTCACAGCACACTCACAGTTTAAGGCGTCCTCACAGCACACTCACAGTTTCAAGCGTCCTCACAGCACACTCACAGTTTCAAGCGTCCTCACAGCAAACTCACAGTTTCAAGCGTCCTCACAGCACACTCACAGTTTCAGGAGTCCTCACAGTTTCAGGCGTCCTCACAGCACACTCACAGTTTCAGGCATCCTCAAGGCACACTCACAGTTTCAGGCATCCTCACAGCACACTCACAGTTTCAGGCGTCCTCATAGCACACTCACAGTTTCAGGCGTCCTCACAGTTTCAGGCGTCCTCCCAGCACACTCACAGTTTCAGGCATCCTCAAAGCACACTCACAGTTTCAGGCGTCATCACAGCACACTCACAGTTTCAGGCGTCCTCACAGCACACTCACAGTTTCAGGCGTCCTCACAGCACACTCACAGTTTCAAGCGTCCTCACAGCACACTCACAGTTTCAAGCGTCCTCACAGCACACTCACAGTTTCAGGAGTCCTCACCGTTTCAGGCGTCCTCACAGCACACTCACAGTTTCAGGCGTCCTCAAGGCACACTCACAGTTTCAGGCGTCCTCATAGCAAACTCACAGTTTCAGGCGTCCTCAAAGTTTCAGGCGTCCTCACAGCACACTCACAGTTTCAGGCGTCCTCACAGCACACTCACAGTTTCAGGCCTCCTCACAGCACACTCACAGTTTCAGGCGTCCTCACAGCACGCTCACAGTTTCAGGCGTCCTCAAGGCACACTCACAGTTTCAGGCGTCCTCACAGCACACTCACAGTTTCAGGCGTCCTCACAGCACACTCACAGTTTCAGGCGTCCTCACAGCACACTCACAGTTTCAAGCGTCCTCACAACACACTCACAGTTTCAGGAGTCCTCACAGTTTCAGGCGTCCTCAAGGCACACTCACAGTTTCAGGCGTCCTCACAGCACACTCACAGTTTCAGGCATCCTCACAGCACACTCAGTTTCAGCCGTCCTCACAGCACACTCACAGTTTCAGGCCTCCTCACAGCACACTCACAGTTTCAGGCGTCCTCACAGCACGCTCACAGTTTCAGGCGTCCTCACAGCACACTCACAGTTTCAGGCGTCCTCACAGCACACTCACTGTTTCAGGCGTCCTCACAGCACACTCACAGTTTCAAGCGTCCTCACAGCAAACTCACAGTTTCAGGCGTCCTCACAGCACACTCACAGTTTCAGGCGTCCTCACAGCACACTCACAGTTTCAGGCGTCCTCACAGCACACTCACAGTTTCAAGCGTCCTCACAGCACACTCACAGTTTCAAGCGTCCTCACAACACACTCACAGTTTCAGGCCTCCTCACAGCACACTCACAGTTTCAGGCGTCATCACAGCACGCTCACAGTTTCAGGCGTCCTCACAGCACACTCACAGTTTCAAGCGTCCTCACAGCACACTCACAGTTTCAGGCTTCCTCACAGCACACTCACAGTTTCAGGCGTCCTCACAGCACACTCACAGTTTCAGGCATCCTCACAGCACACTCACAGTTTCAAGCGTCCTCACAGCACACTCACAGTTTCAAGCGTCCTCACAACACATTCACAGTTTCAGGAGTTCTCACAGTTTCAGGCGTCCTCACAGCACACTCACAGTTTCAGGCGTCCTCAAGGCACACTCAAAGTTTCAGGCGTCCTCACAGCACACTCACAGTTTCAGGCGTCCTCATAGCACACTCACAGTTTCAGGCGTCCTCACAGTTTCAGGCGTCCTCACAGCACACTCACAGTTTCAGGCATCCTCAAAGCACACTCACAGTTTCAGGCGTCCTCACAGCACACTCACAGTTTCAGGCGTCCTCACAGCACACTCACAGTTTCAGGCGTCCTCACAGCACACTCACAGTTTCAAGCGTCCTCACAGAACACTCACAGTTTCAGGCGTCCTCAAGGCACACTCACAGTTTCAGGCGTCCTCACAGCACACTCACAGTTTCAGGCGTCCTCATAGCACACTCACAGTTTCAGGCGTCCTCACAGTTTCAGGCGTCCTCACAGCACACTCACAGTTTCAGGCATCCTCAAAGCACACTCACAGTTTCAGGCGTCCTCACAGCACACTCACAGTTTCAGGCGTCCTCACAGCACACTCACAGTTTCAGGCGTCCTCACAGCACACTCACAGTTTCAAGCGTCCTCACAGCACACTCACAGTTTCAGGCGTCCTCACAGGACACTCACAGTTTCAGGCGTCCTCACAGCACACTCACAGTTTCAAGCGTCCTCACAGCACACTCACAGTTTCAGGCGTCCTCACAGCACACTCACAGTTTCAGGCGTCCTCACAGCACACTCACAGTTTCAGGCGTCCTCACAGCACACTCACAGTTTTAGGCGTCCTCACAGCACACTCACAGTTTCAGGCGTCCTCACAGCACACTCACAGTTTAAGGCGTCCTCACAGCACACTCACAGTTTCAAGCGTCCTCACAGCACACTCACAGTTTCAAGCGTCCTCACAGCAAACTCACAGTTTCAAGCGTCCTCACAGCACACTCACAGTTTCAGGAGTCCTCACAGTTTCAGGCGTCCTCACAGCACACTCACAGTTTCAGGCGTCCTCAAGGCACACTCACAGTTTCAGGCATCCTCACAGCACACTCACAGTTTCAAGCGTCCTCACAGCACACTCACAGTTTCAGGCGTCCTCACAGCACACTCACAGTTTCAGGCGTCCTCACAGCACACTCACAGTTTCAGGCGTCCTCACAGCACACTCACAGTTTTAGGCGTCCTCACAGCACACTCACAGTTTCAGGCGTCCTCACAGCACACTCACAGTTTAAGGCGTCCTCACAGCACACTCACAGTTTCAAGCGTCCTCACAGCACACTCACAGTTTCAAGCGTCCTCACAGCAAACTCACAGTTTCAAGCGTCCTCACAGCACACTCACAGTTTCAGGAGTCCTCACAGTTTCAGGCGTCCTCACAGCACACTCACAGTTTCAGGCGTCCTCAAGGCACACTCACAGTTTCAGGCATCCTCACAGCACACTCACAGTTTCAGGCGTCCTCATAGCACACTCACAGTTTCAGGCGTCCTCACAGTTTCAGGCGTCCTCCCAGCACACTCACAGTTTCAGGCATCCTCAAAGCACACTCACAGTTTCAGGCGTCATCACAGCACACTCACAGTTTCAGGCGTCCTCACAGCACACTCACAGTTTCAGGCGTCCTCACAGCACACTCACAGTTTCAAGCGTCCTCACAGCACCCTCACAGTTTCAGGCAACCTCACAGCAAACTCACAGTTTCAAGCGTCCTCACAGCACACTCACAGTTTCAAGCGTCCTCACAGCACACTCACAGTTTCAGGCGTCCTCACAGCACACTCACAGTTTCAAGCGTCCTCACAGCACACTCACAGTTTCAGGTGTCCTCACAGCACACTCACAGTTTCAGGCGTCCTCACAGCACACTCACAGTTTTAGGCGTCCTCACAGCACACTCACAGTTTCAAGCGTCCTCACAGCACACTCACAGTTTCAGGCGTCCTCACAGCACACTCACAGTTTCAGGCCTCCTCACAGCACACTGACAGTTTCACGCGTCCTCACAGCACACTCACAGTTTCAGGCGTCCTCACAGCACACTCACAGTTTAAGGCGTCGTCACAGCACACTCACAGTTTCAAGCGTCCTCACAGCACACTCACAGTTTCAAGCGTCCTCACAGCACACTCACAGTTTCAGGAGTCCTCACAGTTTCAGGCGTCCTCACAGCACACTCACAGTTTCAGGCGTCCTCAAGGCACACTCACAGTTTCAGGCATCCTCACAGCACACTCACAGTTTCAGGCGTCCTCATAGCACACTCACAGTTTCAGGCGTCCTCACAGTTTCAGGCGTCCTCACAGCACACTCACAGTTTCAGGCATCCTCAAAGCACACTCACAGTTTCAGGCGTCCTCACAGCACACTCACAGTTTCAGGCGTCCTCACAGCACACTCACAGTTTCAGGCGTCCTAACAGCACACTCACAGTTTCAGCCGTCCTCACAGCACACTCACAGTTTAAGGCCTCCTCACAGCACACTCACAGTTTCAGGCGTCCTCACAGCACGCTCACAGTGTTAGACGTCCTCTAGGCACACTCACAGTTTCAGGCGTCCTCAAAGCACACTCACAGTTTCAGGCGTCCTCATAGCACACTCACAGTTTCAGGCGTCCTCACAGTTTCAGGCGTCCTCACAGCACACTCACAGTTTCAGGCATCCTCAAAGCACACTCACAGTTTCAGGCGTCCTCACAGCACACTCACAGTTTCAGGCGTCCTCACAGCACACTCACAGTGTCAGGCGTCCTCACAGCACACTCACAGTTTCAAGCGTCCTCACAGCACACTCACAGTTTCAGGCGTCCTCACAGCACACTCACAGTTTCAAGCGTCCTCACAGCACACTCACAGTTTCAAGCGTCCTCACAGCACACTCACAGTTTCAGGCGTCCTCACAGCACACTCACAGTTTCAGGCGTCCTCACAGCACACTCACAGTTTCAGGCGTCCTCACAGCACACTCACAGTTTCAGGAGTCCTCACAGTTTCAGGCGTCCTCACAGCACACTCACAGTTTCAGGCGTCCTCAAGGCACACTCACAGTTTCAGGCGTCCTCACAGCACACTCACAGTTTCAGGCGTCCTCATAGCACACTCAAAGTTTCAGGAGTCCTCACAGTTTCAGGCGTCCTCACAGCACACTCACAGTTTCAGGCGTCCTCACAGCACACTCACAGTTTCAGGCGTCCTCACAGCACACTCACAGTTTCAAGCGTCCTCACAGCACACTCACAGTTTCAGGAGTCCTCACAGTTTCAGGCGTCCTCACAGCACACTCACAGTTTCAGGCGTCCTCAAGGCACACTCACAGTTTCAGGCGTCCTCACAGCACACTCACAGTTTCAGGCGTCCTCATAGCACACTCACAGTTTCAGGAGTCCTCACAGTTTCAGGCGTCCTCACAGCACACTCACAGTTTCAGGCGTCCTCACAGCACACTCACAGTTTCAGGCATCCTCACTGCACACTCACAGTTTCAGGCGTCCTCACAGCACACTCACAGTTTCAGGCGTCCTCACAGCACACTCAGAGTTTCAGGCGTCCTCACAGCACACTCATAGTTTCAGGCGTCCTCACAGCAAACTCACAGTTTCAGGCGTCCTCACAGCACACTCACAGTTTCAAGCGTCCTCACAGCACACTCACAGTTTCAGGCGTCCTCACAGCACACTCACAGTTTCAAGCGTCCTCACAGCACACTCACAGTTTCAGGCGTCCTCACAGCACACTCACAGTTTCAGGCGTCCTCAAGGCACACTCACAGTTTCAGGCGTCCTCACAGCACACTCACAGTTTCAGGCGTCCTCATAGCACACTCACAGTTTCAGGCGTCCTCACAGTTTCAGGCGTCCTCACAGCACACTCACAGTTTCAGGCATCCTCAAAGCACACTCACAGTTTCAGGCGTCCTCACAGCACACTCACAGTTTCAGGCGTCCTCACAGCACACTCACAGTTTCAGGCGTCCTCACAGCACACTCACAGTTTCAAGCGTCCTCACAGCACACTCACAGTTTCAGGCGTTCTCACAGGACACTCACAGTTTCAGGCGTCCTCACAGCACACTCACAGTTTCAAGCGTCCTCACAGCACACTCACAGTTTCAGGAGTCCTCACAGCACACTCACAGTTTCAGGCGTCCTCACAGCACACTCACAGTTTCAGGCGTCCTCAGAGCACACTCACAGTTTCAGGCGTCCTCACAGCACACTCACAGTTTTAGGCGTCCTCACAGCACACTCACAGTTTCAGGCGTCCTCACAGCACACTCACAGTTTAAGGCGTCCTCACAGCACACTCACAGTTTCAAGCGTCCTCACAGCACACTCACAGTTTCAAGCGTCCTCACAGCAAACTCACAGTTTCAAGCGTCCTCACAGCACACTCACAGTTTCAGGAGTCCTCACAGTTTCAGGCGTCCTCACAGCACACTCACAGTTTCAGGCGTCCTCAAGGCACACTCACAGTTTCAGGCATCCTCACAGCACACTCACAGTTTCAGGCGTCCTCATAGCACACTCACAGTTTCAGGCGTCCTCACAGTTTCAGGCGTCCTCCCAGCACACTCACAGTTTCAGGCATCCTCACAGCACACTCACAGTTTTAGGCGTCCTCACAGCACACTCACAGTTTCAGGCGTCCTCACAGCACACTCACAGTTTCAAGCGTCCTCACAGAACACTCACAGTTTCAGGCGTCCTCAAGGCACACTCACAGTTTCAGGCGTCCTCACAGCACACTCACAGTTTCAGGCGTCCTCATAGCACACTCACAGTTTCAGGCGTCCTCACAGTTTCAGGCGTCCTCACAGCACACTCACAGTTTCAGGCATCCTCAAAGCACACTCACAGTTTCAGGCGTCCTCACAGCACACTCACAGTTTCAGGCGTCCTCACAGCACACTCACAGTTTCAGGCGTCCTCACAGCACACTCACAGTTTCAAGCGTCCTCACAGCACACTCACAGTTTCAGGCGTCCTCACAGGACACTCACAGTTTCAGGCGTCCTCACAGCACACTCACAGTTTCAAGCGTCCTCACAGCACACTCACAGTTTCAGGCGTCCTCACAGCACACTCACAGTTTCAGGCGTCCTCACAGCACACTCACAGTTTCAGGCGTCCTCACAGCACACTCACAGTTTTAGGCGTCCTCACAGCACACTCACAGTTTCAGGCGTCCTCACAGCACACTCACAGTTTAAGGCGTCCTCACAGCACACTCACAGTTTCAAGCGTCCTCACAGCACACTCACAGTTTCAAGCGTCCTCACAGCAAACTCACAGTTTCAAGCGTCCTCACAGCACACTCACAGTTTCAGGAGTCCTCACAGTTTCAGGCGTCCTCACAGCACACTCACAGTTTCAGGCGTCCTCAAGGCACACTCACAGTTTCAGGCATCCTCACAGCACACTCACAGTTTCAAGCGTCCTCACAGCACACTCACAGTTTCAGGCGTCCTCACAGCACACTCACAGTTTCAGGCGTCCTCACAGCACACTCACAGTTTCAGGCGTCCTCACAGCACACTCACAGTTTTAGGCGTCCTCACAGCACACTCACAGTTTCAGGCGTCCTCACAGCACACTCACAGTTTAAGGCGTCCTCACAGCACACTCACAGTTTCAAGCGTCCTCACAGCACACTCACAGTTTCAAGCGTCCTCACAGCAAACTCACAGTTTCAAGCGTCCTCACAGCACACTCACAGTTTCAGGAGTCCTCACAGTTTCAGGCGTCCTCACAGCACACTCACAGTTTCAGGCGTCCTCAAGGCACACTCACAGTTTCAGGCATCCTCACAGCACACTCACAGTTTCAGGCGTCCTCATAGCACACTCACAGTTTCAGGCGTCCTCACAGTTTCAGGCGTCCTCCCAGCACACTCACAGTTTCAGGCATCCTCAAAGCACACTCACAGTTTCAGGCGTCATCACAGCACACTCACAGTTTCAGGCGTCCTCACAGCACACTCACAGTTTCAGGCGTCCTCACAGCACACTCACAGTTTCAAGCGTCCTCACAGCACCCTCACAGTTTCAGGCAACCTCACAGCAAACTCACAGTTTCAAGCGTCCTCACAGCACACTCACAGTTTCAAGCGTCCTCACAGCACACTCACAGTTTCAGGCGTCCTCACAGCACACTCACAGTTTCAAGCGTCCTCACAG
Source organism: Eucyclogobius newberryi (assembly GCF_026437365.1). Classification (NCBI taxonomy): domain Eukaryota; kingdom Metazoa; phylum Chordata; class Actinopteri; order Gobiiformes; family Gobiidae; genus Eucyclogobius; species Eucyclogobius newberryi. The sequence goes on from NW_027315834.1 coordinate 51,043,988, forward strand.
CACACTCACAGTTTCAGGTGTCCTCACAGCACACTCACAGTTTCAGGCGTCCTCACAGCACACTCACAGTTTTAGGCGTCCTCACAGCACACTCACAGTTTCAAGCGTCCTCACAGCACACTCACAGTTTCAGGCGTCCTCACAGCACACTCACAGTTTCAGGCCTCCTCACAGCACACTCACAGTTTCACGCGTCCTCACAGCACACTCACAGTTTCAGGCGTCCTCACAGCACACTCACAGTTTAAGGCGTCGTCACAGCACACTCACAGTTTCAAGCGTCCTCACAGCACACTCACAGTTTCAAGCGTCCTCACAGCACACTCACAGTTTCAGGAGTCCTCACAGTTTCAGGCGTCCTCACAGCACACTCACAGTTTCAGGCGTCCTCAAGGCACACTCACAGTTTCAGGCATCCTCACAGCACACTCACAGTTTCAGGCGTCCTCATAGCACACTCACAGTTTCAGGCGTCCTCACAGTTTCAGGCGTCCTCACAGCACACTCACAGTTTCAGGCATCCTCAAAGCACACTCACAGTTTCAGGCGTCCTCACAGCACACTCACAGTTTCAGGCGTCCTCACAGCACACTCACAGTTTCAGGCGTCCTAACAGCACACTCACAGTTTCAGCCGTCCTCACAGCACACTCACAGTTTAAGGCCTCCTCACAGCACACTCACAGTTTCAGGCGTCCTCACAGCACGCTCACAGTGTTAGACGTCCTCTAGGCACACTCACAGTTTCAGGCGTCCTCAAAGCACACTCACAGTTTCAGGCGTCCTCATAGCACACTCACAGTTTCAGGCGTCCTCACAGTTTCAGGCGTCCTCACAGCACACTCACAGTTTCAGGCATCCTCAAAGCACACTCACAGTTTCAGGCGTCCTCACAGCACACTCACAGTTTCAGGCGTCCTCACAGCACACTCACAGTGTCAGGCGTCCTCACAGCACACTCACAGTTTCAAGCGTCCTCACAGCACACTCACAGTTTCAGGCGTCCTCACAGCACACTCACAGTTTCAAGCGTCCTCACAGCACACTCACAGTTTCAAGCGTCCTCACAGCACACTCACAGTTTCAGGCGTCCTCACAGCACACTCACAGTTTCAGGCGTCCTCACAGCACACTCACAGTTTCAGGCGTCCTCACAGCACACTCACAGTTTCAGGAGTCCTCACAGTTTCAGGCGTCCTCACAGCACACTCACAGTTTCAGGCGTCCTCAAGGCACACTCACAGTTTCAGGCGTCCTCACAGCACACTCACAGTTTCAGGCGTCCTCATAGCACACTCAAAGTTTCAGGAGTCCTCACAGTTTCAGGCGTCCTCACAGCACACTCACAGTTTCAGGCGTCCTCACAGCACACTCACAGTTTCAGGCGTCCTCACAGCACACTCACAGTTTCAAGCGTCCTCACAGCACACTCACAGTTTCAGGAGTCCTCACAGTTTCAGGCGTCCTCACAGCACACTCACAGTTTCAGGCGTCCTCAAGGCACACTCACAGTTTCAGGCGTCCTCACAGCACACTCACAGTTTCAGGCGTCCTCATAGCACACTCACAGTTTCAGGAGTCCTCACAGTTTCAGGCGTCCTCACAGCACACTCACAGTTTCAGGCGTCCTCACAGCACACTCACAGTTTCAGGCATCCTCACTGCACACTCACAGTTTCAGGCGTCCTCACAGCACACTCACAGTTTCAGGCGTCCTCACAGCACACTCAGAGTTTCAGGCGTCCTCACAGCACACTCATAGTTTCAGGCGTCCTCACAGCAAACTCACAGTTTCAGGCGTCCTCACAGCACACTCACAGTTTCAAGCGTCCTCACAGCACATTCACAGTTTCAGGCGTCCTCACAGCACACTCACAGTTTCAAGCGTCCTCACAGCACACTCACAGTTTCAGGCGTCCTCACAGCACACTCACAGTTTCAGGCGTCCTCAAGGCACACTCACAGTTTCAGGCGTCCTCACAGCACACTCACAGTTTCAGGCGTCCTCATAGCACACTCACAGTTTCAGGCGTCCTCACAGTTTCAGGCGTCCTCACAGCACACTCACAGTTTCAGGCATCCTCAAAGCACACTCACAGTTTCAGGCGTCCTCACAGCACACTCACAGTTTCAGGCGTCCTCACAGCACACTCACAGTTTCAGGCGTCCTCACAGCACACTCACAGTTTCAAGCGTCCTCACAGCACACTCACAGTTTCAGGCGTTCTCACAGGACACTCACAGTTTCAGGCGTCCTCACAGCACACTCACAGTTTCAAGCGTCCTCACAGCACACTCACAGTTTCAGGAGTCCTCACAGCACACTCACAGTTTCAGGCGTCCTCACAGCACACTCACAGTTTCAGGCGTCCTCAGAGCACACTCACAGTTTCAGGCGTCCTCACAGCACACTCACAGTTTTAGGCGTCCTCACAGCACACTCACAGTTTCAGGCGTCCTCACAGCACACTCACAGTTTAAGGCGTCCTCACAGCACACTCACAGTTTCAAGCGTCCTCACAGCACACTCACAGTTTCAAGCGTCCTCACAGCAAACTCACAGTTTCAAGCGTCCTCACAGCACACTCACAGTTTCAGGAGTCCTCACAGTTTCAGGCGTCCTCACAGCACACTCACAGTTTCAGGCGTCCTCAAGGCACACTCACAGTTTCAGGCATCCTCACAGCACACTCACAGTTTCAGGCGTCCTCATAGCACACTCACAGTTTCAGGCGTCCTCACAGTTTCAGGCGTCCTCCCAGCACACTCACAGTTTCAGGCATCCTCAAAGCACACTCACAGTTTCAGGCGTCCTCACAGCACACTCACAGTTTCAAGCGTCCTCACAGCACCGTCACAGTTTCAGGCAACCTCACAGCAAACTCACAGTTTCAAGCGTCCTCACAGCACACTCACAGTTTCAAGCGTCCTCACAGCACACTCACAGTTTCAGGCGTCCTCACAGCACACTCACAGTTTCAAGCGTCCTCACAGCACACTCACAGTTTCAGGCGTCCTCACAGCACACTCACAGTTTCAGGCGTCCTCACAGCACACTCACAGTTTCAGGCGTCCTCACAGCACACTCACAGTTTCAGGAGTCCTCACAGTTTCAGGCGTCCTCACAGCACACTCACAGTTTCAGGCGTCCTCAAGGCACACTCACAGTTTCAGGCGTCCTCACAGCACACTCACAGTTTCAGGCGTCCTCATAGCACACTCAAAGTTTCAGGAGTCCTCACAGTTTCAGGCGTCCTCACAGCACACTCACAGTTTCAGGCGTCCTCAAGGCACACTCACAGTTTCAGGCATCCTCACAGCACACTCACAGTTTCAGGCGTCCTCATAGCACACTCACAGTTTCAGGCGTCCTCACAGTTTCAGGCGTCCTCCCAGCACACTCACAGTTTCAGGCATCCTCAAAGCACACTCACAGTTTCAGGCGTCATCACAGCACACTCACAGTTTCAGGCGTCCTCACAGCACACTCACAGTTTCAGGCGTCCTCACAGCACACTCACAGTTTCAAGCGTCCTCACAGCACCCTCACAGTTTCAGGCAACCTCACAGCAAACTCACAGTTTCAAGCGTCCTCACAGCACACTCACAGTTTCAAGCGTCCTCACAGCACACTCACAGTTTCAGGCGTCCTCACAGCACACTCACAGTTTCAAGCGTCCTCACAGCACACTCACAGTTTCAGGTGTCCTCACAGCACACTCACAGTTTCAGGCGTCCTCACAGCACACTCACAGTTTTAGGCGTCCTCACAGCACACTCACAGTTTCAAGCGTCCTCACAGCACACTCACAGTTTCAGGCGTCCTCACAGCACACTCACAGTTTCAGGCCTCCTCACAGCACACTCACAGTTTCACGCGTCCTCACAGCACACTCACAGTTTCAGGCGTCCTCACAGCACACTCACAGTTTAAGGCGTCGTCACAGCACACTCACAGTTTCAAGCGTCCTCACAGCACACTCACAGTTTCAAGCGTCCTCACAGCACACTCACAGTTTCAGGAGTCCTCACAGTTTCAGGCGTCCTCACAGCACACTCACAGTTTCAGGCGTCCTCAAGGCACACTCACAGTTTCAGGCATCCTCACAGCACACTCACAGTTTCAGGCGTCCTCATAGCACACTCACAGTTTCAGGCGTCCTCACAGTTTCAGACGTTCTCACAGCACACTCACAGTTTCAGGCATCCTCAAAGCACACTCACAGTTTCAGGCGTCCTCACAGCACACTCACAGTTTCAGGCGTCCTAACAGCACACTCACAGTTTCAGCCGTCCTCACAGCACACTCACAGTTTAAGGCCTCCTCACAGCACACTCACAGTTTCAGGCGTCCTCACAGCACGCTCACAGTGTTAGACGTCCTCTAGGCACACTCACAGTTTCAGGCGTCCTCAAAGCACACTCACAGTTTCAGGCGTCCTCATAGCACACTCACAGTTTCAGGCGTCCTCACAGTTTCAGGCGTCCTCACAGCACACTCACAGTTTCAGGCATCCTCAAAGCACACTCACAGTTTCAGGCGTCCTCACAGCACACTCACAGTTTCAGGCGTCCTCACAGCACACTCACAGTGTCAGGCGTCCTCACAGCACACTCACAGTTTCAAGCGTCCTCACAGCACACTCACAGTTTCAGGCGTCCTCACAGCACACTCACAGTTTCAAGCGTCCTCACAGCACACTCACAGTTTCAAGCGTCCTCACAGCACACTCACAGTTTCAGGCGTCCTCACAGCACACTCACAGTTTCAGGCGTCCTCACAGCACACTCACAGTTTCAGGCGTCCTCACAGCACACTCACAGTTTCAGGAGTCCTCACAGTTTCAGGCGTCCTCACAGCACACTCACAGTTTCAGGCGTCCTCAAGGCACACTCACAGTTTAAGGCGTCCTCACAGCACACTCACAGTTTCAAGCGTCCTCACAGCACACTCACAGTTTCAAGCGTCCTCACAGCAAACTCACAGTTTCAAGCGTCCTCACAGCACACTCACAGTTTCAGGAGTCCTCACAGTTTCAGGCGTCCTCACAGCACACTCACAGTTTCAGGCGTCCTCAAGGCACACTCACAGTTTCAGGCATCCTCACAGCACACTCACAGTTTCAGGCGTCCTCATAGCACACTCACAGTTTCAGGCGTCCTCACAGTTTCAGGCGTCCTCCCAGCACACTCACAGTTTCAGGCATCCTCAAAGCACACTCACAGTTTCAGGCGTCATCACAGCACACTCACAGTTTCAGGCGTCCTCACAGCACACTCACAGTTTCAGGCGTCCTCACAGCACACTCACAGTTTCAAGCGTCCTCACAGCACCCTCACAGTTTCAGGCAACCTCACAGCAAACTCACAGTTTCAAGCGTCCTCACAGCACACTCACAGTTTCAAGCGTCCTCACAGCACACTCACAGTTTCAGGCGTCCTCACAGCACACTCACAGTTTCAAGCGTCCTCACAGCACACTCACAGTTTCAGGCGTCCTCACAGCACACTCACAGTTTCAGGCGTCCTCACAGCACACTCACAGTTTCAGGCGTCCTCACAGCACACTCACAGTTTCAGGAGTCCTCACAGTTTCAGGCGTCCTCACAGCGAACTCACAGTTTCAGGCGTCCTCAAGGCACACTCACAGTTTCAGGCGTCCTCACAGCACACTCACAGTTTCAGGCGTCCTCATAGCACACTCAAAGTTTCAGGAGTCCTCACAGTTTCAGGCGTCCTCACAGCACACTCACAGTTTCAGGCGTCCTCACAGCACACTCACAGTTTCAGGCGTCCTCACAGCACACTCACAGTTTCAAGCGTCCTCACAGCACACTCACAGTTTCAGGAGTCCTCACAGTTTCAGGCGTCCTCACAGCACACTCACAGTTTCAGGCGTCCTCAAGGCACACTCACAGTTTCAGGCGTCCTCACAGCACACTCACAGTTTCAGGCGTCCTCATAGCACACTCACAGTTTCAGGAGTCCTCACAGTTTCAGGCGTCCTCACAGCACACTCACAGTTTCAGGCGTCCTCACAGCACACTCACAGTTTCAGGCATCCTCACTGCACACTCACAGTTTCAGGCGTCCTCACAGCACACTCACAGTTTCAGGCGTCCTCACAGCACACTCAGAGTTTCAGGCGTCCTCACAGCACACTCATAGTTTCAGGCGTCCTCACAGCAAACTCACAGTTTCAGGCGTCCTCACAGCACACTCACAGTTTCAAGCGTCCTCACAGCACACTCACAGTTTCAGGCGTCCTCACAGCACACTCACAGTTTCAAGCGTCCTCACAGCACACTCACAGTTTCAGGCGTCCTCACAGCACACTCACAGTTTCAAGCGTCCTCACAGAACACTCACAGTTTCAGGTGTCCTCACAGCACACTCACAGTTTCAGGCGTCCTCACAGCACACTCACAGTTTCAGGCGTCCTCACAGCAAACTCACAGTTTCAAGCGTCCTCACAGCACACTCACAGTTTCAGCCGTCCTCACAGCACACTCACAGTTTCAGGCCTCCTCACAGCACACTCACAGTTTCAGGCGTCCTCACAGCACGCTCACAGTTTCAGGCGTCCTCTAGGCACACTCATAGTTTCAGGCGTCCTCAAAGCACACTCACAGTTTAAGGCGTCCTCATAGCACACTCACAGTTTCAGGCGTCCTCACAGTTTCAGGCGTCCTCACAGCACACTCACAGTTTCAGGCATCCTCAAAGCACACTCACAGTTTCAGGCGTCCTCACAGCACACTCACAGTTTCAGGCGTCCTCACAGCACACTCACAGTGTCAGGCGTCCTCACAGCACACTCACAGTTTCAAGCGTCCTCACAGCACACTCACAGTTTCAGGCGTCCTCACAGCACACTCACAGTTTCAAGCGTCCTCACAGCACACTCACAGTTTCAGGCGTCCTCACAGCACACTCACAGTTTCAGGCGTCGTCACAGCACACTCACAGTTTCAAGCGTCCTCACAGCACACTCACAGTTTCAAGCGTCCTCACAGCACACTCACAGTTTCAGGAGTCCTCACAGTTTCAGGCGTCCTCACAGCACACTCACAGTTTCAGGCGTCCTCAAGGCACACTCAGTTTCAGGCGTCCTCACAGCACACTCACAGTTTCAGGCGTCCTCATAGCACACTCACAGTTTCAGGAGTCCTCACAGTTTCAGGCGTCCTCACAGCACACTCACAGTTTCAGGCGTCCTCACAGCACACTCACAGTTTCAGGCGTCCTCACTGCACACTCACAGTTTCAGGCGTCCTCACAGCACACTCACAGTTTCAGGCGTCCTCACAGCACACTCACAGTTTCAAGCGTCCTCACAGCACACTCACAGTTTCAGGAGTCCTCACAGTTTCAGGCGTCCTCACAGCACACTCACAGTTTCAGGCGTCCTCAAGGCACACTCACAGTTTCAGGCGTCCTCACAGCACACTCACAGTTTCAGGCGTCCTCATAGCACACTCACAGTTTCAGGAGTCCTCACAGTTTCAGGCGTCCTCACAGCACACTCACAGTTTCAGGCGTCCTCACAGCACACTCACAGTTTCAGGCGTCCTCACTGCACACTCACAGTTTCAGGCGTCCTCACAGCACACTCACAGTTTCAGGCGTCCTCACAGCACACTCACAGTTTCAGGCGTCCTCACAGCAAACTCACAGTTTCAGGCGTCCTCACAGCACACTCACAGTTTCAAGCATCCTCACAGCACACTCACAGTTTCAGGCGTCCTCACAGCACACTCACAGTTTCAAGCGTCCTCACAGCACACTCACAGTTTCAAGCGTCCTCACAGCACACTCACAGTTTCAGGCGTCCTCACAGCACACTCACAGTTTCAAGCGTCCTCACAGCACACTCACAGTTTCAGGCGTCCTCACAGCACACTCACAGTTTCAGGCGTCCTCACAGCACACTCACAGTTTCAGGCGTCCTCACAGTTTCAGGCGTCCTCACAGCACCCTCACAGTTTCAGGCAACCTCACAGCAAACTCACAGTTTCAAGCGTCCTCACAGCACACTCACAGTTTCAAGCGTCCTCACAGCACACTCACAGTTTCAGGCGTCCTCACAGCACACTCACAGTTTCAAGCGTCCTCACAGCACACTCACAGTTTCAGGTGTCCTCACAGCACACTCACAGTTTCAGGCGTCCTCACAGCACACTCACAGTTTTAGGCGTCCTCACAGCACACTCACAGTTTCAAGCGTCCTCACAGCACACTCACAGTTTCAGGCGTCCTCACAGCACACTCACAGTTTCAGGCCTCCTCACAGCACACTCACAGTTTCACGCGTCCTCACAGCACACTCACAGTTTCAGGCGTCCTCACAGCACACTCACAGTTTAAGGCGTCGTCACAGCACACTCACAGTTTCAAGCGTCCTCACAGCACACTCACAGTTTCAAGCGTCCTCACAGCACACTCACAGTTTCAGGAGTCCTCACAGTTTCAGGCGTCCTCACAGCACACTCACAGTTTCAGGCGTCCTCAAGGCACACTCACAGTTTCAGGCATCCTCACAGCACACTCACAGTTTCAGGCGTCCTCATAGCACACTCACAGTTTCAGGCGTCCTCACAGTTTCAGGCGTCCTCACAGCACACTCACAGTTTCAGGCATCCTCAAAGCACACTCACAGTTTCAGGCGTCCTCACAGCACACTCACAGTTTCAGGCGTCCTCACAGCACACTCACAGTTTCAGGCGTCCTAACAGCACACTCACAGTTTCAGCCGTCCTCACAGCACACTCACAGTTTAAGGCCTCCTCACAGCACACTCACAGTTTCAGGCGTCCTCACAGCACGCTCACAGTGTTAGACGTCCTCTAGGCACACTCACAGTTTCAGGCGTCCTCAAAGCACACTCACAGTTTCAGGCGTCCTCATAGCACACTCACAGTTTCAGGCGTCCTCACAGTTTCAGGCGTCCTCACAGCACACTCACAGTTTCAGGCATCCTCAAAGCACACTCACAGTTTCAGGCGTCCTCACAGCACACTCACAGTTTCAGGCGTCCTCACAGCACACTCACAGTGTCAGGCGTCCTCACAGCACACTCACAGTTTCAAGCGTCCTCACAGCACACTCACAGTTTCAGGCGTCCTCACAGCACACTCACAGTTTCAAGCGTCCTCACAGCACACTCACAGTTTCAAGCGTCCTCACAGCACACTCACAGTTTCAGGCGTCCTCACAGCACACTCACAGTTTCAGGCGTCCTCACAGCACACTCACAGTTTCAGGCGTCCTCACAGCACACTCACAGTTTCAGGAGTCCTCACAGTTTCAGGCGTCCTCACAGCACACTCACAGTTTCAGGCGTCCTCAAGGCACACTCACAGTTTAAGGCGTCCTCACAGCACACTCACAGTTTCAAGCGTCCTCACAGCACACTCACAGTTTCAAGCGTCCTCACAGCAAACTCACAGTTTCAAGCGTCCTCACAGCACACTCACAGTTTCAGGAGTCCTCACAGTTTCAGGCGTCCTCACAGCACACTCACAGTTTCAGGCGTCCTCAAGGCACACTCACAGTTTCAGGCATCCTCACAGCACACTCACAGTTTCAGGCGTCCTCATAGCACACTCACAGTTTCAGGCGTCCTCACAGTTTCAGGCGTCCTCCCAGCACACTCACAGTTTCAGGCATCCTCAAAGCACACTCACAGTTTCAGGCGTCATCACAGCACACTCACAGTTTCAGGCGTCCTCACAGCACACTCACAGTTTCAGGCGTCCTCACAGCACACTCACAGTTTCAAGCGTCCTCACAGCACCCTCACAGTTTCAGGCAACCTCACAGCAAACTCACAGTTTCAAGCGTCCTCACAGCACACTCACAGTTTCAAGCGTCCTCACAGCACACTCACAGTTTCAGGCGTCCTCACAGCACACTCACAGTTTCAAGCGTCCTCACAGCACACTCACAGTTTCAGGCGTCCTCACAGCACACTCACAGTTTCAGGCGTCCTCACAGCACACTCACAGTTTCAGGCGTCCTCACAGCACACTCACAGTTTCAGGAGTCCTCACAGTTTCAGGCGTCCTCACAGCGAACTCACAGTTTCAGGCGTCCTCAAGGCACACTCACAGTTTCAGGCGTCCTCACAGCACACTCACAGTTTCAGGCGTCCTCATAGCACACTCAAAGTTTCAGGAGTCCTCACAGTTTCAGGCGTCCTCACAGCACACTCACAGTTTCAGGCGTCCTCACAGCACACTCACAGTTTCAGGCGTCCTCACAGCACACTCACAGTTTCAAGCGTCCTCACAGCACACTCACAGTTTCAGGAGTCCTCACAGTTTCAGGCGTCCTCACAGCACACTCACAGTTTCAGGCGTCCTCAAGGCACACTCACAGTTTCAGGCGTCCTCACAGCACACTCACAGTTTCAGGCGTCCTCATAGCACACTCACAGTTTCAGGAGTCCTCACAGTTTCAGGCGTCCTCACAGCACACTCACAGTTTCAGGCGTCCTCACAGCACACTCACAGTTTCAGGCATCCTCACTGCACACTCACAGTTTCAGGCGTCCTCACAGCACACTCACAGTTTCAGGCGTCCTCACAGCACACTCAGAGTTTCAGGCGTCCTCACAGCACACTCATAGTTTCAGGCGTCCTCACAGCAAACTCACAGTTTCAGGCGTCCTCACAGCACACTCACAGTTTCAAGCGTCCTCACAGCACACTCACAGTTTCAGGCGTCCTCACAGCACACTCACAGTTTCAAGCGTCCTCACAGCACACTCACAGTTTCAGGCGTCCTCACAGCACACTCACAGTTTCAAGCGTCCTCACAGAACACTCACAGTTTCAGGTGTCCTCACAGCACACTCACAGTTTCAGGCGTCCTCACAGCACACTCACAGTTTCAGGCGTCCTCACAGCAAACTCACAGTTTCAAGCGTCCTCACAGCACACTCACAGTTTCAGCCGTCCTCACAGCACACTCACAGTTTCAGGCCTCCTCACAGCACACTCACAGTTTCAGGCGTCCTCACAGCACGCTCACAGTTTCAGGCGTCCTCTAGGCACACTCATAGTTTCAGGCGTCCTCAAAGCACACTCACAGTTTAAGGCGTCCTCATAGCACACTCACAGTTTCAGGCGTCCTCACAGTTTCAGGCGTCCTCACAGCACACTCACAGTTTCAGGCATCCTCAAAGCACACTCACAGTTTCAGGCGTCCTCACAGCACACTCACAGTTTCAGGCGTCCTCACAGCACACTCACAGTGTCAGGCGTCCTCACAGCACACTCACAGTTTCAAGCGTCCTCACAGCACACTCACAGTTTCAGGCGTCCTCACAGCACACTCACAGTTTCAAGCGTCCTCACAGCACACTCACAGTTTCAGGCGTCCTCACAGCACACTCACAGTTTCAGGCGTCGTCACAGCACACTCACAGTTTCAAGCGTCCTCACAGCACACTCACAGTTTCAAGCGTCCTCACAGCACACTCACAGTTTCAGGAGTCCTCACAGTTTCAGGCGTCCTCACAGCACACTCACAGTTTCAGGCGTCCTCAAGGCACACTCAGTTTCAGGCGTCCTCACAGCACACTCACAGTTTCAGGCGTCCTCATAGCACACTCACAGTTTCAGGAGTCCTCACAGTTTCAGGCGTCCTCACAGCACACTCACAGTTTCAGGCGTCCTCACAGCACACTCACAGTTTCAGGCGTCCTCACTGCACACTCACAGTTTCAGGCGTCCTCACAGCACACTCACAGTTTCAGGCGTCCTCACAGCACACTCACAGTTTCAAGCGTCCTCACAGCACACTCACAGTTTCAGGAGTCCTCACAGTTTCAGGCGTCCTCACAGCACACTCACAGTTTCAGGCGTCCTCAAGGCACACTCACAGTTTCAGGCGTCCTCACAGCACACTCACAGTTTCAGGCGTCCTCATAGCACACTCACAGTTTCAGGAGTCCTCACAGTTTCAGGCGTCCTCACAGCACACTCACAGTTTCAGGCGTCCTCACAGCACACTCACAGTTTCAGGCGTCCTCACTGCACACTCACAGTTTCAGGCGTCCTCACAGCACACTCACAGTTTCAGGCGTCCTCACAGCACACTCACAGTTTCAGGCGTCCTCACAGCAAACTCACAGTTTCAGGCGTCCTCACAGCACACTCACAGTTTCAAGCATCCTCACAGCACACTCACAGTTTCAGGCGTCCTCACAGCACACTCACAGTTTCAAGCGTCCTCACAGCACACTCACAGTTTCAAGCGTCCTCACAGCACACTCACAGTTTCAGGCGTCCTCACAGCACACTCACAGTTTCAAGCGTCCTCACAGCACACTCACAGTTTCAGGCGTCCTCACAGCACACTCACAGTTTCAGGCGTCCTCACAGCACACTCACAGTTTCAGGCGTCCTCACAGTTTCAGGCGTCCTCACAGCACACTCACAGTTTAAGGAGTCCTCACAGCACACTCACAGTTTCAAGCGTCCTCACAGCACACTCACAGTTTCAAGCGTCCTCACAGCACACTCACAGTTTCAGGAGTCCTCACAGTTTCAGGCGTCCTCACAGCACACTCACAGTTTCAGGCGTCCTCACAGCACACTCACAGTTTCAGGCGTCCTAACAGCACACTCACAGTTTCAGCCGTCCTCACAGCACACTCACAGTTTCAGGCCTCCTCACAGCACACTCACAGTTTCAGGCGTCCTCACAGCACGCTCACAGTGTCAGGTGTCCTCTAGGCACACTCACAGTTTCAGGCGTCCTCAAAGCACACTCACAGTTTCAGGCGTCCTCATAGCACACTCACAGTTTCAGGCGTCCTCACAGTTTCAGGCGTCCTCACAGCACACTCACAGTTTCAGGCATCCTCAAAGCACACTCACAGTTTCAGGCGTCCTCACAGCACACTCACAGTTTCAGGCGTCCTCACAGCACACTCACAGTGTCAGGCGTCCTCACAGCACACTCACAGTTTCAAGCGTCCTCACAGCACACTCACAGTTTCAGGCGTCCTCACAGCACACTCACAGTTTCAAGCGTCCTCACAGCACACTCACAGTTTCAAGCGTCCTCACAGCACACTCACAGTTTCAGGCGTCCTCACAGCACACTCACAGTTTCAGGCGTCCTCACAGCACACTCACAGTTTCAGGTGTCCTCAGAGCACACTCACAGTTTTAGGCGTCCTCACAGCACACTCACAGTTTCAGGCGTCCTCTCAGCACACTCACAGTTTCAAGCGTCCTCGCAGCACACTCACAGTTTCAGGCGTCCTCACAGCACACTCACAGTTTCAGGCGTCCTCACAGCACACTCACAGTTTCAAGCGTCCTCACAGCACAATCACAGTTTCAGGAGTCCTCACAGTTTCAGGCGTCCTCACAGCACACTCACAGTTTCAGGCGTCCTAAAGGCACACTCACAGTTTCAGGCGTCCTCACAGCACACTCACAGTTTCAGGCGTCCTCATAGCACACTCACAGTTTCAGGAGTCCTCACAGTTTCAGGCGTCCTCACAGCACACTCACAGTTTCAGGCGTCCTCACAGCACACTCACAGTTTCAGGCGTCCTCACTGCACACTCACAGTTTCAGGCGTCCTCACAGCACACTCACAGTTTCAAGCGTCCTCACAGCACACTCACAGTTTCAGGAGTCCTCACAGTTTCAGGCGTCCTCACAGCACACTCACAGTTTCAGGCGTCCTCAAGGCACACTCACAGTTTCAGGCGTCCTCACAGCACACTCACAGTTTCAGGCGTCCTCATAGCACACTCACAGTTTCAGGAGTCCTCACAGTTTCAGGCGTCCTCACAGCACACTCACAGTTTCAGGCGTCCTCACAGCACACTCACAGTTTCAGCCGTCCTCACTGCACACTCACAGTTTCAGGCGTCCTCACAGCACACTCACAGTTTCAGGCGTCCTCACAGCACACTCACAGTTTCAGGCGTCCTCATAGCACACTCACAGTTTCAGGAGTCCTCACAGTTTCAGGCGTCCTCACAGTTTCAGGCGTCCTCACAGCACACTCACAGTTTCAGGCGTCCTCAAGGCACACTCACAGTTTCAGGCGTCCTCACAGCACACTCACAGTTTCAGGCGTCCTCATAGCACACTCACAGTTTCAGGAGTCCTCACAGTTTCAGGCGTCCTCACAGCACACTCACAGTTTCAGGCGTCCTCACAGCACACTCACAGTTTCAGGCGTCCTCACTGCACACTCACAGTTTCAGGCGTCCTCACAGCACACTCACAGTTTCAGGCGTCCTCACAGCACACTCACAGTTTCAGGTGTCCTCACAGCAAACTCACAGTTTCAGGCGTCCTCACAGCACACTCACAGTTTCAAGCGTCCTCAAAGCACACTCACAGTTTCAGGCGTCCTCACAGCACACTCACAGTTTCACGCGTCCTCACAGCACACTCACAGTTTCAAGCGTCCTCACAGCACACTCACAGTTTCAGGCGTCCTCACAGCACACTCACAGTTTCAAGCGTCCTCACAGCACACTCACAGTTTCAGGCGTCCTCACAGCACACTCACAGTTTCAGGCGTCCTCACAGCACACTCACAGTTTCAAGCGTCCTCACAGCACACTCACAGTTTCAGGCGTCCTCACAGCACACTCACAGTTTCAGGCGTCCTCACAGCACACTCACAGTTTCAGGCGTCCTCACAGCACACTCACAGTTTCAGGCGTCCTCACAGCACACTCACAGTTTCAAGCGTCCTCACAACACACTCACAGTAACAAGCGTCCTCACAGCACACTCACAGTTTCAGGAGTCCTCACAGTTTCAGGCGTCCTCACAGCAAACTCACAGTTTCAGGCATCCTCAAGGCACACTCACAGTTTCAAGCGTCCTCACAGCACACTCACAGTTTCAAGCGTCCTCACAGCACACTCACAGTTTCTGGAGTCCTCACAGTTTCAGGCGTCCTCACAGCACACTCACAGTTTCAGGCGTCCTCACAGCACACTCACAGTTTCAGGCGTCCTAACAGCACACTCACAGTTTCAGGCGTCCTCATAGCACACTCACAGTTTCAGGCGTCCTCACAGTTTCAGGCGTCCTCACAGCACACTCACAGTTTCAGGCATCCTCAAAGCACACTCACAGTTTCAGGCGTCCTCACAGCACACTCACAGTTTCAGGCGTCCTCACAGCACACTCACAGTTTCAGGCGTCCTCACAGCACACTCACAGTTTCAAGCGTCCTCACAGAACACTCACAGTTTCAGGCGTCCTCAAGGCACACTCACAGTTTCAGGCGTCCTCACAGCACACTCACAGTTTCAGGCGTCCTCATAGCACACTCACAGTTTCAGGCGTCCTCACAGTTTCAGGCGTCCTCACAGCACACTCACAGTTTCAGGCATCCTCAAAGCACACTCACAGTTTCAGGCGTCCTCACAGCACACTCACAGTTTCAGGCGTCCTCACAGCACACTCACAGTTTCAGGCGTCCTCACAGCACACTCACAGTTTCAAGCGTCCTCACAGCACACTCACAGTTTCAGGCGTCCTCACAGGACACTCACAGTTTCAGGCGTCCTCACAGCACACTCACAGTTTCAAGCGTCCTCACAGCACACTCACAGTTTCAGGCGTCCTCAAGGCACACTCACAGTTTCAGGCGTCCTCACAGCACACTCACAGTTTCAGGCGTCCTCACAGCACACTCACAGTTTCAAGCGTCCTCACAGCACACTCACAGTTTCAGGCGTCCTCACAGCACACTCACAGTTTTAGGCGTCCTCACAGCACACTCACAGTTTCAGGCGTCCTCACAGCACACTCACAGTTTAAGGCGTCCTCACAGCACACTCACAGTTTCAAGCGTCCTCACAGCACACTCACAGTTTCAAGCGTCCTCACAGCACACTCACAGTTTCAAGCGTCCTCACAGCACACTCACAGTTTCAGGAGTCCTCACAGTTTCAGGCGTCCTCACAGCACACTCACAGTTTCAGGCGTCCTCAAGGCACACTCACAGTTTCAGGCATCCTCACAGCACACTCACAGTTTCAGGCGTCCTCATTGCACACTCACAGTTTCAGGCGTCCTCACAGTTTCAGGCGTCCTCCCAGCACACTCACAGTTTCAGGCATCCTCAAAGCACACTCACAGTTTCAGGCGTCATCACAGCACACTCACAGTTTCAGGCGTCCTCACAGCACACTCACAGTTTCAGGCGTCCTCACAGCACACTCACAGTTTCAAGCGTCCTCACAGCACCCTCACAGTTTCAGGCAACCTCACAGCAAACTCACAGTTTCAAGCGTCCTCACAGCACACTCACAGTTTCAAGCGTCCTCACAGCACACTCACAGTTTCAGGCGTCCTCACAGCACACTCACAGTTTCAAGCGTCCTCACAGCACACTCACAGTTTCAGGTGTCCTCACAGCACACTCACAGTTTCAGGCGTCCTCACAGCACACTCACAGTTTTAGGCGTCCTCACAGCACACTCACAGTTTCAAGCGTCCTCACAGCACACTCACAGTTTCAGGCGTCCTCACAGCACACTCACAGTTTAAGGCGTCGTCAAAGCACACTCACAGTTTCAAGCGTCCTCACAGCACACTCACAGTTTCAAGCGTCCTCACAGCACACTCACAGTTTCAGGAGTCCTCACAGTTTCAGGCGTCCTCACAGCACACTCACAGTTTCAGGCGTCCTCAAGGCACACTCACAGTTTCAGGCATCCTCACAGCACACTCACAGTTTCAGGCGTCCTCATAGCACACTCACAGTTTCAGGCGTCCTCACAGTTTCAGGCGTCCTCACAGCACACTCACAGTTTCAGGCATCCTCAAAGCACACTCACAGTTTCAGGCGTCCTCACAGCACACTCACAGTTTCAGGCGTCCTCACAGCACACTCACAGTTTCAGGCGTCCTAACAGCACACTCACAGTTTCAGCCGTCCTCACAGCACACTCACAGTTTAAGGCCTCCTCACAGCACACTCACAGTTTCAGGCGTCCTCACAGCACACTCACAGTTTCAAGCGTCCTCACAGCACACTCACAGTTTCAGGCGTCCTCACAGCACACTCACAGTTTTAGGCGTCCTCACAGCACACTCACAGTTTCAGGCGTCCTCACAGCACACTCACAGTTTAAGGCGTCCTCACAGCACACTCACAGTTTCAAGCGTCCTCACAGCACACTCACAGTTTCAAGCGTCCTCACAGCACACTCACAGTTTCAAGCGTCCTCACAGCACACTCACAGTTTCAGGAGTCCTCACAGTTTCAGGCGTCCTCACAGCACACTCACAGTTTCAGGCGTCCTCAAGGCACACTCACAGTTTCAGGCATCCTCACAGCACACTCACAGTTTCAGGCGTCCTCATTGCACACTCACAGTTTCAGGCGTCCTCACAGTTTCAGGCGTCCTCCCAGCACACTCACAGTTTCAGGCATCCTCAAAGCACACTCACAGTTTCAGGCGTTATCACAGCACACTCACAGTTTCAGGCGTCCTCACAGCACACTCACAGTTTCAGGCGTCCTCACAGCACACTCACAGTTTCAAGCGTCCTCACAGCACCCTCACAGTTTCAGGCAACCTCACAGCAAACTCACAGTTTCAAGCGTCCTCACAGCACACTCACAGTTTCAAGCGTCCTCACAGCACACTCACAGTTTCAGGCGTCCTCACAGCACACTCACAGTTTCAAGCGTCCTCACAGCACACTCACAGTTTCAGGTGTCCTCACAGCACACTCACAGTTTCAGGCGTCCTCACAGCACACTCACAGTTTTAGGCGTCCTCACAGCACACTCACAGTTTCAAGCGTCCTCACAGCACACTCACAGTTTCAGGCGTCCTCACAGCACACTCACAGTTTAAGGCGTCGTCAAAGCACACTCACAGTTTCAAGCGTCCTCACAGCACACTCACAGTTTCAAGCGTCCTCACAGCACACTCACAGTTTCAGGAGTCCTCACAGTTTCAGGCGTCCTCACAGCACACTCACAGTTTCAGGCGTCCTCAAGGCACACTCACAGTTTCAGGCATCCTCACAGCACACTCACAGTTTCAGGCGTCCTCATAGCACACTCACAGTTTCAGGCGTCCTCACAGTTTCAGGCGTCCTCACAGCACACTCACAGTTTCAGGCATCCTCAAAGCACACTCACAGTTTCAGGCGTCCTCACAGCACACTCACAGTTTCAGGCGTCCTCACAGCACACTCACAGTTTCAGGCGTCCTAACAGCACACTCACAGTTTCAGCCGTCCTCACAGCACACTCACAGTTTAAGGCCTCCTCACAGCACACTCACAGTTTCAGGCATCCTCACAGCACACTCACAGTTTCAGGCATCCTCAAAGCACACTCACAGTTTCAGGCGTCCTCACAGCACACTCACAGTTTCAGGCGTCCTCACAGCACACTCACAGTGTCAGGCGTCCTCACAGCACACTCACAGTTTCAAGCGTCCTCACAGCACACTCACAGTTTCAGGCGTCCTCACAGCACACTCACAGTTTCAAGCGTCCTCACAGCACACTCACAGTTTCAAGCGTCCTCACAGCACACTCACAGTTTCAGGCGTCCTCACAGCACACTCACAGTTTCAGGCGTCCTCACAGCACACTCACAGTTTCAGGCGTCCTCACAGCACACTCACAGTTTCAGGAGTCCTCACAGTTTCAGGCGTCCTCACAGCACACTCACAGTTTCAGGCGTCCTCAAGGCACACTCACAGTTTCAGGCGTCCTCACAGCACACTCACAGTTTCAGGCGTCCTCATAGCACACTCAAAGTTTCAGGAGTCCTCACAGTTTCAGGCGTCCTCACAGCACACTCACAGTTTCAGGCGTCCTCACAGCACACTCACAGTTTCAGGCGTCCTCACAGCACACTCACAGTTTCAAGCGTCCTCACAGCACACTCACAGATTCAGGAGTCCTCACAGTTTCAGGCGTCCTCACAGCACACTCACAGTTTCAGGCGTCCTCAAGGCACACTCACAGTTTCAGGCGTCCTCACAGCACACTCACAGTTTCAGGCGTCCTCATAGCACACTCACAGTTTCAGGAGTCCTCACAGTTTCAGGCGTCCTCACAGCACACTCACAGTTTCAGGCGTCCTCACAGCACACTCACAGTTTCAGGCGTCCTCATAGCACACTCACAGTTTCAGGAGTCCTCACAGTTTCAGGCGTCCTCACAGCACACTCACAGTTTCAAGCGTCCTCACAGCACACTCACAGTTTCAGGCGTCCTCACAGCACACTCACAGTTTCAAGCGTCCTCACAGCACACTCACAGTTTCAGGCGTCCTCACAGCACACTCACAGTTTCAGGCGTCGTCACAGCACACTCACAGTTTCAAGCGTCCTCACAGCACACTCACAGTTTCAAGCGTCCTCACAGCACACTCACAGTTTCAGGAGTCCTCACAGTTTCAGGCGTCCTCACAGCACACTCACAGTTTCAGGCGTCCTCAAGGCACACTCAGTTTCAGGCGTCCTCACAGCACACTCACAGTTTCAGGCGTCCTCATAGCACACTCACAGTTTCAGGAGTCCTCACAGTTTCAGGCGTCCTCACAGCACACTCACAGTTTCAGGCGTCCTCACAGCACACTCACAGTTTCAGGCGTCCTCACTGCACACTCACAGTTTCAGGCGTCCTCACAGCACACTCACAGTTTCAGGCGTCCTCACAGCACACTCACAGTTTCAAGCGTCCTCACAGCACACTCACAGTTTCAGGAGTCCTCACAGTTTCAGGCGTCCTCACAGCACACTCACAGTTTCAGGCGTCCTCAAGGCACACTCACAGTTTCAGGCGTCCTCACAGCACACTCACAGTTTCAGGCGTCCTCATAGCACACTCACAGTTTCAGGAGTCCTCACAGTTTCAGGCGTCCTCACAGCACACTCACAGTTTCAGGCGTCCTCACAGCACACTCACAGTTTCAGGCGTCCTCACTGCACACTCACAGTTTCAGGCGTCCTCACAGCACACTCACAGTTTCAGGCGTCCTCACAGCACACTCACAGTTTCAGGCGTCCTCACAGCAAACTCACAGTTTCAGGCGTCCTCACAGCACACTCACAGTTTCAAGCATCCTCACAGCACACTCACAGTTTCAGGCGTCCTCACAGCACACTCACAGTTTCAAGCGTCCTCACAGCACACTCACAGTTTCAAGCGTCCTCACAGCACACTCACAGTTTCAGGCGTCCTCACAGCACACTCACAGTTTCAAGCGTCCTCACAGCACACTCACAGTTTCAGGCGTCCTCACAGCACACTCACAGTTTCAGGCGTCCTCACAGCACACTCACAGTTTCAGGCGTCCTCACAGTTTCAGGCGTCCTCACAGCACACTCACAGTTTAAGGAGTCCTCACAGCACACTCACAGTTTCAAGCGTCCTCACAGCACACTCACAGTTTCAAGCGTCCTCACAGCACACTCACAGTTTCAGGAGTCCTCACAGTTTCAGGCGTCCTCACAGCACACTCACAGTTTCAGGCGTCCTCACAGCACACTCACAGTTTCAGGCGTCCTAACAGCACACTCACAGTTTCAGCCGTCCTCACAGCACACTCACAGTTTCAGGCCTCCTCACAGCACACTCACAGTTTCAGGCGTCCTCACAGCACGCTCACAGTGTCAGGTGTCCTCTAGGCACACTCACAGTTTCAGGCGTCCTCAAAGCACACTCACAGTTTCAGGCGTCCTCATAGCACACTCACAGTTTCAGGCGTCCTCACAGTTTCAGGCGTCCTCACAGCACACTCACAGTTTCAGGCATCCTCAAAGCACACTCACAGTTTCAGGCGTCCTCACAGCACACTCACAGTTTCAGGCGTCCTCACAGCACACTCACAGTGTCAGGCGTCCTCACAGCACACTCACAGTTTCAAGCGTCCTCACAGCACACTCACAGTTTCAGGCGTCCTCACAGCACACTCACAGTTTCAAGCGTCCTCACAGCACACTCACAGTTTCAAGCGTCCTCACAGCACACTCACAGTTTCAGGCGTCCTCACAGCACACTCACAGTTTCAGGCGTCCTCACAGCACACTCACAGTTTCAGGTGTCCTCAGAGCACACTCACAGTTTTAGGCGTCCTCACAGCACACTCACAGTTTCAGGCGTCCTCTCAGCACACTCACAGTTTCAAGCGTCCTCGCAGCACACTCACAGTTTCAGGCGCCCTCACAGCACACTCACAGTTTCAGGCGTCCTCACAGCACACTCACAGTTTCAAGCGTCCTCACAGCACAATCACAGTTTCAGGAGTCCTCACAGTTTCAGGCGTCCTCACAGCACACTCACAGTTTCAGGCGTCCTAAAGGCACACTCACAGTTTCAGGCGTCCTCACAGCACACTCACAGTTTCAGGCGTCCTCATAGCACACTCACAGTTTCAGGAGTCCTCACAGTTTCAGGCGTCCTCACAGCACACTCACAGTTTCAGGCGTCCTCACAGCACACTCACAGTTTCAGGCGTCCTCACTGCACACTCACAGTTTCAGGCGTCCTCACAGCACACTCACAGTTTCAAGCGTCCTCACAGCACACTCACAGTTTCAGGAGTCCTCACAGTTTCAGGCGTCCTCACAGCACACTCACAGTTTCAGGCGTCCTCAAGGCACACTCACAGTTTCAGGCGTCCTCACAGCACACTCACAGTTTCAGGCGTCCTCATAGCACACTCACAGTTTCAGGAGTCCTCACAGTTTCAGGCGTCCTCACAGCACACTCACAGTTTCAGGCGTCCTCACAGCACACTCACAGTTTCAGCCGTCCTCACTGCACACTCACAGTTTCAGGCGTCCTCACAGCACACTCACAGTTTCAGGCGTCCTCACAGCACACTCACAGTTTCAGGCGTCCTCATAGCACACTCACAGTTTCAGGAGTCCTCACAGTTTCAGGCGTCCTCACAGTTTCAGGCGTCCTCACAGCACACTCACAGTTTCAGGCGTCCTCAAGGCACACTCACAGTTTCAGGCGTCCTCACAGCACACTCACAGTTTCAGGCGTCCTCATAGCACACTCACAGTTTCAGGAGTCCTCACAGTTTCAGGCGTCCTCACAGCACACTCACAGTTTCAGGCGTCCTCACAGCACACTCACAGTTTCAGGCGTCCTCACTGCACACTCACAGTTTCAGGCGTCCTCACAGCACACTCACAGTTTCAGGCGTCCTCACAGCACACTCACAGTTTCAGGTGTCCTCACAGCAAACTCACAGTTTCAGGCGTCCTCACAGCACACTCACAGTTTCAAGCGTCCTCAAAGCACACTCACAGTTTCAGGCGTCCTCACAGCACACTCACAGTTTCACGCGTCCTCACAGCACACTCACAGTTTCAAGCGTCCTCACAGCACACTCACAGTTTCAGGCGTCCTCACAGCACACTCACAGTTTCAAGCGTCCTCACAGCACACTCACAGTTTCAGGCGTCCTCACAGCACACTCACAGTTTCAGGCGTCCTCACAGCACACTCACAGTTTCAAGCGTCCTCACAGCACACTCACAGTTTCAGGCGTCCTCACAGCACACTCACAGTTTCAGGCGTCCTCACAGCACACTCACAGTTTCAGGCGTCCTCACAGCACACTCACAGTTTCAGGCGTCCTCACAGCACACTCACAGTTTCAAGCGTCCTCACAACACACTCACAGTAACAAGCGTCCTCACAGCACACTCACAGTTTCAGGAGTCCTCACAGTTTCAGGCGTCCTCACAGCAAACTCACAGTTTCAGGCATCCTCAAGGCACACTCACAGTTTCAAGCGTCCTCACAGCACACTCACAGTTTCAAGCGTCCTCACAGCACACTCACAGTTTCTGGAGTCCTCACAGTTTCAGGCGTCCTCACAGCACACTCACAGTTTCAGGCGTCCTCACAGCACACTCACAGTTTCAGGCGTCCTAACAGCACACTCACAGTTTCAGGCGTCCTCATAGCACACTCACAGTTTCAGGCGTCCTCACAGTTTCAGGCGTCCTCACAGCACACTCACAGTTTCAGGCATCCTCAAAGCACACTCACAGTTTCAGGCGTCCTCACAGCACACTCACAGTTTCAGGCGTCCTCACAGCACACTCACAGTTTCAGGCGTCCTCACAGCACACTCACAGTTTCAAGCGTCCTCACAGAACACTCACAGTTTCAGGCGTCCTCAAGGCACACTCACAGTTTCAGGCGTCCTCACAGCACACTCACAGTTTCAGGCGTCCTCATAGCACACTCACAGTTTCAGGCGTCCTCACAGTTTCAGGCGTCCTCACAGCACACTCACAGTTTCAGGCATCCTCAAAGCACACTCACAGTTTCAGGCGTCCTCACAGCACACTCACAGTTTCAAGCGTCCTCACAGCACACTCACAGTTTCAGGCGTCCTCACAGGACACTCACAGTTTCAGGCGTCCTCACAGCACACTCACAGTTTCAAGCGTCCTCACAGCACACTCACAGTTTCAGGCGTCCTCAAGGCACACTCACAGTTTCAGGCGTCCTCACAGCACACTCACAGTTTCAGGCGTCCTCACAGCACACTCACAGTTTCAAGCGTCCTCACAGCACACTCACAGTTTCAGGCGTCCTCACAGCACACTCACAGTTTTAGGCGTCCTCACAGCACACTCACAGTTTCAGGCGTCCTCACAGCACACTCACAGTTTAAGGCGTCCTCACAGCACACTCACAGTTTCAAGCGTCCTCACAGCACACTCACAGTTTCAAGCGTCCTCACAGCACACTCACAGTTTCAAGCGTCCTCACAGCACACTCACAGTTTCAGGAGTCCTCACAGTTTCAGGCGTCCTCACAGCACACTCACAGTTTCAGGCGTCCTCAAGGCACACTCACAGTTTCAGGCATCCTCACAGCACACTCACAGTTTCAGGCGTCCTCATTGCACACTCACAGTTTCAGGCGTCCTCACAGTTTCAGGCGTCCTCCCAGCACACTCACAGTTTCAGGCATCCTCAAAGCACACTCACAGTTTCAGGCGTCATCACAGCACACTCACAGTTTCAGGCGTCCTCACAGCACACTCACAGTTTCAGGCGTCCTCACAGCACACTCACAGTTTCAAGCGTCCTCACAGCACCCTCACAGTTTCAGGCAACCTCACAGCAAACTCACAGTTTCAAGCGTCCTCACAGCACACTCACAGTTTCAAGCGTCCTCACAGCACACTCACAGTTTCAGGCGTCCTCACAGCACACTCACAGTTTCAAGCGTCCTCACAGCACACTCACAGTTTCAGGTGTCCTCACAGCACACTCACAGTTTCAGGCGTCCTCACAGCACACTCACAGTTTTAGGCGTCCTCACAGCACACTCACAGTTTCAAGCGTCCTCACAGCACACTCACAGTTTCAGGCGTCCTCACAGCACACTCACAGTTTAAGGCGTCGTCAAAGCACACTCACAGTTTCAAGCGTCCTCACAGCACACTCACAGTTTCAAGCGTCCTCACAGCACACTCACAGTTTCAGGAGTCCTCACAGTTTCAGGCGTCCTCACAGCACACTCACAGTTTCAGGCGTCCTCAAGGCACACTCACAGTTTCAGGCATCCTCACAGCACACTCACAGTTTCAGGCGTCCTCATAGCACACTCACAGTTTCAGGCGTCCTCACAGTTTCAGGCGTCCTCACAGCACACTCACAGTTTCAGGCATCCTCAAAGCACACTCACAGTTTCAGGCGTCCTCACAGCACACTCACAGTTTCAGGCGTCCTCACAGCACACTCACAGTTTCAGGCGTCCTAACAGCACACTCACAGTTTCAGCCGTCCTCACAGCACACTCACAGTTTAAGGCCTCCTCACAGCACACTCACAGTTTCAGGCGTCCTCACAGCACACTCACAGTTTCAAGCGTCCTCACAGCACACTCACAGTTTCAGGCGTCCTCACAGCACACTCACAGTTTTAGGCGTCCTCACAGCACACTCACAGTTTCAGGCGTCCTCACAGCACACTCACAGTTTAAGGCGTCCTCACAGCACACTCACAGTTTCAAGCGTCCTCACAGCACACTCACAGTTTCAAGCGTCCTCACAGCACACTCACAGTTTCAAGCGTCCTCACAGCACACTCACAGTTTCAGGAGTCCTCACAGTTTCAGGCGTCCTCACAGCACACTCACAGTTTCAGGCGTCCTCAAGGCACACTCACAGTTTCAGGCATCCTCACAGCACACTCACAGTTTCAGGCGTCCTCATTGCACACTCACAGTTTCAGGCGTCCTCACAGTTTCAGGCGTCCTCCCAGCACACTCACAGTTTCAGGCATCCTCAAAGCACACTCACAGTTTCAGGCGTTATCACAGCACACTCACAGTTTCAGGCGTCCTCACAGCACACTCACAGTTTCAGGCGTCCTCACAGCACACTCACAGTTTCAAGCGTCCTCACAGCACCCTCACAGTTTCAGGCAACCTCACAGCAAACTCACAGTTTCAAGCGTCCTCACAGCACACTCACAGTTTCAAGCGTCCTCACAGCACACTCACAGTTTCAGGCGTCCTCACAGCACACTCACAGTTTCAAGCGTCCTCACAGCACACTCACAGTTTCAGGTGTCCTCACAGCACACTCACAGTTTCAGGCGTCCTCACAGCACACTCACAGTTTTAGGCGTCCTCACAGCACACTCACAGTTTCAAGCGTCCTCACAGCACACTCACAGTTTCAGGCGTCCTCACAGCACACTCACAGTTTAAGGCGTCGTCAAAGCACACTCACAGTTTCAAGCGTCCTCACAGCACACTCACAGTTTCAAGCGTCCTCACAGCACACTCACAGTTTCAGGAGTCCTC
Source organism: Eucyclogobius newberryi (assembly GCF_026437365.1). NCBI lineage: Eukaryota > Metazoa > Chordata > Actinopteri > Gobiiformes > Gobiidae > Eucyclogobius > Eucyclogobius newberryi. Next base: position 51,069,816 of record NW_027315834.1, read on the forward strand.
ACAGTTTCAGGCGTCCTCACAGCACACTCACAGTTTCAGGCGTCCTCAAGGCACACTCACAGTTTCAGGCATCCTCACAGCACACTCACAGTTTCAGGCGTCCTCATAGCACACTCACAGTTTCAGGCGTCCTCACAGTTTCAGGCGTCCTCACAGCACACTCACAGTTTCAGGCATCCTCAAAGCACACTCACAGTTTCAGGCGTCCTCACAGCACACTCACAGTTTCAGGCGTCCTCACAGCACACTCACAGTTTCAGGCGTCCTAACAGCACACTCACAGTTTCAGCCGTCCTCACAGCACACTCACAGTTTAAGGCCTCCTCACAGCACACTCACAGTTTCAGGCATCCTCACAGCACACTCACAGTTTCAGGCATCCTCAAAGCACACTCACAGTTTCAGGCGTCCTCACAGCACACTCACAGTTTCAGGCGTCCTCACAGCACACTCACAGTGTCAGGCGTCCTCACAGCACACTCACAGTTTCAAGCGTCCTCACAGCACACTCACAGTTTCAGGCGTCCTCACAGCACACTCACAGTTTCAAGCGTCCTCACAGCACACTCACAGTTTCAAGCGTCCTCACAGCACACTCACAGTTTCAGGCGTCCTCACAGCACACTCACAGTTTCAGGCGTCCTCACAGCACACTCACAGTTTCAGGCGTCCTCACAGCACACTCACAGTTTCAGGAGTCCTCACAGTTTCAGGCGTCCTCACAGCACACTCACAGTTTCAGGCGTCCTCAAGGCACACTCACAGTTTCAGGCGTCCTCACAGCACACTCACAGTTTCAGGCGTCCTCATAGCACACTCAAAGTTTCAGGAGTCCTCACAGTTTCAGGCGTCCTCACAGCACACTCACAGTTTCAGGCGTCCTCACAGCACACTCACAGTTTCAGGCGTCCTCACAGCACACTCACAGTTTCAAGCGTCCTCACAGCACACTCACAGATTCAGGAGTCCTCACAGTTTCAGGCGTCCTCACAGCACACTCACAGTTTCAGGCGTCCTCAAGGCACACTCACAGTTTCAGGCGTCCTCACAGCACACTCACAGTTTCAGGCGTCCTCATAGCACACTCACAGTTTCAGGAGTCCTCACAGTTTCAGGCGTCCTCACAGCACACTCACAGTTTCAGGCGTCCTCACAGCACACTCACAGTTTCAGGCATCCTCACTGCACACTCACAGTTTCAGGCGTCCTCACAGCACACTCACAGTTTCAGGCGTCCTCACAGCACACTCAGAGTTTCAGGCGTCCTCACAGCACACTCATAGTTTCAGGCGTCCTCACAGCAAACTCACAGTTTCAGGCGTCCTCACAGCACACTCACAGTTTCAAGCGTCCTCACAGCACACTCACAGTTTCAGGCGTCCTCACAGCACACTCACAGTTTCAAGCGTCCTCACAGCACACTCACAGTTTCAGGCGTCCTCACAGCACACTCACAGTTTCAAGCGTCCTCACAGAACACTCACAGTTTCAGGTGTCCTCACAGCACACTCACAGTTTCAGGCGTCCTCATAGCACACTCACAGTTTCAGGCGTCCTCACAGCACACTCACAGTTTCAAGCGTCCTCACAGCACACTCACAGTTTCAGCCGTCCTCACAGCACACTCACAGTTTCAGGCCTCCTCACAGCATACTCACAGTTTCAGGCGTCCTCACAGCACGCTCACAGTTTCAGGCGTCCTCTAGGCACACTCATAGTTTCAGGCGTCCTCAAAGCACACTCACAGTTTAAGGCGTCCTCATAGCACACTCACAGTTTCAGGCGTCCTCACAGTTTCAGGCGTCCTCACAGCACACTCACAGTTTCAGGCATCCTCAAAGCACACTCACAGTTTCAGGCGTCCTCACAGCACACTCACAGTTTCAGGCGTCCTCACAGCACACTCACAGTGTCAGGCGTCCTCACAGCACACTCACAGTTTCAAGCGTCCTCACAGCACACTCACAGTTTCAGGCGTCCTCACAGCACACTCACAGTTTCAAGCGTCCTCACAGCACACTCACAGTTTCAGGCGTCCTCACAGCACACTCACAGTTTCAGGCGTCGTCACAGCACACTCACAGTTTCAAGCGTCCTCACAGCACACTCACAGTTTCAAGCGTCCTCACAGCACACTCACAGTTTCAGGAGTCCTCACAGTTTCAGGCGTCCTCACAGCACACTCACAGTTTCAGGCGTCCTCAAGGCACACTCAGTTTCAGGCGTCCTCACAGCACACTCACAGTTTCAGGCGTCCTCATAGCACACTCACAGTTTCAGGAGTCCTCACAGTTTCAGGCGTCCTCACAGCACACTCACAGTTTCAGGCGTCCTCACAGCACACTCACAGTTTCAGGCGTCCTCACTGCACACTCACAGTTTCAGGCGTCCTCACAGCACACTCACAGTTTCAGGCGTCCTCACAGCACACTCACAGTTTCAAGCGTCCTCACAGCACACTCACAGTTTCAGGAGTCCTCACAGTTTCAGGCGTCCTCACAGCACACTCACAGTTTCAGGCGTCCTCAAGGCACACTCACAGTTTCAGGCGTCCTCACAGCACACTCACAGTTTCAGGCGTCCTCATAGCACACTCACAGTTTCAGGAGTCCTCACAGTTTCAGGCGTCCTCACAGCACACTCACAGTTTCAGGCGTCCTCACAGCACACTCACAGTTTCAGGCGTCCTCACTGCACACTCACAGTTTCAGGCGTCCTCACAGCACACTCACAGTTTCAGGCGTCCTCACAGCACACTCACAGTTTCAGGCGTCCTCACAGCAAACTCACAGTTTCAGGCGTCCTCACAGCACACTCACAGTTTCAAGCATCCTCACAGCACACTCACAGTTTCAGGCGTCCTCACAGCACACTCACAGTTTCAAGCGTCCTCACAGCACACTCACAGTTTCAAGCGTCCTCACAGCACACTCACAGTTTCAGGCGTCCTCACAGCACACTCACAGTTTCAAGCGTCCTCACAGCACACTCACAGTTTCAGGCGTCCTCACAGCACACTCACAGTTTCAGGCGTCCTCACAGCACACTCACAGTTTCAGGCATCCTCACAGCACACTCACAGTTTCAGGCGTCCTCACAGCACACTCACAGTTTCAGGCGTCCTCACAGCACACTCACAGTTTCAGGCGTCCTCACAGCACACTCACAGTTTCAGGCGTCCTCACAGCACACTCACAGTTTCAAGCGTCCTCACAGCACACTCACAGTTTCAGGCGTCCTCACAGCACACTCACAGTTTCAGGCGTCGTCACAGCACACTCACAGTTTCAAGCGTCCTCACAGCACACTCACAGTTTCAAGCGTCCTCACAGCACACTCACAGTTTCAGGAGTCCTCACAGTTTCAGGCGTCCTCACAGCACACTCACAGTTTCAGGCGTCCTCAAGGCACACTCAGTTTCAGGCGTCCTCACAGCACACTCACAGTTTCAGGCGTCCTCATAGCACACTCACAGTTTCAGGAGTCCTCACAGTTTCAGGCGTCCTCACAGCACACTCACAGTTTCAGGCGTCCTCACAGCACACTCACAGTTTCAGGCGTCCTCACTGCACACTCACAGTTTCAGGCGTCCTCACAGCACACTCACAGTTTCAGGCGTCCTCACAGCACACTCACAGTTTCAAGCGTCCTCACAGCACACTCACAGTTTCAGGAGTCCTCACAGTTTCAGGCGTCCTCACAGCACACTCACAGTTTCAGGCGTCCTCAAGGCACACTCACAGTTTCAGGCGTCCTCACAGCACACTCACAGTTTCAGGCGTCCTCATAGCACACTCACAGTTTCAGGAGTCCTCACAGTTTCAGGCGTCCTCACAGCACACTCACAGTTTCAGGCGTCCTCACAGCACACTCACAGTTTCAGGCGTCCTCACTGCACACTCACAGTTTCAGGCGTCCTCACAGCACACTCACAGTTTCAGGCGTCCTCACAGCACACTCACAGTTTCAGGCGTCCTCACAGCAAACTCACAGTTTCAGGCGTCCTCACAGCACACTCACAGTTTCAAGCATCCTCACAGCACACTCACAGTTTCAGGCGTCCTCACAGCACACTCACAGTTTCAAGCGTCCTCACAGCACACTCACAGTTTCAAGCGTCCTCACAGCACACTCACAGTTTCAGGCGTCCTCACAGCACACTCACAGTTTCAAGCGTCCTCACAGCACACTCACAGTTTCAGGCGTCCTCACAGCACACTCACAGTTTCAGGCGTCCTCACAGCACACTCACAGTTTCAGGCATCCTCACAGCACACTCACAGTTTCAGGCGTCCTCACAGCACACTCACAGTTTCAGGCGTCCTCACAGCACACTCACAGTTTCAGGCGTCCTCACAGCACACTCACAGTTTCAGGCGTCCTCACAGCACACTCACAGTTTCAAGCGTCCTCACAACACACTCACAGTAACAAGCGTCCTCACAGCACACTCACAGTTTCAGGAGTCCTCACAGTTTCAGGCGTCCTCACAGCACACTCACAGTTTCAGGCATCCTCAAGGCACACTCACAGTTTCAGGCGTCCTCACAGCACACTCACAGTTTCAGGCGTCCTCATAGCACACTCACAGTTTCAGGCGTCCTCACAGTTTCAGGCGTCCTCACAGCACACTCATAGTTTAAGGCGTCCTCACAGCACACTCACAGTTTCAAGCGTCCTCACAGCACACTCACAGTTTCAAGCGTCCTCACAGCACACTCACAGTTTCAGGAGTCCTCACAGTTTCAGGCGTCCTCACAGCACACTCACAGTTTCAGGCGTCCTCACAGCACACTCACAGTTTCAGGCGTCCTAACAGCACACTCACAGTTTCAGCCGTCCTCACAGCACACTCACAGTTTCAGGCCTCCTCACAGCACACTCACAGTTTCAGGCATCCTCACAGCACGCTCACAGTGTCAGGCGTCCTCTAGGCACACTCACAGTTTCAGGCGTCCTCAAAGCACACTCAGAGTTTCAGGCGTCCTCATAGCACACTCACAGTTTCAGGCGTCCTCACAGTTTCAGGCGTCCTCACAGCACACTCACAGTTTCAGGCATCCTCAAAGCACACTCACAGTTTCAGGCGTCCTCACAGCACACTCACAGTTTCAGGCGTCCTCACAGCACACTCACAGTGTCAGGCGTCCTCACAGCACACTCACAGTTTCAAGCGTCCTCACAGCACACTCACAGTTTCAGGCGTCCTCACAGCACACTCACAGTTTCAAGCGTCCTCACAGCACACTCACAGTTTCAAGCGTCCTCACAGCACACTCACAGTTTCAGGCGTCCTCACAGCACACTCACAGTTTCAGGCGTCCTCACAGCACACTCACAGTTTCAGGTGTCCTCAGAGCACACTCACAGTTTTAGGCGTCCTCACAGCACACTCACAGTTTCAGGCGTCCTCTCAGCACACTCACAGTTTCAAGCGTCCTCGCAGCACACTCACAGTTTCAAGCGTCCTCACAGCACACTCACAGTTTCAGGCGTCCTCACAGCACACTCACAGTTTCAAGCGTCCTCACAGCACAATCACAGTTTCAGGAGTCCTCACAGTTTCAGGCGTCCTCACAGCACACTCACAGTTTCAGGCGTCCTCAAGGCACACTCACAGTTTCAGGCGTCCTCACAGCACACTCACAGTTTCAGGCGTCCTCATAGCACACTCACAGTTTCAGGAGTCCTCACAGTTTCAGGCGTCCTCACAGCACACTCACAGTTTCAGGCGTCCTCACAGCACACTCACAGTTTCAGGCGTCCTCACTGCACACTCACAGTTTCAGGCGTCCTCACAGCACACTCACAGTTTCAAGCGTCCTCACAGCACACTCACAGTTTCAGGAGTCCTCACAGTTTCAGGCGTCCTCACAGCACACTCACAGTTTCAGGCGTCCTCAAGGCACACTCACAGTTTCAGGCGTCCTCACAGCACACTCACAGTTTCAGGCGTCCTCATAGCACACTCACAGTTTCAGGAGTCCTCACAGTTTCAGGCGTCCTCACAGCACACTCACAGTTTCAGGCGTCCTCACAGCACACTCACAGTTTCAGCCGTCCTCACTGCACACTCACAGTTTCAGGCGTCCTCACAGCACACTCACAGTTTCAGGCGTCCTCACAGCACACTCACAGTTTCAGGCGTCCTCATAGCACACTCACAGTTTCAGGAGTCCTCACAGTTTCAGGCGTCCTCACAGTTTCAGGCGTCCTCACAGCACACTCACAGTTTCAGGCGTCCTCAAGGCACACTCACAGTTTCAGGCGTCCTCACAGCACACTCACAGTTTCAGGCGTCCTCATAGCACACTCACAGTTTCAGGAGTCCTCACAGTTTCAGGCGTCCTCACAGCACACTCACAGTTTCAGGCGTCCTCACAGCACACTCACAGTTTCAGGCGTCCTCACTGCACACTCACAGTTTCAGGCGTCCTCACAGCACACTCACAGTTTCAGGCGTCCTCACAGCACACTTACAGTTTCAGGTGTCCTCACAGCAAACTCACAGTTTCAGGCGTCCTCACAGCACACTCACAGTTTCAAGCGTCCTCACAGCACACTCACAGTTTCAGGCGTCCTCACAGCACACTCACAGTTTCACGCGTCCTCACAGCACACTCACAGTTTCAAGCGTCCTCACAGCACACTCACAGTTTCAGGCGTCCTCACAGCACACTCACAGTTTCAAGCGTCCTCACAGCACACTCACAGTTTCAGGCGTCCTCACAGCACACTCACAGTTTCAGGCGTCCTCACAGCACACTCACAGTTTCAAGCGTCCTCACAGCACACTCACAGTTTCAGGCGTCCTCACAGCACACTCACAGTTTCAGGCGTCCTCACAGCACACTCACAGTTTCAGGCGTCCTCACAGCACACTCACAGTTTCAGGCGTCCTCACAGCACACTCACAGTTTCAAGCGTCCTCACAACACACTCACAGTAACAAGCGTCCTCACAGCACACTCACAGTTTCAGGAGTCCTCACAGTTTCAGGCGTCCTCACAGCAAACTCACAGTTTCAGGCATCCTCAAGGCACACTCACAGTTTCAAGCGTCCTCACAGCACACTCACAGTTTCAAGCGTCCTCACAGCACACTCACAGTTTCTGGAGTCCTCACAGTTTCAGGCGTCCTCACAGCACACTCACAGTTTCAGGCGTCCTCACAGCACACTCACAGTTTCAGGCGTCCTAACAGCACACTCACAGTTTCAGCCGTCCTCACAGCACACTCACAGTTTCAGGCCTCCTCACAGCACACTCACAGTGTCAGGCGTCCTCTAGGCACACTCACAGTTTCAGCCGTCCTCACAGCACACTCACAGTTTCAGGCCTCCTCACAGCACACTCACAGTGTCAGGCGTCCTCTAGGCACACTCACAGTTTCAGGCGTCCTCATAGCACACTCACAGTTCCAGGCGTCCTCACAGTTTCAGGCGTCCTCACAGCACACTCACAGTTTCAGGCATCCTCAAAGCACACTCACAGTTTCAGGCGTCCTCACAGCACACTCACAGTTTCAGGCGTCCTCACAGCACACTCACAGTGTCATGCGTCTTCACAGCACACTCACAGTTTCAAGCGTCCTCACAGCACACTCACAGTTTCAGGCGTCCTCACAGCACACTCAGTTTCAAGCGTCCTCACAGCACACTCACAGTTTCAAGCGTCCTCACAGCACACTCACAGTTTCAGGCGTCCTCACAGCACACTCACAGTTTCAAGCGTCCTCACAGCACAATCACAGTTTCAGGAGTCCTCACAGTTTCAGGCGTCCTCACAGCACACTCACAGTTTCAGGCGTCCTCAAGGCACACTCACAGTTTCAGGCGTCCTCACAGCACACTCACAGTTTCAGGCGTCCTCATAGCACACTCACAGTTTCAGGAGTCCTCACAGTTTCAGGCGTCCTCACAGCACACTCACAGTTTCAGGCGTCCTCACAGCACACTCACAGTTTCAGGCGTCCTCACTGCACACTCACAGTTTCAGGCGTCCTCACAGCACACTCACAGTTTCAAGCGTCCTCACAGCACACTCACAGTTTCAGGCGTCCTCACAGCACACTCACAGTTTCAAGCGTCCTCACAGCACACTCACAGTTTCAGGCGTCCTCACAGCACACTCACAGTTTCAGGCGTCCTCACAGCACACTCACAGTTTCAGGCGTCCTCACTGCACACTCACAGTTTCAGGCGTCCTCACAGCACACTCACAGTTTCAGGCGTCCTCACAGCACACTTACAGTTTCAGGTGTCCTCACAGCAAACTCACAGTTTCAGGCGTCCTCACAGCACACTCACAGTTTCAAGCGTCCTCACAGCACACTCACAGTTTCAGGCGTCCTCACAGCACACTCACAGTTTCACGCGTCCTCACAGCACACTCACAGTTTCAAGCGTCCTCACAGCACACTCACAGTTTCAGGCGTCCTCACAGCACACTCACAGTTTCAAGCGTCCTCACAGCACACTCACAGTTTCAGGCGTCCTCACAGCACACTCACAGTTTCAGGCGTCCTCACAGCACACTCACAGTTTCAAGCGTCCTCACAGCACACTCACAGTTTCAGGCGTCCTCACAGCACACTCACAGTTTCAGGCGTCCTCACAGCACACTCACAGTTTCAGGCGTCCTCACAGCACACTCACAGTTTCAGGCGTCCTCACAGCACACTCACAGTTTCAAGCGTCCTCACAACACACTCACAGTAACAAGCGTCCTCACAGCACACTCACAGTTTCAGGAGTCCTCACAGTTTCAGGCGTCCTCACAGCAAACTCACAGTTTCAGGCATCCTCAAGGCACACTCACAGTTTCAAGCGTCCTCACAGCACACTCACAGTTTCAAGCGTCCTCACAGCACACTCACAGTTTCTGGAGTCCTCACAGTTTCAGGCATCCTCACAGCACACTCACAGTTTCAGGCGTCCTCACAGCACACTCACAGTTTCAGGCGTCCTAACAGCACACTCACAGTTTCAGCCGTCCTCACAGCACACTCACAGTTTCAGGCCTCCTCACAGCACACTCACAGTGTCAGGCGTCCTCTAGGCACACTCACAGTTTCAGCCGTCCTCACAGCACACTCACAGTTTCAGGCCTCCTCACAGCACACTCACAGTGTCAGGCGTCCTCTAGGCACACTCACAGTTTCAGGCGTCCTCATAGCACACTCACAGTTCCAGGCGTCCTCACAGTTTCAGGCGTCCTCACAGCACACTCACAGTTTCAGGCATCCTCAAAGCACACTCACAGTTTCAGGCGTCCTCACAGCACACTCACAGTTTCAGGCGTCCTCACAGCACACTCACAGTGTCATGCGTCTTCACAGCACACTCACAGTTTCAAGCGTCCTCACAGCACACTCACAGTTTCAGGCGTCCTCACAGCACACTCAGTTTCAAGCGTCCTCACAGCACACTCACAGTTTCAAGCGTCCTCACAGCACACTCACAGTTTCAGGCGTCCTCACAGCACACTCACAGTTTCAAGCGTCCTCACAGCACACTCACAGTTTCAAGCGTCCTCACAGCACACTCACAGTTTCAGGCGTCCTCACAGCACACTCACAGTTTCAGGCGTCCTCACAGCACACTCAGAGTTTCAGGTGTCCTCACAGCACACTCACAGTTTCAGGCGTCCTCACAGCACACTCACAGTTTCAGGCGTCCTCTCAGCACACTCACAGTTTCAAGCGTCCTCGCAGCACACTCACAGTTTCAGGCGTCCTCACAGCACACTCACAGTTTCAGGCGTCCTCACAGCACACTCACAGTTTCAAGCGTCCTCACAGCACACTCACAGTTTCAAGCGTCCTCACAGCACAATCACAGTTTCAGGAGTCCTCACAGTTTCAGGCGTCCTCACAGCACACTCACAGTTTCAGGCGTCCTCAAGGCACACTCACAGTTTCAGGCGTCCTCACAGCACACTCACAGTTTCAGGCGTCCTCATAGCACACTCACAGTTTCAGGAGTCCTCACAGTTTCAGGCGTCCTCACAGCACACTCACAGTTTCAGGCGTCCTCACAGCACACTCACAGTTTCAGGCGTCCTCACTGCACACTCACAGTTTCAGGCGTCCTCACAGCACACTCACAGTTTCAAGCGTCCTCACAGCACACTCACAGTTTCAGGCGTCCTCACAGCACACTCACAGTTTCAAGCGTCCTCACAGCACACTCACAGTTTCAGGCGTCCTCACAGCACACTCACAGTTTCAGGCGTCCTCACAGCACACTCACAGTTTCAAGCGTCCTCACAGCACACTCACAGTTTCAGGTGTCCTCACAGCACACTCACAGTTTCAGGCGTCCTCACAGCACACTCACAGTTTCAGGCGTCCTCACAGCACACTCACAGTTTCAGCCGTCCTCACAGCACACTCACAGTTTCAGGCCTCCTCACAGCACACTCACAGTTTCAGGCGTCCTCACAGCACGCTCACAGTTTCAGGCGTCCTCTAGGCACACTCACAGTTTCAGGCGTCCTCAAAGCACACTCACAGTTTCAGGCGTCCTCACAGCACACTCACAGTTTCAGGCGTCCTCACAGCACGCTCACAGTTTCAGGCGTCCTCTAGGCACACTCACAGTTTCAGGCGTCCTCAAAGCACACTCACAGTTTCAGGCGTCCTCATAGCACACTCACAGTTTCAGGCGTCCTCACAGTTTCAGGCGTCCTCACAGCACACTCACAGTTTCAAGCGTCCTCACAGCACACTCACAGTTTCAGGAGTCCTCACAGTTTCAGGCGTCCTCACAGCACACTCACAGTTTCAGGCGTCCTCACAGCACACTCACAGTTTCAGCCGTCCTCACAGCACACTCACAGTTTCAGGCCTCCTCACAGCACACTCACAGTGTCAGGCGTCCTCTAGGCACACTCACAGTTTCAGGCGTCCTCAAAGCACACTCACAGTTTCAGGCGTCCTCACAGCACACTCACAGTTTCAAGCGTCCTCACAGCACACTCACAGTTTCAGGCGTCCTCACAGCACACTCACAGTGTCAGGCGTCCTCTAGGCACACTCACAGTTTCAGGCGTCCTCACAGCACACTCACAGTTTCAGGCGTCCTCACAGCACACTCACAGTTTCAGCCGTCCTCACAGCACACTCACAGTTTCAGGCGTCCTCACAGCACGCTCACAGTGTCAGGCGTCCTCTAGGCACACTCACAGTTTCAGGCGTCCTCACAGTTTCAGGCGTCCTCACAGCACACTCACAGTTTCAGGCATCCTCAAAGCACACTCACAGTTTCAGGCGTCCTCACAGCACACGCACAGTTTCAGGCGTCCTCACAGCACACTCACAGTGTCAGGCGTCCTCACAGCACACTCACAGTTTCAAGCGTCCTCACAGCACACTCACAGTTTCAGGAGTCCTCACAGTTTCAGGCGTCCTCACAGCACACTCACAGTTTCAGGCGTCCTCACAGCACACTCACAGTTTCAGCCGTCCTCACAGCACACTCACAGTTTCAGGCGTCCTCACAGCACGCTCACAGTGTCAGGCGTCCTCTAGGCACACTCACAGTTTCAGGCGTCCTCAAAGCACACTCACAGTTTCAGGCGTCCTCATAGCACACTCACAGTTTCAGGCGTCCTCACAGTTTCAGGCGTCCTCACAGCACACTCACAGTTTCAGGCATCCTCAAAGCACACTCACAGTTTCAGGCGTCCTCACAGCACACGCACAGTTTCAGGCGTCCTCACAGCACACTCACAGTGTCAGGCGTCCTCACAGCACACTCACAGTTTCAAGCGTCCTCACAGCACACTCACAGTTTCAGGTGTCCTCACAGCACACTCACAGTTTCAGGCGTCCTCACAGCACACTCACAGTTTCAGGCGTCCTCACAGCACACTCACAGTTTCAAGCGTCCTCACAGCACACTCACAGTTTCAGCCGTCCTCACAGCACACTCACAGTTTCAGGCCTCCTCACAGCACACTCACAGTTTCAGGCGTCCTCACAGCACGCTCACAGTTTCAGGCGTCCTCTAGGCACACTCAGAGTTTCAGGCGTCCTCAAAGCACACTCACAGTTTCAGGCGTCCTCATAGCACACTCACAGTTTCAGGCGTCCTCACAGTTTCAGGCGTCCTCACAGCACACTCACAGTTTCAGGCATCCTAAAAAGCACACTCACAGTTTCAGGCGTCCTCACAGCACACTCACAGTTTCAGGCGTCCTCACAGCACACTCACAGTTTCAGGCGTCCTCACAGCACACTCACAGTGTCAGGCGTCCTCACAGCACACTCACAGTTTCAAGCGTCCTCACAGCACACTCACAGTTTCAGGCGTCCTCACAGCACACTCACAGTTTCAAGCGTCCTCACAGCACACTCACAGTTTCAAGCGTCCTCACAGCACACTCACAGTTTCAGGCGTCCTCACAGCACACTCACAGTTTCAGGCGTCCTCATAGCACACTCACAGTTTCAGGAGTCCTCACAGTTTCAGGCGTCCTCACAGCACACTCACAGTTTCAGGCGTCCTCACAGCACACTCACAGTTTCAGGCGTCCTCACTGCACACTCACAGTTTCAGGCGTCCTCACAGCACACTCACAGTTTCAGGCGTCCTCACAGCACACTCACAGTTTCAAGCGTCCTCACAGCACACTCACAGTTTCAGGAGTCCTCACAGTTTCAGGCGTCCTCACAGCACACTCACAGTTTCAGGCGTCCTCATAGCACACTCACAGTTTCAGGAGTCCTCACAGTTTCAGGCGTCCTCACAGCACACTCACAGTTTCAGGCGTCCTCACAGCACACTCACAGTTTCAGGCGTCCTCACTGCACACTCACAGTTTCAGGCGTCCTCACAGCACACTCACAGTTTCAGGCGTCCTCACAGCACACTCACAGTTTCAAGCGTCCTCACAGCACACTCACAGTTTCAGGAGTCCTCACAGTTTCAGGCGTCCTCACAGCACACTCACAGTTTCAGGCGTCCTCACAGCACACTCACAGTTTCAGGCGTCCTCACAGCACACTCACAGTTTCAAGCGTCCTCGCAGCACACTCACAGTTTCAGGCGTCCTCACACCACACTCACAGTTTCAGGCGTCCTCACAGCACACTCACAGTTTCAAGCGTCCTCACAGCACACTCACAGTTTCAAGCGTCCTCACAGCACACTCACAGTTTCAGGAGTCCTCACAGTTTCAGGCGTCCTCACAGCACACTCACAGTTTCAGGCGTCCTCAAGGCACACTCACAGTTTCAGGCGTCCTCACAGCACACTCACAGTTTCAGGCGTCCTCATAGCACACTCACAGTTTCAGGAGTCCTCACAGTTTCAGGCATCCTCACAGCACACTCACAGTTTCAGGCGTCCTCACAGCACACTCACAGTTTCAGGCGTCCTCACTGCACACTCACAGTTTCAGGCGTCCTCACAGCACACTCACAGTTTCAAGCGTCCTCACAGCACACTCACAGTTTCAGGCGTCCTCACAGCACACTCACAGTTTCAAGCGTCCTCACAGCACACTCACAGTTTCAGGCGTCCTCACAGCACACTCACAGTTTCAGGCGTCCTCACAGCACACTCACAGTTTCAAGCGTCCTCACAGCACACTCACAGTTTCAGGTGTCCTCACAGCACACTCACAGTTTCAGGCGTCCTCACAGCACACTCACAGTTTCAGGCGTCCTCACAGCACACTCACAGTTTCAGCCGTCCTCACAGCACACTCACAGTTTCAGGCCTCCTCACAGCACACTCACAGTTTCAGGCGTCCTCACAGCACGCTCACAGTTTCAGGCGTCCTCTAGGCACACTCACAGTTTCAGGCGTCCTCAAAGCACACTCACAGTTTCAGGCGTCCTCACAGCACACTCACAGTTTCAGCCGTCCTCACAGCACACTCACAGTTTCAGGCGTCCTCACAGCACGCTCACAGTTTCAGGCGTCCTCTAGGCACACTCACAGTTTCAGGCGTCCTCAAAGCACACTCACAGTTTCAGGCGTCCTCATAGCACACTCACAGTTTCAGGCGTCCTCACAGTTTCAGGCGTCCTCACAGCACACTCACAGTTTCAAGCGTCCTCACAGCACACTCACAGTTTCAGGAGTCCTCACAGTTTCAGGCGTCCTCACAGCACACTCACAGTTTCAGGCGTCCTCACAGCACACTCACAGTTTCAGCCGTCCTCACAGCACACTCACAGTTTCAGGCCTCCTCACAGCACACTCACAGTGTCAGGCGTCCTCTAGGCACACTCACAGTTTCAGGCGTCCTCAAAGCACACTCACAGTTTCAGGCGTCCTCACAGCACACTCACAGTTTCAAGCGTCCTCACAGCACACTCACAGTTTCAGGCGTCCTCACAGCACACTCACAGTGTCAGGCGTCCTCACAGCACACTCACAGTTTCAAGCGTCCTCACAGCACACTCACAGTTTCAGGCGTCCTCACAGCACACTCAGTTTCAAGCGTCCTCACAGCACACTCACAGTTTCAAGCGTCCTCACAGCACACTCACAGTTTCAGGCGTCCTCACAGCATACTCACAGTTTCAGGCGTCCTCACAGCACACTCAGAGTTTCAGGTGTCCTCACAGCACACTCACAGTTTCAGGCATCCTCACAGCACACTCACAGTTTCAGGCGTCCTCTCAGCACACTCACAGTTTCAAGCGTCCTCGCAGCACACTCACAGTTTCAGGCGTCCTCACAGCACACTCACAGTTTCAGGCGTCCTCACAGCACACTCACAGTTTCAAGCGTCCTCACAGCACACTCACAGTTTCAAGCGTCCTCACAGCACAATCACAGATTCAGGAGTCCTCACAGTTTCAGGCGTCCTCACAGCACACTCAGTTTCAGGCGTCCTCAAGGCACACTCACAGTTTCAGGCGTCCTCACAGCACACTCACAGTTTCAGGCGTCCTCATAGCACACTCACAGTTTCAGGAGTCCTCACAGTTTCAGGCGTCCTCACAGCACACTCACAGTTTCAGGCGTCCTCACAGCACACTCACAGTTTCAGGCGTCCTCACTGCACACTCACAGTTTCAGGCGTCCTCACAGCACACTCACAGTTTCAAGCGTCCTCACAGCACACTCACAGTTTCAGGAGTCCTCACAGTTTCAGGCGTCCTCACAGCACACTCACAGTTTCAGGCGTCCTCAAGGCACACTCACAGTTTCAGGCGTCCTCACAGCACACTCACAGTTTCAGGCGTCCTCATAGCACACTCACAGTTTCAGGAGTCCTCACAGTTTCAGGCGTCCTCACAGCACACTCACAGTTTCAGGCGTCCTCACAGCACACTCACAGTTTCAGCCGTCCTCACTGCACACTCACAGTTTCAGGCGTCCTCACAGCACACTCACAGTTTCAGGCGTCCTCACAGCACACTCACAGTTTCAGGCGTCCTCACAGCACACTCACAGTTTCAGGCGTCCTCACAGCAAACTCACAGTTTCAGGCGTCCTCACAGCACACTCACAGTTTCAAGCGTCCTCACAGCACACTCACAGTTTCAGGCGCCCTCACAGCACACTCACAGTTTCAGGCGTCCTCACAGCACACTCACAGTTTCACGCGTCCTCACAGCACACTCACAGTTTCAAGCGTCCTCACAGCACACTCACAGTTTCAGGTGTCCTCACAGCACACTCACAGTTTCAGGCGTCCTCACAGCACACTCACAGTTTCAGGCGTCCTCACAGCACACTCACAGTTTCAGCCGTCCTCACAGCACACTCACAGTTTCAGGCGTCCTCACAGCACACTCACAGTTTCAGGCCTCCTCACAGCACACTCACAGTTTCAGGCGTCCTCACAGCACGCTCACAGTTTCAGGCGTCCTCTAGGCACACTGACAGTTTCAGGCGTCCTCAAAGCACACTCACAGTTTCAGGCGTCCTCACAGCACACTCACAGTTTCAGCCGTCCTCACAGCACACTCACAGTTTCAGGCGTCCTCACAGCACACTCACAGTTTCAGGCGTCCTCACAGCACGCTCACAGTTTCAGGCGTCCTCTAGGCACACTCACAGTTTCAGGCGTCCTCAAAGCACACTCACAGTTTCAGGCGTCCTCATAGCACACTCACAGTTTCAGGCGTCCTCACAGTTTCAGGCGTCCTCACAGCACACTCACAGTTTCAAGCGTCCTCACAGCACACTCACAGTTTCAGGAGTCCTCAAAGTTTCAGGCGTCCTCACACAACACTCACAGTTTCAGGCGTCCTCACAGCACACTCACAGTTTCAGCCGTCCTCACAGCACACTCACAGTTTCAGGCCTCCTCACAGCACACTCACAGTGTCAGGCGTCCTCTAGGCACACTCACAGTTTCAGGCGTCCTCAAAGCACACTCACAGTTTCAGGCGTCCTCACAGCACACTCACAGTTTCAAGCGTCCTCACAGCACACTCACAGTTTCAGGAGTCCTCACAGTTTCAGGCGTCCTCACAGCACACTCACAGTTTCAGGCGTCCTCACAGCACACTCACAGTTTCAGCCGTCCTCACAGCACACTCACAGTTTCAGGCGTCCTCACAGCACGCTCACAGTGTCAGGCGTCCTCTAGGCACACTCACAGTTTCAGGCGTCCTCAAAGCACACTCACAGTTTCAGGCGTCCTCATAGCACACTCACAGTTTCAGGCGTCCTCACAGTTTCAGGCGTCCTCACAGCACACTCACAGTTTCAGGCATCCTCAAAGCACACTCACAGTTTCAGGCGTCCTCACAGCACACGCACAGTTTCAGGCGTCCTCACAGCACACTCACAGTGTCAGGCGTCCTCACAGCACACTCACAGTTTCAAGCGTCCTCACAGCACACTCACAGTTTCAGGTGTCCTCACAGCACACTCACAGTTTCAGGCGTCCTCACAGCACACTCACAGTTTCAGGCGTCCTCACAGCACACTCACAGTTTCAAGCGTCCTCACAGCACACTCACAGTTTCAGCCGTCCTCACAGCACACTCACAGTTTCAGGCCTCCTCACAGCACACTCACAGTTTCAGGCGTCCTCACAGCACGCTCACAGTTTCAGGCGTCCTCTAGGCACACTCAGAGTTTCAGGCGTCCTCAAAGCACACTCACAGTTTCAGGCGTCCTCATAGCACACTCACAGTTTCAGGCGTCCTCACAGTTTCAGGCGTCCTCACAGCACACTCACAGTTTCAGGCATCCTAAAAAGCACACTCACAGTTTCAGGCGTCCTCACAGCACACTCACAGTTTCAGGCGTCCTCACAGCACACTCACAGTTTCAGGCGTCCTCACAGCACACTCACAGTTTCAAGCGTCCTCACAGCACACTCACAGTTTCAGGCGTCCTCACAGCACACTCACAGTTTCAAGCGTCCTCACAGCACACTCACAGTTTCAAGCGTCCTCACAGCACACTCACAGTTTCAGGCGTCCTCACAGCACACTCACAGTTTCAGGCGTCCTCATAGCACACTCACAGTTTCAGGAGTCCTCACAGTTTCAGGCGTCCTCACAGCACACTCACAGTTTCAGGCGTCCTCACAGCACACTCACAGTTTCAGGCGTCCTCACTGCACACTCACAGTTTCAGGCGTCCTCACAGCACACTCACAGTTTCAGGCGTCCTCACAGCACACTCACAGTTTCAAGCGTCCTCACAGCACACTCACAGTTTCAGGAGTCCTCACAGTTTCAGGCGTCCTCACAGCACACTCACAGTTTCAGGCGTCCTCATAGCACACTCACAGTTTCAGGAGTCCTCACAGTTTCAGGCGTCCTCACAGCACACTCACAGTTTCAGGCGTCCTCACAGCACACTCACAGTTTCAAGCGTCCTCACAGCACACTCACAGTTTCAGGCGTCCTCACAGCACACTCACAGTTTCAGGCGTCCTCATAGCACACTCACAGTTTCAGGAGTCCTCACAGTTTCAGGCGTCCTCACAGCACACTCACAGTTTCAGGCGTCCTCACAGCACACTCACAGTTTCAGGCGTCCTCACTGCACACTCACAGTTTCAGGCGTCCTCACAGCACACTCACAGTTTCAGGCGTCCTCACAGCACACTCACAGTTTCAAGCGTCCTCACAGCACACTCACAGTTTCAGGAGTCCTCACAGTTTCAGGCGTCCTCACAGCACACTCACAGTTTCAGGCGTCCTCATAGCACACTCACAGTTTCAGGAGTCCTCACAGTTTCAGGCGTCCTCACAGCACACTCACAGTTTCAGGCGTCCTCACAGCACACTCACAGTTTCAGGCGTCCTCACTGCACACTCACAGTTTCAGGCGTCCGCACAGCACACTCACAGTTTCAGGCGTCCTCACAGCACACTCACAGTTTCAAGCGTCCTCACAGCACACTCACAGTTTCAAGCGTCCTCACAGCACACTCACAGTTTCAGGTGTCCTCACAGCACACTCACAGTTTCAGGCGTCCTCACAGCACACTCACAGTTTCAGGCGTCCTCACAGCACACTCACAGTTTCAGCCGTCCTCACAGCACACTCACAGTTTCAGGCGTCCTCACAGCACACTCACAGTTTCAGGCCTCCTCACAGCACACTCACAGTTTCAGGCGTCCTCACAGCACGCTCACAGTTTCAGGCGTCCTCTAGGCACACTCACAGTTTCAGGCGTCCTCAAAGCACACTCACAGTTTCAGGCGTCCTCACAGCACACTCACAGTTTCAGCCGTCCTCACAGCACACTCACAGTTTCAGGCGTCCTCACAGCACACTCACAGTTTCAGGCGTCCTCACAGCACGCTCACAGTTTCAGGCGTCCTCTAGGCACACTCACAGTTTCAGGCGTCCTCAAAGCACACTCACAGTTTCAGGCGTCCTCATAGCACACTCACAGTTTCAGGCGTCCTCACAGTTTCAGGCGTCCTCACAGCACACTCACAGTTTCAAGCGTCCTCACAGCACACTCACAGTTTCAGGAGTCCTCAAAGTTTCAGGCGTCCTCACACAACACTCACAGTTTCAGGCGTCCTCACAGCACACTCACAGTTTCAGCCGTCCTCACAGCACACTCACAGTTTCAGGCCTCCTCACAGCACACTCAAAGTGTCAGGCGTCCTCTAGGCACACTCACAGTTTCAGGCGTCCTCAAAGCACACTCACAGTTTCAGGCGTCCTCACAGCACACTCACAGTTTCAAGCGTCCTCACAGCACACTCACAGTTTCAGGAGTCCTCACAGTTTCAGGCGTCCTCACAGCACACTCACAGTTTCAGGCGTCCTCACAGCACACTCACAGTTTCAGCCGTCCTCACAGCACACTCACAGTTTCAGGCGTCCTCACAGCACGCTCACAGTGTCAGGCGTCCTCTAGGCACACTCACAGTTTCAGGCGTCCTCAAAGCACACTCACAGTTTCAGGCGTCCTCATTGCACACTCACAGTTTCAGGCGTCCTCACAGTTTCAGGCGTCCTCACAGCACACTCACAGTTTCAGGCATCCTCAAAGCACACTCACAGTTTCAGGCGTCCTCACAGCACACGCACAGTTTCAGGCGTCCTCACAGCACACTCACAGTGTCAGGCGTCCTCACAGCACACTCACAGTTTCAAGCGTCCTCACAGCACACTCACAGTTTCAGGTGTCCTCACAGCACACTCACAGTTTCAGGCGTCCTCACAGCACACTCACAGTTTCAGGCGTCCTCACAGCACACTCACAGTTTCAAGCGTCCTCACAGCACACTCACAGTTTCAGCCGTCCTCACAGCACACTCACAGTTTCAGGCCTCCTCACAGCACACTCACAGTTTCAGGCGTCCTCACAGCACGCTCACAGTTTCAGGCGTCCTCTAGGCACACTCAGAGTTTCAGGCGTCCTCAAAGCACACTCACAGTTTCAGGCGTCCTCATAGCACACTCACAGTTTCAGGCGTCCTCACAGTTTCAGGCGTCCTCACAGCACACTCACAGTTTCAGGCATCCTAAAAAGCACACTCACAGTTTCAGGCGTCCTCACAGCACACTCACAGTTTCAGGCGTCCTCACAGCACACTCACAGTTTCAGGCGTCCTCACAGCACACTCACAGTGTCAGGCGTCCTCACAGCACACTCACAGTTTCAAGCGTCCTCACAGCACACTCACAGTTTCAGGCGTCCTCACAGCACACTCACAGTTTCAAGCGTCCTCACAGCACACTCACAGTTTCAAGCGTCCTCACAGCACACTCACAGTTTCAGGCGTCCTCACAGCACACTCACAGTTTCAGGCGTCCTCATAGCACACTCACAGTTTCAGGAGTCCTCACAGTTTCAGGCGTCCTCACAGCACACTCACAGTTTCAGGCGTCCTCACAGCACACTCACAGTTTCAGGCGTCCTCACTGCACACTCACAGTTTCAGGCGTCCTCACAGCACACTCACAGTTTCAGGCGTCCTCACAGCACACTCACAGTTTCAAGCGTCCTCACAGCACACTCACAGTTTCAGGAGTCCTCACAGTTTCAGGCGTCCTCACAGCACACTCACAGTTTCAGGCGTCCTCATAGCACACTCACAGTTTCAGGAGTCCTCACAGTTTCAGGCGTCCTCACAGCACACTCACAGTTTCAGGCGTCCTCACAGCACACTCACAGTTTCAAGCGTCCTCACAGCACACTCACAGTTTCAGGCGTCCTCACAGCACACTCACAGTTTCAGGCGTCCTCATAGCACACTCACAGTTTCAGGAGTCCTCACAGTTTCAGGCGTCCTCACAGCACACTCACAGTTTCAGGCGTCCTCACAGCACACTCACAGTTTCAGGCGTCCTCACTGCACACTCACAGTTTCAGGCGTCCTCACAGCACACTCACAGTTTCAGGCGTCCTCACAGCACACTCACAGTTTCAAGCGTCCTCACAGCACACTCACAGTTTCAGGAGTCCTCACAGTTTCAGGCGTCCTCACAGCACACTCACAGTTTCAGGCGTCCTCATAGCACACTCACAGTTTCAGGAGTCCTCACAGTTTCAGGCGTCCTCACAGCACGCTCACAGTTTCAGGCGTCCTCACAGCACACTCACAGTTTCAGGCGTCCTCACTGCACACTCACAGTTTCAGGCGTCCGCACAGCACACTCACAGTTTCAGGCGTCCTCACAGCACACTCACAGTTTCAAGCGTCCTCACAGCACACTCACAGTTTCAGGAGTCCTCACAGTTTCAGGCGTCCTCACAGCACACTCACAGTTTCAGGCGTCCTCACAGCACACTCACAGTTTCAGGCGTCCTCACAGCACACTCACAGTTTCAAGCGTCCTCGCAGCACACTCACAGTTTCAGGCGTCCTCACACCACACTCACAGTTTCAGGCGTCCTCACAGCACACTCACAGTTTCAAGCGTCCTCACAGCACACTCACAGTTTCAAGCGTCCTCACAGCACACTCACAGTTTCAGGAGTCCTCACAGTTTCAGGCGTCCTCACAGCACACTCACAGTTTCAGGCGTCCTCAAGGCACACTCACAGTTTCAGGCGTCCTCACAGCACACTCACAGTTTCAGGCGTCCTCATAGCACACTCACAGTTTCAGGAGTCCTCACAGTTTCAGGCATCCTCACAGCACACTCACAGTTTCAGGCGTCCTCACAGCACACTCACAGTTTCAGGCGTCCTCACAGCACACTCACAGTTTCAGGCGTCCTCACAGCACACTCACAGTTTCAGGTGTCCTCACAGCACACTCACAGTTTCAGGCGTCCTCACAGCACACTCACAGTTTCAGGCGTCCTCACAGCACACTCACAGTTTCAAGCGTCCTCGCAGCACACTCACAGTTTCAGGCGTCCTCACAGCACACTCACAGTTTCAGGCGTCCTCACAGCACACTCACAGTTTCAAGCGTCCTCACAGCACACTCACAGTTTCAAGCGTCCTCACAGCACACTCACAGTTTCAGGAGTCCTCACAGTTTCAGGCGTCCTCACAGCACACTCACAGTTTCAGGCGTCCTCAAGGCACACTCACAGTTTCAGGCGTCCTCACAGCACACTCACAGTTTCAGGCGTCCTCATAGCACACTCACAGTTTCAGGAGTCCTCACAGTTTCAGGCATCC
Organism: Eucyclogobius newberryi; assembly: GCF_026437365.1. NCBI lineage: Eukaryota > Metazoa > Chordata > Actinopteri > Gobiiformes > Gobiidae > Eucyclogobius > Eucyclogobius newberryi. The sequence goes on from NW_027315834.1 coordinate 51,091,853, forward strand.
TCACAGCACACTCACAGTTTCAGGCGTCCTCACAGCACACTCACAGTTTCAGGCGTCCTCACAGCACACTCACAGTTTCAGGCGTCCTCACAGCACACTCACAGTTTCAAGCGTCCTCACAGCACACTCACAGTTTCAAGCGTCCTCACAGCACACTCACAGTTTCAGGCGTCCTCACAGCACAGTCACAGTTTCAGGCGTCCTCACAGCACACTCACAGTTTCAAGCGTCCTCACAGCACACTCACAGTTTCAGGCGTCCTCACAGCACACTCACAGTTTCAGGTGTCCTCACAGCACACTCACAGTTTCAGGCGTCCTCACAGCACACTCACAGTTTCAGGCGTCCTCACAGCACACTCACAGTTTCAAGCGTCCTCGCAGCACACTCACAGTTTCAGGCGTCCTCACAGCACACTCACAGTTTCAGGCGTCCTCACAGCACACTCACAGTTTCAAGCGTCCTCACAGCACACTCACAGTTTCAAGCGTCCTCACAGCACACTCACAGTTTCAGGCGTCCTCACAGCACACTCACAGTTTCAAGCGTCCTCACAGCACACTCACAGTTTCAAGCGTCCTCACTGCACACTCACAGTTTCAGGCGTCCTCACAGCACACTCACACTTTCAGCCGTCCTCACAGCACACTCACAGTTTCAGGCGTCATCACAGCACGCTCACAGTTTCAGGCGTCCTCACAGCACACTCACAGTTTCAGGCGTCCTCACAGCACACTCACAGTTTCAGGCGTCCTGCCAGCACACTCACAGTTTCAAGCGTCCTCACAGCACACTCACAGTTTCAGGCGTCCTCACAGCACACTCACAGTTTCAGGCGTCCTCACAGCACACTCACAGTTTCAGGCGTCCTCACAGCACACTCACAGTTTCAAGCGTCCTCACAGCACACTCACAGTTTCAGGCGTCCTCACAGCACACTCACAGTTTCAAGCGTCCTCACAGCACACTCACAGTTTCAAGCGTCCTCACAGCACACTCACAGTTTCAGGCGTCCTCACAGCACACTCACAGTTTCAGGCGTCCTTACAGCACACTCAGAGTTTCAGGTGTCCTCACAGCACACTCACAGTTTCAGGCGTCCTCACAGCACACTCACAGTTTCAGGCGTCCTCTCAGCACACTCACAGTTTCAAGCGTCCTCGCAGCACACTCACAGTTTCAGGCGTCCTCACAGCACACTCACAGTTTCAGGCGTCCTCACAGCACACTCACAGTTTCAAGCGTCCTCAAAGCACACTCACAGTTTCAGGCGTCCTCACAGCACACTCACAGTTTCAGGCGTCCTCACAGCACACTCACAGTTTCAGGCGTCCTCACAGCACACTCACAGTTTCAAGCGTCCTCACAGCACACTCACAGTTTCAGGCGTCCTCACAGCACACTCACAGTTTCAAGCGTCCTCACAGCACACTCACAGTTTCAAGCGTCCTCACAGCACACTCACAGTTTCAGGCGTCCTCACAGCACACTCACAGTTTCAGGCGTCCTTACAGCACACTCAGAGTTTCAGGTGTCCTCACAGCACACTCACAGTTTCAGGCGTCCTCACAGCACACTCACAGTTTCAGGCGTCCTCTCAGCACACTCACAGTTTCAAGCGTCCTCGCAGCACACTCACAGTTTCAGGCGTCCTCACAGCACACTCACAGTTTCAGGCGTCCTCACAGCACACTCACAGTTTCAAGCGTCCTCACAGCACACTCACAGTTTCAAGCGTCCTCACAGCACAATCACAGTTTCAGGAGTCCTCACAGTTTCAGGCGTCCTCACAGCACACTCACAGTTTCAGGCGTCCTCAAGGCACACTCACAGTTTCAGGCGTCCTCACAGCACACTCACAGTTTCAGGTGTCCTCGTAGCACACTCACAGTTTCAGGAGTCCTCACAGTTTCAGGCGTCCTCACAGCACACTTACAGTTTCAGGCGTCCTCACAGCACACTCACAGTTTCAGGCGTCCTCACTGCACACTCACAGTTTCAGGCGTCCTCACAGCACACTCACAGTTTCAAGCGTCCTCACAGCACACTCACAGTTTCAGGAGTCCTCACAGTTTCAGGCGTCCGCACAGCACACTCACAGTTTCAGGCGTCCTCAAGGCACACTCACAGTTTCAGGCGTCCTCACAGCACACTCACAGTTTCAGGCGTCCTCATAGCACACTCACAGTTTCAGGAGTCCTCACAGTTTCAGGCGTCCTCACAGCACACTCACAGTTTCAGGCAACCTCACAGCACACTCACAGTTTCAGCCGTCCTCACTGCACACTCACAGTTTCAGGCGTCCTCACAGCACACTCACAGTTTCAGGCATCCTCACAGCACACTCACAGTTTCAGGCGTCCTCACAGCACACTCACAGTTTCAGGCGTCCTCACAGCAAACTCACAGTTTCAGGCGTCCTCACAGCACACTCACAGTTTCAAGCGTCCTCACAGCACACTCACAGTTTCAGGCGTCCTCACAGCACACTCACAGTTTCAAGCGTCCTCACAGCACACTCACAGTTTCAGGCGTCCTCACAGCACACTCACAGTTTCAGGCGTCCTCACAGCACACTCACAGTTTCAAGCGTCCTCAAAGCACACTCACAGTTTCAGGTGTCCTCACAGCACACTCACAGTTTCAGGCGTCCTCACAGCACACTCACAGTTTCAGGCGTCCTCACAGCACACTCACAGTTTCAGCCGTCCTCACAGCACACTCACAGTTTCAGGCCTCCTCACAGCACACTCACAGTTTCAGGCCTCCTCACAGCACACTCACAGTTTCAGGCGTCATCACAGCACGCTCACAGTTTCAGGCGTCCTCACAGCACACTCACAGTTTCAGGCGTCCTCACAGCACACTCACAGTTTCAGGCGTCCTGACAGCACACTCACAGTTTCAAGCGTCCTCACAGCACACTCACAGTTTCAGGCGTCCTCACAGCACACTCACAGTTTCAGGCGTCCTCACAGCACACTCACAGTTTCAAGCGTCCTCACAGCACACTCACAGTTTCAGGCGTCCTCACAGCACACTCACAGTTTCAAGCGTCCTCACAGCACACTCACAGTTTCAAGCGTCCTCACAGCACACTCACAGTTTCAGGCGTCCTCACAGCACACTCACAGTTTCAGGCGTCCTTACAGCACACTCAGAGTTTCAGGTGTCCTCACAGCACACTCACAGTTTCAGGCGTCCTCACAGCACACTCACAGTTTCAGGCGTCCTCTCAGCACACTCACAGTTTCAAGCGTCCTCGCAGCACACTCACAGTTTCAGGCGTCCTCACAGCACACTCACAGTTTCAGGCGTCCTCACAGCACACTCACAGTTTCAAGCGTCCTCACAGCACACTCACAGTTTCAGGCGTCCTCACAGCACACTCACAGTTTCAGGCGTCCTCACAGCACACTCACAGTTTCAGGCGTCCTCACAGCACACTCACAGTTTCAAGCGTCCTCACAGCACACTCACAGTTTCAGGCGTCCTCACAGCACACTCACAGTTTCAAGCGTCCTCACAGCACACTCACAGTTTCAAGCGTCCTCACAGCACACTCACAGTTTCAGGCGTCCTCACAGCACACTCACAGTTTCAGGCGTCCTTACAGCACACTCAGAGTTTCAGGTGTCCTCACAGCACACTCACAGTTTCAGGCGTCCTCACAGCACACTCACAGTTTCAGGCGTCCTCTCAGCACACTCACAGTTTCAAGCGTCCTCGCAGCACACTCACAGTTTCAGGCGTCCTCACAGCACACTCACAGTTTCAGGCGTCCTCACAGCACACTCACAGTTTCAAGCGTCCTCACAGCACACTCACAGTTTCAAGCGTCCTCACAGCACAATCACAGTTTCAGGAGTCCTCACAGTTTCAGGCGTCCTCACAGCACACTCACAGTTTCAGGCGTCCTCAAGGCACACTCACAGTTTCAGGCGTCCTCACAGAACACTCACAGTTTCAGGCGTCCTCGTAGCACACTCACAGTTTCAGGAGTCCTCACAGTTTCAGGCGTCCTCACAGCACACTTACAGTTTCAGGCGTCCTCACAGCACACTCACAGTTTCAGGCGTCCTCACTGCACACTCACAGTTTCAGGCGTCCTCACAGCACACTCACAGTTTCAAGCGTCCTCACAGCACACTCACAATTTCAGGAGTCCTCACAGTTTCAGGCGTCCGCACAGCACACTCACAGTTTCAGGCGTCCTCAAGGCACACTCACAGTTTCAGGCGTCCTCACAGCACACTCACAGTTTCAGGCGTCCTCATAGCACACTCACAGTTTCAGGAGTCCTCACAGTTTCAGGCGTCCTCACAGCACACTCACAGTTTCAGGCAACCTCACAGCACACTCACAGTTTCAGCCGTCCTCACTGCACACTCACAGTTTCAGGCGTCCTCACAGCACACTCACAGTTTCAGGCATCCTCACAGCACACTCACAGTTTCAGGCGTCCTCACAGCACACTCACAGTTTCAGGCGTCCTCACAGCAAACTCACAGTTTCAGGCGTCCTCACAGCACACTCACAGTTTCAAGCGTCCTCACAGCACACTCACAGTTTCAGGCGTCCTCACAGCACACTCACAGTTTCAAGCGTCCTCACAGCACACTCACAGTTTCAGGCGTCCTCACAGCACACTCACAGTTTCAGGCGTCCTCACAGCACACTCACAGTTTCAAGCATCGTCAAAGCACACTCACAGTTTCAGGTGTCCTCACAGCACACTCACAGTTTCAGGCGTCCTCACAGCACACTCACAGTTTCAGGCGTCCTCACAGCACACTCACAGTTTCAGCCGTCCTCACAGCACACTCACAGTTTCAGGCCTCCTCACAGCACACTCACAGTTTCAGGCGTCCTCACAGCACGCTCACAGTTTTAGGCGTCCTCTAGGCACACTCACAGTTTCAGGCGTCCTCAAAGCACACTCACAGTTTCAGGCGTCCTCACAGCACACTCACAGTTTCAGGCGTCCTCACAGCACGCTCACAGTTTCAGGCGTCCTCTAGGCACACTCACAGTTTCAGGCATCCTCAAAGCACACTCACAGTTTCAGGCGTCCTCATAGCACACTCACAGTTTCAGGCGTCCTCACAGTTTCAGGCGTCCTCACAGCACACTCACAGTTTCAAGCGTCCTCACAGCACACTCACAGTTTCAGGAGTCCTCACAGTTTCAGGCGTCCTCACAGCACACTCACAGTTTCAGGCGTCCTCACAGCACACTCACAGTTTCAGCCGTCCTCACAGCACACTCACAGTTTCAGGCCTCCTCACAGCACACTCACAGTTTCAGGCGTCCTCACAGCACGCTCACAGTGTCAGGCGTCCTCTAGGCACACTCACAGTTTCAGGCGTCCTCAAAGCACACTCACAGTTTCAGGCGTCCTCATAGCACACTCACAGTTTCAGGCGTCCTCACAGTTTCAGGCGTCCTCACAGCACACTCACAGTTTCAGGCATCCTCAAAGCACACTCACAGTTTCAGGCGTCCTCACAGCACACTCACAGTTTCAGGCGTCCTCACAGCACACTCACAGTGTCAGGCGTCCTCACAGCACACTCACAGTTTCAAGCGTCCTCACAGCACACTCACAGTTTCAGGCGTCCTCACAGCACACTCACAGTTTCAAGCGTCCTCACAGCACACTCACAGTTTCAAGCGTCCTCACAGCACACTCACAGTTTCAGGCGTCCTCACAGCACACTCACAGTTTCAGGCGTCCTCACAGCACACTCACAGTTTCAGGTGTCCTCACAGCACACTCACAGTTTCAGGCGTCCTCACAGCACACTCACAGTTTCAGGCGTCCTCACAGCACACTCACAGTTTCAAGCGTCCTCGCAGCACACTCACAGTTTCAGGCGTCCTCACAGCACACTCACAGTTTCAGGCGTCCTCACAGCACACTCACAGTTTCAAGCGTCCTCACAGCACACTCACAGTTTCAAGCGTCCTCACAGCACAATCACAGTTTCAGGAGTCCTCACAGTTTCAGGCGTCCTCACAGCACACTCACAGTTTCAGGCGTCCTCAAGGCACACTCACAGTTTCAGGCGTCCTCACAGCACACTCACAGTTTCAGGCGTCCTCATAGCACACTCACAGTTTCAGGAGTCCTCACAGTTTCAGGCGTCCTCACAGCACACTCACAGTTTCAGGCGTCCTCACAGCACACTCACAGTTTCAGGCGTCCTCACTGCACACTCACAGTTTCAGGCGTCCTCACAGCACACTCACAGTTTCAGGCGTCCTCACAGCACACTCACAGTTTCAAGCGTCCTCACAGCACACTCACAGTTTCAGGAGTCCTCACAGTTTCAGGCGTCCTCACAGCACACTCACAGTTTCAGGCATCCTCACAGCACACTCACAGTTTCAAGCGTCCTCACAGCACACTCACAGTTTCAGGAGTCCTCACAGTTTCAGGCGTCCTCACAGCACACTCACAGTTTCAGGCGTCCTCACAGCACACTCACAGTTTCAGGCGTCCTCACAGCACACTCACAGTTTCAAGCGTCCTCGCAGCACACTCAGTTTCAGGCGTCCTCACAGCACACTCACAGTTTCAGGCGTCCTCACAGCACACTCACAGTTTCAAGCGTCCTCACAGCACACTCACAGTTTCAAGCGTCCTCACAGCACAATCACAGTTTCAGGGGTCCTCACAGTTTCAGGCGTCCGCACAGCACACTCACAGTTTCAGGCGTCCTCAAGGCACACTCACAGTTTCAGGCGTCCTCACAGCACACTCACAGTTTCAGGCGTCCTCATAGCACACTCACAGTTTCAGGAGTCCTCACAGTTTCAGGCGTCCTCACAGCACACTCACAGTTTCAGGCGTCCTCACAGCACACTCACAGTTTCAGGCGTCCTCACTGCACACTCACAGTTTCAGGCGTCCTCACAGCACACTCACAGTTTCAGGCGTCCTCACAGCACACTCACAGTTTCAAGCGTCCTCACAGCACACTCACAGTTTCAGGAGTCCTCACAGTTTCAGGCGTCCTCACAGCACACTCACAGTTTCAGGCATCCTCACAGCATACTCACAGTTTCAGGCGTCCTCACTGCACACTCACAGTTTCAGGCGTCCTCACAGCACACTCACAGTTTCAGGCGTCCTCAAAGCACACTCACAGTTTCAGGCGTCCTCACAGCACACTCACAGTTTCAGGCGTCCTCAAGGCACACTCACAGTTTCAGGCGTCCTCATAGCACACTCACAGTTTCAGGAGTCCTCACAGTTTCAGGCGTCCTCACAGCACACTCACAGTTTCAGGCGTCCTCACAGCACACTCACAGTTTCAGGCGTCCTCACTGCACACTCACAGTTTCAGGCGTCCTCACAGCACACTCACAGTTTCAGGCGTCCTCACAGCACACTCACAGTTTCAGGCGTCCTCACAGCACACTCACAGTTTCAGGCGTCCTCACAGCAAACTCACAGTTTCAGGCGTCCTCACAGCACACTCACAGTTTCAAGCGTCCTCACAGCACACTCACAGTTTCAGGCGTCCTCACAGCACACTCACAGTTTCAAGCGTCCTCACAGCACACTCACAGTTTCAAGCGTCCTCACAGCACACTCACAGTTTCAGGCGTCCTCACAGCACACTCACAGTTTCAAGCGTCCTCACAGCACACTCACAGTTTCAGGTGTCCTCACAGCACACTCACAGTTTCAGGCGTCCTCACAGCACACTCACAGTTTCAGGCGTCCTCACAGCACACTCACAGTTTCAAACGTCCTCACAGCACACTCACAGTTTCAGCCGTCCTCACAGCACACTCACAGTTTCAGGCCTCCTCACAGCACACTCACAGTTTCAGGCGTCCTCACAGCACGCTCACAGTTTCAGGCGTCCTCTAGGCACACTCAGAGTTTCAGGCGTCCTCAAAGCACACTCACAGTTTCAGGCGTCCTCATAGCACACTCACAGTTTCAGGCGTCCTCACAGCACACTCACAGTTTCAGGCGTCCTCACAGCACACTCACAGTGTCAGGCGTCCTCACAGCACACTCACAGTTTCAAGCGTCCTCACAGCACACTCACAGTTTCAGGCGTCCTCACAGCACACTCACAGTTTCAGGCGTCCTCATAGCACACTCACAGTTTCAGGAGTCCTCACAGTTTCAGGCGTCCTCACAGCACACTCACAGTTTCAGGCGTCCTCACAGCACACTCACAGTTTCAGGCGTCCTCACTGCACACTCACAGTTTCAGGCGTCCTCACAGCACACTCACAGTTTCAGGCGTCCTCACAGCACACTCACAGTTTCAAGCGTCCTCACAGCACACTCACAGTTTCAGGAGTCCTCACAGTTTCAGGCGTCCTCACAGCACACTCACAGTTTCAGGCGTCCTCATAGCACACTCACAGTTTCAGGAGTCCTCACAGTTTCAGGCGTCCTCACAGCACACTCACAGTTTCAGGCGTCCTCACAGCACACTCACAGTTTCAGGCGTCCTCACTGCACACTCACAGTTTCAGGCGTCCTCACAGCACACTCACAGTTTCAGGCGTCCTCACAGCACACTCACAGTTTCAAGCGTCCTCACAGCACACTCACAGTTTCAGGAGTCCTCACAGTTTCAGGCGTCCTCACAGCACACTCACAGTTTCAGGCGTCCTCACAGCACACTCACACACAGTTTCAGGCGTCCTCACAGCACACTCACAGTTTCAGGCGTCCTCACAGCACACTCACAGTTTCAAGCGTCCTCGCAGCACACTCACAGTTTCAGGCGTCCTCACACCACACTCACAGTTTCAGGCGTCCTCACAGCACACTCACAGTTTCAAGCGTCCTCACAGCACACTCACAGTTTCAAGCGTCCTCACAGCACACTCACAGTTTCAGGAGTCCTCACAGTTTCAGGCGTCCTCACAGCAAACTCACAGTTTCAGGCGTCCTCAAGGCACACTCACAGTTTCAGGCGTCCTCATAGCACACTCACAGTTTCAGGAGTCCTCACAGTTTCAGGCGTCCTCACAGCACACTCACAGTTTCAGGCGTCCTCACAGCACACTCACAGTTTCAGGCGTCCTCACAGCACACTCACAGTTTCAGGCGTCCTCACAGCACACTCACAGTTTCAGGTGTCCTCACAGCACACTCACAGTTTCAGGCGTCCTCACAGCACACTCACAGTTTCAGGCGTCCTCACAGCACACTCACAGTTTCAGGCGTCCTCACAGCACACTCACAGTTTCAGGCGTCCTCACAGCACACTCACAGTTTCAGGCGTCCTCACAGCACACTCACAGTTTCAGGCATCCTCAAAGCACACTCACAGTTTCAGGCGTCCTCACAGCACACTCACAGTTTCAGGCGTCCTCACAGCACACTCACAGTTTCAGGCGTCCTCACAGCACACTCACAGTTTCAGCCGTCCTCACAGCACACTCACAGTTTCAGGCCTCCTCACAGCACACTCACAGTTTCAGGCGTCCTCACAGCACGCTCACAGTTTCAGGCGTCCTCACAGCACACTCACAGTTTCAGGCGTCCTCACAGCACACTCACAGTTTCAAGCGTCCTCACAGCACACTCACAGTTTCAGGCGTCCTCACAGCACGCTCACAGTTTCAGGCGTCCTCACAGCACACTCACAGTTTCAGGCGTCCTCACAGCACACTCACAGTTTCAAGCGTCCTCACAGCACACTCACAGTTTCAGGCGTCCTCACAGCACACTCACAATTTCAGGCGTCCTCACAGCCCACTCACAGTTTCAAGCGTCCTCACAACACACTCACAGTTTCAGGAGTCCTCACAGTTTCAGGCGTCCTCAAGGCACACTCACAGTTTCAGGCGTCCTCACAGCACACTCACAGTTTTAGGCATCCTCACAGCACACTCACAGTTTCAGCCGTCCTCACAGCACACTCACAGTTTCAGGCCTCCTCACAACACACTCACAGTTTCAGGCGTCCTCACAGCACGCTCACAGTTTCAGGCGTCCTTACAGCACACTCACAGTTTCAGGTGTCCTCACAGCACACTCACAGTTTCAGGCGTCCTCACAGCACACTGACAGTTTCAAGCGTCCTCACAGCACACTCACAGTTTCAGGCGTCCTCACAGCACACTCACAGTTTCAGGCGTCCTCACAGCACACTCACAGTTTCAGGCCTCCTCACAGCACACTCACAGTTTCAGGCGTCCTCACAGCACACTCACAGTTTCAGGCGTCCTCACAGCACACTCACAGTTTCAGGCGTCCTCACAGCACACTCACAGTTTCAAGCGTCCTCACAGCACACTCACAGTTTCAAGCGTCCTCACAGCACACTCACAGTTTCAGGCGTCCTCACAGCACACTCACAGTTTCAAGCGTCCTCACAGCACACTCACAGTTTCAGGTGTCCTCACAGCACACTCACAGTTTCAGGCGTCCTCACAGCACAGTCACAGTTTCAGACGTCCTCACAGCACACTCACAGTTTCAGGCGTCCTCACAGCACACTCACAGTTTCAGGTGTCCTCACAGCACACTCACAGTTTCAGGCGTCCTCACAGCACACTCACAGTTTCAGGCGTCCTCACAGCACACTCACAGTTTCAGGCGTCCTCACAGCACACTCACAGTTTCAGGCGTCCTCACAGCACACTCACAGTTTCAGGCGTCCTCACAGCACACTCACAGTTTCAGGCATCCTCAAAGCACACTCACAGTTTCAGGCGTCCTCACAGCACACTCACAGTTTCAGGCGTCCTCACAGCACACTCACAGTTTCAGGCGTCCTCACAGCACACTCACAGTTTCAGCCGTCCTCACAGCACACTCACAGTTTCAGGCCTCCTCACAGCACACTCACAGTTTCAGGCGTCCTCACAGCACGCTCACAGTTTCAGGCGTCCTCACAGCACACTCACAGTTTCAGGCGTCCTCACAGCACACTCACAGTTTCAAGCGTCCTCACAGCACACTCACAGTTTCAGGCGTCCTCACAGCACGCTCACAGTTTCAGGCGTCCTCACAGCACACTCACAGTTTCAGGCGTCCTCACAGCACACTCACAGTTTCAAGCGTCCTCACAGCACACTCACAGTTTCAGGCGTCCTCACAGCACACTCACAATTTCAGGCGTCCTCACAGCCCACTCACAGTTTCAAGCGTCCTCACAACACACTCACAGTTTCAGGAGTCCTCACAGTTTCAGGCGTCCTCAAGGCACACTCACAGTTTCAGGCGTCCTCACAGCACACTCACAGTTTTAGGCATCCTCACAGCACACTCACAGTTTCAGCCGTCCTCACAGCACACTCACAGTTTCAGGCCTCCTCACAACACACTCACAGTTTCAGGCGTCCTCACAGCACGCTCACAGTTTCAGGCGTCCTTACAGCACACTCACAGTTTCAGGTGTCCTCACAGCACACTCACAGTTTCAGGCGTCCTCACAGCACACTGACAGTTTCAAGCGTCCTCACAGCACACTCACAGTTTCAGGCGTCCTCACAGCACACTCACAGTTTCAGGCGTCCTCACAGCACACTCACAGTTTCAGGCCTCCTCACAGCACACTCACAGTTTCAGGCGTCCTCACAGCACACTCACAGTTTCAGGCGTCCTCACAGCACACTCACAGTTTCAGGCGTCCTCACAGCACACTCACAGTTTCAAGCGTCCTCACAGCACACTCACAGTTTCAAGCGTCCTCACAGCACACTCACAGTTTCAGGCGTCCTCACAGCACACTCACAGTTTCAAGCGTCCTCACAGCACACTCACAGTTTCAGGTGTCCTCACAGCACACTCACAGTTTCAGGCGTCCTCACAGCACAGTCACAGTTTCAGACGTCCTCACAGCACACTCACAGTTTCAAGCGTCCTCACAGCACACTCACAGTTTCAGGCGTCCTCACAGCACACTCACAGTTTCAAGCGTCCTCACAGCACACTCACAGTTTTAGGCGTCCTCACAGCACACTCACAGTTTCAGGCGTCCTCACAGCACACTCACAGTTTCAAGCGTCCTCACAGCACACTCACAGTTTCAAGCGTCCTCACAGCACACTCACAGTTTCAGGAGTCCTCACCGTTTCAGGCGTCCTCACAGCACACTCACAGTTTCAGGCGTCCTCAAGGCACACTCACAGTTTCAGGCGTCCTCACAGCACACTCACAGTTTCAAGCGTCCTCACAGCACACTCACAGTTTCAGGCGTCCTCACAGCACACTCACAGTTTCAGGCGTCCTCACAGCACACTCATAGTTTCAGGCATCCTCACAGCACACTCACAGTTTCAGGCGTCCTCACAGCACACTCACAGTTTCAAGCGTCCTCACAGCACACTCACAGTTTCAAGCGTCCTCACAGCACACTCACAGTTTCAGGAGTCCTCACCGTTTCAGGCGTCCTCACAGCACACTCACAGTTTCAGGCGTCCTCAAGGCACACTCACAGTTTCAGGCGTCCTCATAGCAAACTCACAGTTTCAGGCGTCCTCAAAGTTTCAGGCGTCCTCACAGCACACTCACAGTTTCAGGCATCCTTAAAGCACACTCACAGTTTCAGGCGTCCTCACAGCACACTCACAGTTTCAGGCGTCCTCACAGCACACTCACAGTTTCAGGCGTCCTCATAGCACACTCACAGTTTCAGCCGTCCTCACAGCACACTCACAGTTTCAGGCCTCCTCACAGCACACTCACAGTTTCAGGCGTCCTCACAGCACACTCACAGTTTCAGGCGTCCTCACAGCACACTCACAGTTTCAAGCGTCCTCACAGCACACTCACAGTTTCAGGCGTCCTCACAGCACACTCACAGTTTCAGGCGTCCTCACAGCACACTCACAGTTTCAAGCGTCCTCACAACACACTCACAGTTTCAGGAGTCCTCACAGTTTCAGGCGTCCTCAAGGCACACTCACAGTTTCAGGCGTCCTCACAGCACACTCACAGTTTCAGGCATCCTCACAGCACACTCAGTTTCAGCCGTCCTCACAGCACACTCACAGTTTCAGGCCTCCTCACAGCACACTCACAGTTTCAGGCGTCCTCAGAGCACGCTCACAGTTTCAGGCGTCCTCACAGCACACTCACAGTTTCAGGCGTCCTCACAGCACACTCACAGTTTCAGGCGTCCTCACAGCACACTCACAGTTTCAAGCGTCCTCACAGCAAACTCACAGTTTCAGGCGTCCTCACAGCACACTCACAGTTTCAGGCGTCCTCACAGCACACCCACAGTTTCAGGCGTCCTCACAGCACACTCACAGTTTCAAGCGTCCTCACAGCACACTCACAGTTTCAAGCGTCCTCACAACACACTCACAGTTTCAGGAGTCCTCACAGTTTCAGGCGTCCTCACAGCACACTCACAGTTTCAGGCGTCCTCAAGGCACACTCACAGTTTCAGGCGTCCTCACAGCACACTCATAGTTTCAGGCGTCCTCATAGCACACTCACAGTTTCAGGAGTCCTCACAGTTTCAGGCGTCCTCACAGCACACTCACAGTTTCAGGCGTCCTCACAGCACACTCACAGTTTCAGGCGTCCTCACTGCACACTCACAATTTCAGGCGTCCTCACAGCACACTCACAGTTTCAGGCGTCCTCACAGCACACTCACAGTTTCAGGCGTCCTCACAGCACACTCACAGTTTCAGGCGTCCTCACAGCAAAGTCACAGTTTCAGGCGTCCTCACAGCACACTCACAGTTTCAAGCGTCCTCACAGCACACTCACAGTTTCAGGCGTCCTCACAGCACACTCACAGTTTCAAGCGTCCTCACAGCACACTCACAGTTTCAAGCGTCCTCAAAGCACACTCACAGTTTCAGGCGTCCTCACAGCACACTCACAATTTCAAGCGTCCTCACAGCCCACTCACAGTTTCAGGTGTCCTCACAGCACACTCAGTTTCAGGCGTCCTCACAGCACACTCACAGTTTCAGGCGTCCTCACAGCACACTCACAGTTTCAAGCGTCCTCACAGCACACTCACAGTTTCAGGCGTCCTCACAGCACACTCACAGTTTCAGGCGTCCTCACAGCACACTCACAGTTTCAGGCGTCCTCACAGCACACTCACAGTTTCAGGCGTCCTCACAGCACACTCACAGTTTCAAGCGTCCTCACAGCACACTCACAGTTTCAAGCGTCCTCACAGCACACTCACAGTTTCAGGAGTCCTCACAGTTTCAGGCATCCTCACAGCACACTCACAGTTTCAGGCATCCTCAAGGCACACTCACAGTTTCAGGCATCCTCACAGCACACTCACAGTTTCAGGCGTCCTCATAGCACACTCACAGTTTCAGGCGTCCTCACAGTTTCAGGCGTCCTCACAGCACACTCAAAGTTTCAGGCGTCCTCAAAGCACACTCACAGTTTCAGGCGTCCTCACAGCACACTCACAGTTTCAGGCGTCCTCACAGCACACTCACAGTTTCAGGCGTCCTCACAGCACACTCACAGTTTCAGCCGTCCTCACAGCACACTCACAGTTTCAGGCGTCATCACAGCACGCTCACAGTTTCAGGCGTCCTCACAGCACACTCACAGTTTCAGGCGTCCTCACAGCACACTCACAGTTTCAGGCGTCCTGACAGCACACTCACAGTTTCAAGCGTCCTCACAGCACACTCACAGTTTCAGGCGTCCTCACAGCACACTCACAGTTTCAGGCGTCCTCACAGCACACTCACAGTTTCAGGCGTCCTCACAGCACACTCACAGTTTCAAGCGTCCTCACAGCACACTCACAGTTTCAAGCGTCCTCACAACACACTCACAGTTTCAGGAGTTCTCACAGTTTCAGGCGTCCTCACAGCACACTCACAGTTTCAGGCGTCCTCAAGGCACACTCACAGTTTCAGGCCTCCTCACAGCACACTCACAGTTTCAGGCGTCCTCACAGCACACTCACAGTTTCAGGCGTCCTCACAGCACACTCACAGTTTCAGGCGTCCTCACAGCACACTCACAGTTTCAGGCGTCCTCACAGCACACTCACAGTTTCAAGCGTCCTCACAGCACACTCACAGTTTCAAGCGTCCTCACAGCACACTCACAGTTTCAGGCGTCCTCACAGCACACTCACAGTTTCAAGCGTCCTCACAGCACACTCACAGTTTCAGGTGTCCTCACAGCACACTCACAGTTTCAGGCGTCCTCACAGCACAGTCACAGTTTCAGACGTCCTCACAGCACACTCACAGTTTCAAGCGTCCTCACAGCACACTCACAGTTTCAGGCGTCCTCACAGCACACTCACAGTTTCAAGCGTCCTCACAGCACACTCACAGTTTTAGGCGTCCTCACAGCACACTCACAGTTTCAGGCGTCCTCACAGCACACTCACAGTTTCAAGCGTCCTCACAGCACACTCACAGTTTCAAGCGTCCTCACAGCACACTCACAGTTTCAGGGGTCCTCACCGTTTCAGGCGTCCTCACAGCACACTCACAGTTTCAGGTGTCCTCAAGGCACACTCACAGTTTCAGGCGTCCTCACAGCACACTCACAGTTTCAAGCGTCCTCACAGCACACTCACAGTTTCAGGCGTCCTCACAGCACACTCACAGTTTCAGGCGTCCTCACAGCACACTCACAGTTTCAGGCATCCTCACAGCACACTCACAGTTTCAGGCGTCCTCACAGCACACTCACAGTTTCAAGCGTCCTCACAGCACACTCACAGTTTCAAGAGTCCTCACAGCACACTCACAGTTTCAGGAGTCCTCCCCGTTTCAGGCGTCCTCACAGCACACTCACAGTTTCAGGCGTCCTCAAGGCACACTCACAGTTTCAGGCGTCCTCATAGCAAACTCACAGTTTCAGGCGTCCTCAAAGTTTCAGGCGTCCTCACAGCACACTCACAGTTCCAGGCATCCTTAAAGCACACTCACAGTTTCAGGCGTCCTCACAGCACACTCACAGTTTCAGGCGTCCTCACAGCACACTCACAGTTTCAGCCGTCCTCACAGCACACTCACAGTTTCAGGCCTCCTCACAGCACACTCACAGTTTCAGGCGTCCTCACAGCACGCTCACAGTTTCAGGCGTCCTCACAGCACACTCACAGTTTCAGGCGTCCTCACAGCACACTCACAGTTTCAGGCGTCCTCACAGCACACTCACAGTTTCAAGCGTCCTCACAGCACACTCACAGTTTCAGGCGTCCTCACAGCACACTCACAGTTTCAGGCGTCCTCACAGCACACTCACAGTTTCAAGCGTCCTCACAGCACACTCACAGTTTCAAGAGTCCTCACAGCACACTCACAGTTTCAGGCGTCCTCAAGGCACACTCACAGTTTCAGGCGTCCTCATAGCAAACTCACAGTTTCAGGCGTCCTCAAAGTTTCAGGCGTCCTCACAGCACACTCACAGTTCCAGGCATCCTTAAAGCACACTCACAGTTTCAGGCGTCCTCACAGCACACTCACAGTTTCAGGCGTCCTCACAGCACACTCACAGTTTCAGCCGTCCTCACAGCACACTCACAGTTTCAGGCCTCCTCACAGCACACTCACAGTTTCAGGCGTCCTCACAGCACGCTCACAGTTTCAGGCGTCCTCACAGCACACTCACAGTTTCAGGCGTCCTCACAGCACACTCACAGTTTCAGGCGTCCTCACAGCACACTCACAGTTTCAAGCGTCCTCACAGCACACTCACAGTTTCAGGCGTCCTCACAGCACACTCACAGTTTCAGGCGTCCTCACAGCACACTCACAGTTTCAAGCGTCCTCACAACACACTCACAGTTTCAGGAGTCCTCACAGTTTCAGGCGTCCTCAAGGCACACTCACAGTTTCAGGCGTCCTCACAGCACACTCACAGTTTCAGGCATCCTCACAGCACACTCAGTTTCAGCCGTCCTCACAGCACACTCACAGTTTCAGGCCTCCTCACAGCACACTCACAGTTTCAGGCGTCCTCACAGCACGCTCACAGTTTCAGGCGTCCTCACAGCACACTCACAGTTTCAGGCGTCCTCACAGCACACTCACAGTTTCAGGCGTCCTCACAGCACACTCACAGTTTCAAGCGTCCTCACAGCAAACTCACAGTTTCAGGCGTCCTCACAGCACACTCACAGTTTCAGGCGTCCTCACAGCACACCCACAGTTTCAGGCGTCCTCACAGCACACTCACAGTTTCAAGCGTCCTCACAGCACACTCACAGTTTCAAGCATCCTCACAACACACTCACAGTTTCAGGAGTCCTCACAGTTTCAGGCGTCCTCACAGCACACTCACAGTTTCAGGCGTCCTCAAGGCACACTCACAGTTTCAGGCGTCCTCACAGCACACTCATAGTTTCAGGCGTCCTCATAGCACACTCACAGTTTCAGGAGTCCTCACAGTTTCAGGCGTCCTCACAGCACACTCACAGTTTCAGGCGTCCTCACAGCACACTCACAGTTTCAGGCGTCCTCACAGCACACTCACAGTTTCAGGCGTCCTCACAGCACACTCACAGTTTCAGTCGTCCTCACAGCAAAGTCACAGTTTCAGGCGTCCTCACAGCACACTCACAGTTTCAAGCGTCCTCACAGCACACTCACAGTTTCAGGCGTCCTCACAGCACACTCACAGTTTCAAGCGTCCTCACAGCACACTCACAGTTTCAAGCGTCCTCAAAGCACACTCACAGTTTCAGGCGTCCTCACAGCACACTCACAATTTCAAGCGTCCTCACAGCCCACTCACAGTTTCAGGTGTCCTCACAGCACACTCAGTTTCAGGCGTCCTCACAGCACACTCACAGTTTCAGGCGTCCTCACAGCACACTCACAGTTTCAAGCGTCCTCACAGCACACTCACAGTTTCAGGCGTCCTCACAGCACACTCACAGTTTCAGGCGTCCTCACAGCACACTCACAGTTTCAGGCGTCCTCACAGCACACTCACAGTTTCAGGCGTCCTCACAGCACACTCACAGTTTCAAGCGTCCTCACAGCACACTCACAGTTTCAAGCGTCCTCACAGCACACTCACAGTTTCAGGAGTCCTCACAGTTTCAGGCATCCTCACAGCACACTCACAGTTTCAGGCATCCTCAAGGCACACTCACAGTTTCAGGCATCCTCACAGCACACTCACAGTTTCAGGCGTCCTCATAGCACACTCACAGTTTCAGGCGTCCTCACAGTTTCAGGCGTCCTCACAGCACACTCAAAGTTTCAGGCGTCCTCACAGCACACTCACAGTTTCAGGCGTCCTCACAGCACACTCACAGTTTCAGCCGTCCTCACAGCACACTCACAGTTTCAGGCCTCCTCACAGCACACTCACAGTTTCAGGCGTCATCACAGCACGCTCACAGTTTCAGGCGTCCTCACAGCACACTCACAGTTTCAGGCGTCCTCACAGCACACTCACAGTTTCAGGCGTCCTGACAGCACACTCACAGTTTCAAGCGTCCTCACAGCACACTCACAGTTTCAGGCGTCCTCACAGCACACTCACAGTTTCAGGCGTCCTCACAGCACACTCACAGTTTCAGGCGTCCTCACAGCACACTCACAGTTTCAAGCGTCCTCACAGCACACTCACAGTTTCAAGCGTCCTCACAACACACTCACAGTTTCAGGAGTTCTCACAGTTTCAGGCGTCCTCACAGCACACTCACAGTTTCAGGCGTCCTCAAGGCACACTCACAGTTTCAGGCGTCCTCACAGCACACTCACAGTTTCAGGCGTCCTCATAGCACACTCACAGTTTCAGGCGTCCTCACAGTTTCAGGCGTCCTCACAGCACACTCACAGTTTCAGGCATCCTCAAAGCACACTCACAGTTTCAGGCGTCCTCACAGCACACTCACAGTTTCAGGCGTCCTCACAGCACACTCACAGTTTCAGGCGTCCTCACAGCACACTCAAAGTTTCAAGCGTCCTCACAGCACACTCACAGTTTCAGGCGTCCTCACAGCACACTCACAGTTTCAGGCGTCCTCACAGCACACTCACAGTTTCAGGCGTCCTCACAGCACACTCACAGTTTCAAGCGTCCTCACAGCACACTCACAGTTTCAGGCGTCCTCACAGCACACTCACAGTTTCAGGCGTCCTCACAGCACACTCACAGTTTCAAGCGTCCTCACAACACACTCACAGTTTCAGGAGTCCTCACAGTTTCAGGCGTCCTCAAGGCACACTCACAGTTTCAGGCGTCCTCACAGCACACTCACAGTTTCAGGCATCCTCACAGCACACTCAGTTTCAGCCGTCCTCACAGCACACTCACAGTTTCAGGCCTCCTCACAGCACACTCACAGTTTCAGGCGTCCTCACAGCACGCTCACAGTTTCAGGCGTCCTCACAGCACACTCACAGTTTCAGGCGTCCTCACAGCACACTCACAGTTTCAGGCGTCCTCACAGCACACTCACAGTTTCAAGCGTCCTCACAGCAAACTCACAGTTTCAGGCGTCCTCACAGCACACTCACAGTTTCAGGCGTCCTCACAGCACACCCACAGTTTCAGGCGTCCTCACAGCACACTCACAGTTTCAAGCGTCCTCACAGCACACTCACAGTTTCAAGCGTCCTCACAACACACTCACAGTTTCAGGAGTCCTCACAGTTTCAGGCGTCCTCACAGCACACTCACAGTTTCAGGCGTCCTCAAGGCACACTCACAGTTTCAGGCGTCCTCACAGCACACTCATAGTTTCAGGCGTCCTCATAGCACACTCACAGTTTCAGGAGTCCTCACAGTTTCAGGCGTCCTCACAGTTTCAGGCGTCCTCATAGCACACTCTCAGTTTCAGGCGTCCTCAAAGTTTCAGGCGTCCTCACAGCACACTCACAGTTTCAGGCATCCTCAAAGCACACTCACAGTTTCAGGCGTCCTCACAGCACACTCACAGTTTCAGGCGTCCTCACAGCACACTCACAGTTTCAGGCGTCCTCACAGCACACTCATAGTTTCAGGCGTCCTCATAGCACACTCACAGTTTCAGGAGTCCTCACAGTTTCAGGCGTCCTCACAGCACACTCACAGTTTCAGGCGTCCTCACAGCACACTCACAGTTTCAGGCGTCCTCACTGCACACTCACAGTTTCAGGCGTCCTCACAGCACACTCACAGTTTCAGGCGTCCTCACAGCACACTCACAGTTTCAGGCGTCCTCACAGCACACTCACAGTTTCAGGCGTCCTCACAGCAAAGTCACAGTTTCAGGCGTCCTCACAGCACACTCACAGTTTCAAGCGTCCTCACAGCACACTCACAGTTTCAGGCGTCCTCACAGCACACTCACAGTTTCAAGCGTCCTCACAGCACACTCACAGTTTCAAGCGTCCTCAAAGCACACTCACAGTTTCAGGCGTCCTCACAGCACACTCACAATTTCAAGCGTCCTCACAGCCCACTCACAGTTTCAGGTGTCCTCACAGCACACTCAGTTTCAGGCGTCCTCACAGCACACTCACAGTTTCAGGCGTCCTCACAGCACACTCACAGTTTCAGGCGTCCTCACAGCACACTCACAGTTTCAGGCGTCCTCACAGCACACTCACAGTTTCAGGCGTCCTCACAGCACACTCACAGTTTCAGGCGTCCTCACAGCACACTCACAGTTTCAAGCGTCCTCACAGCACACTCACAGTTTCAAGCGTCCTCACAGCACACTCACAGTTTCAGGAGTCCTCACAGTTTCAGGCATCCTCACAGCACACTCACAGTTTCAGGCATCCTCAAGGCACACTCACAGTTTCAGGCATCCTCACAGCACACTCACAGTTTCAGGCGTCCTCATAGCACACTCACAGTTTCAGGCGTCCTCACAGTTTCAGGCGTCCTCACAGCACACTCAAAGTTTCAGGCGTCCTCAAAGCACACTCACAGTTTCAGGCGTCCTCACAGCACACTCACAGTTTCAGGCGTCCTCACAGCACACTCACAGTTTCAGGCGTCCTCACAGCACACTCACAGTTTCAGCCGTCCTCACAGCACACTCACAGTTTCAGGCGTCCTCACAGCACACTCACAGTTTCAGGCGTCATCACAGCACGCTCACAGTTTCAGGCGTCCTCACAGCACACTCACAGTTTCAGGCGTCCTCACAGCACACTCACAGTTTCAGGCGTCCTGACAGCACACTCACAGTTTCAAGCGTCCTCACAGCACACTCACAGTTTCAGGCGTCCTCACAGCACACTCACAGTTTCAGGCGTCCTCAAGGCACACTCACAGTTTCAGGCGTCCTCACAGCACACTCACAGTTTCAGGCGTCCTCATAGCACACTCACAGTTTCAGGCGTCCGCACAGTTTCAGGCGTCCTCCCAGCACACTCACAGTTTCAGGCATCCTCAAAGCACACTCACAGTTTCAGGCGTCCTCACAGCACACTCACAGTTTCAGGCGTCCTCACACTACACTCACAGTTTCAGGCGTCCTCACAGCACACTCACAGTTTCAAGCGTCCTCACAGCACACTCACAGTTTCAGGCGTCCTCACAGCACACTCACAGTTTCAGGCGTCCTCAAGGCACACTCACAGTTTCAGGCGTCCTCACAGCACACTCACAGTTTCAAGCGTCCTCATAGCACACTCACAATTTCAAGCGTCCTCACAGCACACTCACAGTTTCAGGAGTCCTCACCGTTTCAGGCGTCCTCACAGCACACTCACAGTTTCAGGCGTCCTCAAGGCACACTCACAGTTTCAGGCGTCCTCATAGCACACTCACAGTTTCAGGCGTCCTCAAAGTTTCAGGCGTCCTCACAGCACACTCACAGTTTCAGGCATCCTCAAAGCACACTCACAGTTTCAGGCGTCCTCACAGCACACTCACAGTTTCAGGCATCCTCACAGCACACTCACAGTTTCAAGCGTCCTCACAGCACACTCACAGTTTCAAGCGTCCTCACAGCACACTCACAGTTTCAGGCGTCCTCACAGCACACTCACAGTTTCAGGCGTCCTCACAGCACACTCACAGTTTCAAGCGTCCTCACAGCACACTCACAGTTTCAAGCGTCCTCACAGCACACTCACAGTTTCAGGCGTCCTCACAGCACACTCACAGTTTCAGGCGTCCTCACAGCACACTCACAGTTTCAAGCGTCCTCACAGCACACTCACAGTTTCAGGTGTCCTCACAGCACACTCACAGTTTCAGGCGTCCTCACAGCACACTCACAGTTTCAGGCGTCCTCACAGCACACTCACAGTTTCAAGCGTCCTCACAGCACACTCACAGTTTCATGCGTCCTCACAGCACACTCATAGTTTCAGGCGTCCTCACAGCACACTCACAGTTTCAGGCGTCCTCACAGCACACTCACAGTTTCAAGCGTCCTCACAGCACACTCACAGTTTCAAGCGTCCTCACAGCACACTCACAGTTTCAGGAGTCCTCACCGTTTCAGGCATCCTCACAGCACACTCACAGTTTCAGGCGTCCTCAAGGCACACTCACAGTTTCAGGCGTCCTCATAGCACACTCTCAGTTTCAGGCGTCCTCAAAGTTTCAGGCGTCCTCACAGCACACTCACAGTTTCAGGCATCCTCAAAGCACACTCACAGTTTCAGGCGTCCTCACAGCACACTCACAGTTTCAGGCGTCCTCACAGCACACTCACAGTTTCAGGCGTCCTCACAGCACACTCACAGTTTCAGCCGTCCTCACAGCACACTCACAGTTTCAGGCCTCCTCACAGCACACTCACAGTTTCAGGCGTCATCACAGCACGCTCACAGTTTCAGGCGTCCTCACAGCACACTCACAGTTTCAGGCGTCCTCACAGCACACGCACAGTTTCAGGCGTCCTCACAGCACACTCACAGTTTCAAGCGTCCTCACAGCACACTCACAGTTTCAGGCGTCCTCACAGCACACTCACAATTTCAGGCGTCCTCACAGCACACTCACAGTTTCAAGCGTTCTCACAACACACTCACAGTTTCAGGAGTCCTCACAGTTTCAGGCGTCCTCAAGGCACACTCACAGTTTCAGGCGTCCTCACAGCAGACTCACAGTTTCAGGCATCCTCACAGCACACTCACAGTTTCAGCCGTCCTCACAGCACACTCACAGTTTCAGGCCTCCTCACAGCACACTCACAGTTTCAGGCGTCCTCACAGCACGCTCACAGTTTCAGGCGTCCTCACAGCACACTCACAGTTTCAGGCGTCCTCACAGCACACTCACAGTTTCAGGCGTCCTCACAGCACACTCACAGTTTCAAGCGTCCTCACAGCACACTCACAGTTTCAGGCGTCCTCACAGCACAGTCACAGTTTCAGGCGTCCTCACAGCACACTCACAGTTTCAGGCGTCCTCACAGCACACTCACAGTTTCAGGCCTCCTCACAGCACACTCACAGTTTCAGGCGTCCTCACAGCACACTCACAGTTTCAAGCGTCCTCACAGCACACTCACAGTTTCAAGCGTCCTCACAGCACACTCACAGTTTCAAGCGTCCTCACAGCACACTCACAGTTTCAAGCGTCCTCACAGCACACTCACAGTTTCAAGCGTCCTCACAGCACACTCACAGTTTCAGGCGTCCTCACAGCACACTCACAGTTTCAGGCGTCCTCACAGCACACTCACAGTTTCAAGCGTCCTCACAGCACACTCACAGTTTCAAGCGTCCTCAAAGCACACTCACAGTTTCAGGAGTCCTCACCGTTTCAGGCGTCCTCACAGCACACTCACAGTTTCAGGCGTCCTCAAGGCACACTCACAGTTTCAGGCGTCCTCATAGCACACTCACAGTTTCAGGCGTCCTCAAAGTTTCAGGCGTCCTCACAGCACACTCAGAGTTTCAGGCATCCTCAAAGCACACTCACAGTTTCAGGCGTCCTCACAGCACACTCACAGTTTCAAGCGTCCTCACAGCACACTCACAGTTTCAGGCGTCCTCACAGCACACTCACAGTTTCAGGCATCCTCACAGCACACTCACAGTTTCAGGCGTCCTCACAGCACACTCACAGTTTCAGCCGTCCTCACAGCACACTCACAGTTTCAGGCCTCCTCACAGCACACTCACAGTTTCAGGCGTCATCACAGCACGCTCACAGTTTCAGGCGTCCTCACAGCACACTCACAGTTTCAGGCGTCCTCACAGCACACTCACAGTTTCAGGCGTCCTGACAGCACACTCACAGTTTCAAGCGTCCTCACAGCACACTCACAGTTTCAGGCGTCCTCACAGCACACTCACAGTTTCAGGCGTCCTCACAGCACACTCACAGTTTCAGGCGTCCTCACAGCACACTCACAGTTTCAAGCGTCCTCACAGCACACTCACAGTTTCAAGCGTCCTCACAACACACTCACAGTTTCAGGAGTTCTCACAGTTTCAGGCGTCCTCACAGCACACTCACAGTTTCAGGCGTCCTCAAGGCACACTCACAGTTTCAGGCGTCCTCACAGCACACTCACAGTTTCAGGCATCCTCATAGCACACTCACAGTTTCAGGCGTCCTCACAGTTTCAGGCGTCCTCACAGCACACTCACAGTTTCAGGCATCCTCAAAGCACACTCACAGTTTCAGGCGTCCTCACAGCACACTCACAGTTTCAGGCGTCCTCACAGCACACTCACAGTTTCAAGCGTCCTCACAGCACACTCACAGTTTCAGGCGTCCTCACAGCACACTCACAGTTTCAAGCGTCCTCACAGCACACTCACAGTTTCAAGCGTCCTCACAGCACACTCACAGTTTCAGGCGTCCTCACAGCACACTCACAGTTTCAGGCGTCCTCACAGCACACTCACAGTTTCAGGCGTCCTCAAGGCACACTCACAGTTTCAGGCGTCCTCACAGCACACTCACAGTTTCAGGCGTCCTTATGGCACACTCACAGTTTCAGGCGTCCTCACAGTTTCAGGCGTCCTCCCAGCACACTCACAGTTTCAGGCATCCTCAAAGCACACTCACAGTTTCAGGCGTCCTCACAGCACACTCACAGTTTCAGGCGTCCTCACAGCACACTCACAGTTTCAGGCGTCCTCACAGCACACTCACAGTTTCAAGCGTCCTCACAGCACACTCACAGTTTCAGGCGTCCTCACAGCACACTCACAGTTTCAGGCGTCCTCAAGGCACACTCACAGTTTCAGGCGTCCTCACAGCACACTCACAGTTTCAAGCGTCCTCACAGCACACTCACAATTTCAAGCGTCCTCACAGCACACTCACAGTTTCAGGAGTCCTCACCGTTTCAGGCGTCCTCACAGCACACTCACAGTTTCAGGCGTCCTCAAGGCACACTCACAGTTTCAGGCGTCCTCATAGCACACTCACAGTTTCAGGCGTCCTCAAAGTTTCAGGCGTCCTCACAGCACACTCACAGTTTCAGGCATCCTCAAAGCACACTCACAGTTTCAGGCGTCCTCACAGCACACTCACAGTTTCAGGCATCCTCACAGCACACTCACAATTTCAGGCGTCCTCACAGCACACTCACAGTTTCAGGCGTCCTCACAGCACACTCACAGTTTCAAGCGTCCTCACAGCACACTCACAGTTTCAAGCGTCCTCACAGCACACTCACAGTTTCAGGCGTCCTCACAGCACACTCACAGTTTCAGGCGTCCTCACAGCACACTCACAGTTTCAGGCATACTCAAAGCACACTCACAGTTTCAGGCGTCCTCACAGCACACTCACAGTTTCAGGCGTCCTCACAGCACACTCACAGTTTCAGGCGTCCTCACAGCACACTCACAGTTTCAGCCGTCCTCACAGCACACTCACAGTTTCAGGCCTCCTCACAGCACACTCACAGTTTCAGGCGTCCTCACAGCACGCTCACAGTTTCAGGCGTCCTCACAGCACACTCACAGTTTCAGGCGTCCTCACAGCACACGCACAGTTTCAGGCGTCCTCACAGCACACTCACAGTTTCAAGCGTCCTCACAGCACACTCACAGTTTCAGGCGTCCTCACAGCACACTCACAATTTCAGGCGTCCTCACAGCACACTCACAGTTTCAAGCGTTCTCACAACACACTCACAGTTTCAGGAGTCCTCACAGTTTCAGGCGTCCTCAAGGCACACTCACAGTTTCAGGCGTCCTCACAGCACACTCACAGTTTCAGGCATCCTCACAGCACACTCACAGTTTCAGCCGTCCTCACAGCACACTCACAGTTTCAGGCCTCCTCACAGCACACTCACAGTTTCAGGCGTCCTCACAGCACGCTCACAGTTTCAGGCGTCCTCACAGCACACTCACAGTTTCAGGCGTCCTCACAGCACACTCACAGTTTCAGGCGTCCTCACAGCACACTCACAGTTTCAAGCGTCCTCACAGCACACTCACAGTTTCAGGCGTCCTCACAGCACAGTCACAGTTTCAGGCGTCCTCACAGCACACTCACAGTTTCAGGCGTCCTCACAGCACACTCACAGTTTCAGGCCTCCTCACAGCACACTCACAGTTTCAGGCGTCCTCACAGCACACTCACAGTTTCAAGCGTCCTCACAGCACACTCACAGTTTCAAGCGTCCTCACAGCACACTCACAGTTTCAAGCGTCCTCACAGCACACTCACAGTTTCAAGCGTCCTCACAGCACACTCACAGTTTCAAGCGTCCTCACAGCACACTCACAGTTTCAGGCGTCCTCACAGCACACTCACAGTTTCAGGCGTCCTCACAGCACACTCACAGTTTCAGGCGTCCTCACAGCACACTCACAGTTTCAAGCGTCCTCACAGCACACTCACAGTTTCAAGCGTCCTCAAAGCACACTCACAGTTTCAGGAGTCCTCACCGTTTCAGGCGTCATCACAGCACACTCACAGTTTCAGGCGTCCTCAAGGCACACTCACAGTTTCAGGCGTCCTCATAGCACACTCACAGTTTCAGGCGTCCTCAAAGTTTCAGGCGTCCTCACAGCACACTCACAGTTTCAGGCATCCTCAAAGCACACTCACAGTTTCAGGCGTCCTCACAGCACACTCACAGTTTCAAGCGTCCTCACAGCACACTCACAGTTTCAGGCGTCCTCACAGCACACTCACAGTTTCAGGCATCCTCACAGCACACTCACAGTTTCAAGCGTCCTAACAGCACACTCACAGTTTCAGGCGTCCTCACAGCACACTCACAGTTTCAGGCGTCCTCACAGCACACTCACAGTTTCAGGCGTCCTCACAGCACACTCACAGTTTCAGGCGTCCTCACAGCACACTCACAGTTTCAAGCGTCCTCACAGCACACTCACAGTTTCAAGCGTCCTCACAGCACACTCACAGTTTCAGGAGTCCTCACCGTTTCAGGCGTCCTCACAGCACACTCACAGTTTCAGGCGTCCTCATAGCACACTCACAGTTTCAGGCGTCCTCAAAGTTTCAGGCGTCCTCACAGCACACTCACAGTTTCAGGCATCCTCAAAGCACACTCACAGTTTCAGGCGTCCTCACAGCACACTCACAGTTTCAGGCGTCCTCACAGCAAACTCACAGTTTCAGGCGTCCTCACAGCACACTCACAGTTTCAGCCGTCCTCACAGCACACTCACAGTTTCAGGCGTCCTCACAGCACACTCACAGTTTCAAGCATCCTCACAGCACACTCACAGTTTCAGGCATCCTCAAAGCACACTCACAGTTTCAGGCGTCCTCACAGCACACTCACAGTTTCAGGCGTCCTCACAGCACACTCACAGTTTCAGGCGTCCTCACAGCACACTCACAGTTTCAGGCCTCCTCACTGCACACTCACAGTTTCAGGCGTCCTCACAGCACACTCACAGTTTCAGGCGTCCTCACAGCACACTCACAGTTTCAGGTGTCCTCACAGCACACTCACAGTTTCAGGCGTCCTCACAGCACACTCACAGTTTCAAGCGTCCTCACAGCACACTCACAGTTTCAAGCGTCCTCACAGCACACTCACAGTTTCAGGCGTCCTCACAGCACACTCACAGTTTCAGGTGTCCTCACAGCACACTCACAGTTTCAGGCGTCCTCACAGCACACTCACAGTTTCAGGAGTCCTCACCGTTTCAGGCGTCCTCACAGCACACTCACAGTTTCAGGCGTCCTCAAGGCACACTCACAGTTTTAGGCGTCCTCATAGCACACTCACAGTTTCAGGCGTCCTCAAAGTTTCAGGCGTCCTCACAGCACACTCACAGTTTCAGGCATCCTCAAAGCACACTCAAAGTTTCAGGCGTCCTCACAGCACACTCACAGTTTCAGGCGTCCTCACAGCACACTCACAGTTTCAGGCGTCCTCACAGCACACTCACAGTTTCAGCCGTCCTCACAGCACACTCACAGTTTCAGGCCTCCTCACAGCACACTCACACTTTCAGGCGTCCTCACAGCACGCTCACAGTTTCAGGCGTCCTCACAGCACACTCACAGTTTCAGGCGTCCTCACAGCACACTCACAGTTTCAGGCGTCCTCACAGCACACTCACAGTTTCAAGCGTCCTCACAGCACACTCACAGTTTCAGGCGTCCTCACAGCACACTCACAATTTCAGGCGTCCTCACAGCACACTCACAGTTTCAAGCGTCCTCACAACACACTCACAGTTTCAGGAGTCCTCACCGTTTCAGGCGTCCTCAAGGCACACTCACAGTTTCAGGCGTCCTCACAGCACACTCACAGTTTCAGGCATCCTCACAGCACACTCACAGTTTCAGCCGTCCTCACAGCACACTCACAGTTTCAGGCCTCCTCACAACACACTCACAGTTTCAGGCGTCCTCACAGCACGCTCACAGTTTCAGGCGTCCTCACAGCACACTCACAGTTTCAGGCGTCCTCACAGCACACTCACAGTTTCAGGCGTCCTCACAGCACACTCACAGTTTCAAACGTCCTCACAGCACACTCACAGTTTCAGGCGTCCTCACAGCACACTCACAGTTTCAGGCGTCCTCACAGCACACTCACAGTTTCAGGCGTCCTCACAGCACACTCACAGTTTCAGGCCTCCTCACAGGACACTCACAGTTTCAGGCGTCTTCACAGCACACTCACAGTTTCAGGCGTCCTCACAGCACAGTCACAGTTTCAGGCGTCCTCACAGCACACTCACAGTTTCAGGCGTCCTCACAGCACACTCACAGTTTCAAGCGTCCTCACAGCACACTCACAGTTTCAAGCGTCCTCACAGCACACTCACAGTTTCAGGCGTCCTCACAGCACACTCACAGTTTCAAGCGTCCTCACAGCACACTCACAGTTTCAGGTGTCCTCACAGCACACTCACAGTTTCAGGCGTCCTCACAGCACAGTCACAGTTTCAGGCGTCCTCACAGCACACTCACAGTTTCAAGCGTCCTCACAGCACACTCACAGTTTCAGGCGTCCTCACAGCACACTCACAGTTTCAAGCGTCCTCACAGCACACTCACAGTTTCAGGCGTCCTCACAGCACACTCACAGTTTCAGGCGTCCTCACAGCACACTCACAGTTTCAAGCGTCCTCACAGCACACTCACAGTTTCAAGCGTCCTCACAGCACACTCACAGTTTCAGGAGTCCTCACCGTTTCAGGCGTCCTCACAGCACACTCACAGTTTCAGGCGTTCTCAAGGCACACTCACAGTTTCAGGCGTCCTCACAGCCCACTCACAGTTTCAAGCGTCCTCACAGCACACTCACAGTTTCAGGCGTCCTCACAGCACACTCACAGTTTCAGGCGTCCTCACAGCACACTCACAGTTTCAGGCGTCCTCACAGCACACTCACAGTTTCAGGCGTCCTCACAGCACACTCACAGTTTCAAGCGTCCTCACAGCACACTCACAGTTTCAAGCGTCCTCACAGCACACTCACAGTTTCAGGAGTCCTCACCGTTTCAGGCGTCCTCACAGCACACTCACAGTTTCAGGCGTCCTCAAGGCACACTCACAGTTTCAGGCGTCCTAATAGCAAACTCACAGTTTCAGGCGTCCTCAAAGTTTCAGGCGTCCTCACAGCACACTCACAGTTTCAGGCATCCTCAAAGCACACTCACAGTTTCAGGCGTCCTCACAGCACACTCACAGTTTCAGGCGTCCTCACAGCACACTCACAGTTTCAGGCGTCCTCATAGTACACTCACAGTTTCAGCCGTCCTCACAGCACACTCACAGTTTCAGGCCTCCTCACAGCACACTCACAGTTTCAGGCGTCCTCACAGCACGCTCACAGTTTCAGGCGTCCTCACAGCACACTCACAGTTTCAGGCGTCCTCACAGCACGCTCACAGTTTCAGGCGTCCTCACAGCACACTCACAGTTTCAAGCGTCCTCACAGCACACTCACAGTTTCAGGCGTCCTCACAGCACACTCACAGTTTCAAGCGTCCTCACAACACACTCACAGTTTCAGGAGTCCTCACAGTTTCAGGCGTCCTCAAGGCACACTCACAGTTTCAGGCGTCCTCACAGCACACTCACAGTTTCAGGCATCCTCACAGCACACTCACAGTTTCAGGCGTCCTCACAGCACACTCACAGTTTCAAGCGTCCTCACAGCACACTCACAGTTTCAGGCGTCCTCACAGCACACTCACAGTTTCAGGCATCCTCACAGCACACTCACAGTTTCAAACGTCCTAACAGCACACTCACAGTTTCAGGCGTCCTCACAGCACACTCACAGTTTCAGGCGTCCTCACAGCACACTCACAGTTTCAGGCGTCCTCACAGCACACTCACAGTTTCAGGCGTCCTCACAGCACACTCACAGTTTCAAGCGTCCTCACAGCACACTCACAGTTTCAAGCGTCCTCACAGCACACTCACAGTTTCAGGAGTCCTCACCGTTTCAGGCGTCCTCACAGCAAACTCACAGTTTCAGGCGTCCTCATAGCACACTCACAGTTTCAGGCGTCCTCAAAGTTTCAGGCGTCCTCACAGCACACTCACAGTTTCAGGCATCCTCAAAGCACACTCACAGTTTCAGGCGTCCTCACAGCACACTCACAGTTTCAGGCGTCCTCACAGCAAACTCACAGTTTCAGGCGTCCTCACAGCACACTCACAGTTTCAGCCGTCCTCACAGCACACTCACAGTTTCAGGCGTCCTCACAGCACACTCACAGTTTCAAGCATCCTCACAGCACACTCACAGTTTCAGGCATCCTCAAAGCACACTCACAGTTTCAGGCGTCCTCACAGCACACTCACAGTTTCAGGCGTCCTCACAGCACACTCACAGTTTCAGGCGTCCTCACAGCACACTCACAGTTTCAGGCGTCCTCACAGCACACTCACAGTTTCAGGCGTCCTCACAGCACACTCACAGTTTCAAGCGTCCTCACAACACACTCACAGTTTCAGGCGTCCTCACAGCACACTCACAGTTTCAGGTGTCCTCACAGCACACTCACAGTTTCAGGCGTCCTCACAGCACACTCACAGTTTCAAGCGTCCTCACAGCACACTCACAGTTTCAAGCGTCCTCACAGCACACTCACAGTTTCAGGCATCCTCACAGCACACTCACAGTTTCAGGCGTCCTCACAGCACACTCACAGTTTCAAGCGTCCTCACAGCACACTCACAGTTTCAGGTGTCCCCACAGCACACTCACAGTTTCAGGCGTCCTCACAGCACACTCACAGTTTCAAGCGTCCTCATAGCACACTCACAGTTTCAGGCGTCCTCACAGCACACTCACAGTTTCAGGCGTCCTCACAGCACACTCACAGTTTCAGGCGTCCTCACAGCACACTCACAGTTTCAGGCGTCCTCACAGCACACTCACAGTTTCAAGCGTCCTCACAGCACACTCACAGTTTCAGGAGTCCTCACCGTTTCAGGCGTCCTCACAGCACACTCACAGTTTCAGGCGTCCTCAAGGCACACTCACAGTTTCAGGCGTCCTCATAGCACACTCACAGTTTCAGGCGTCCTCAAAGTTTCAGGCGTCCTCACAGCACACTCACAGTTTCAGGCATCCTCAAAGCACACTCAAAGTTTCAGGCGTCCTCACAGCACACTCACAGTTTCAGGCGTCCTCACAGCACACTCACAGTTTCAGGCGTCCTCACAGCACACTCACAGTTTCAGCCGTCCTCACAGCACACTCACAGTTTCAGGCCTCCTCACAGCACACTCACACTTTCAGGCGTCCTCACAGCACGCTCACAGTTTCAGGCGTCCTCACAGCACACTCACAGTTTCAGGCGTCCTCACAGCACACTCACAGTTTCAGGCGTCCTCACAGCACACTCACAGTTTCAAGCGTCCTCACAGCACACTCACAGTTTCAGGCGTCCTCACAGCACACTCACAATTTCAGGCGTCCTCACAGCACACTCACAGTTTCAAGCGTCCTCACAACACACTCACAGTTTCAGGAGTCCTCACCGTTTCAGGCGTCCTCAAGGCACACTCACAGTTTCAGGCGTCCTCACAGCACACTCACAGTTTCAGGCATCCTCACAGCACACTCACAGTTTCAGCCGTCCTCACAGCACACTCACAGTTTCAGGCCTCCTCACAACACACTCACAGTTTCAGGCGTCCTCACAGCACGCTCACAGTTTCAGGCGTCCTCACAGCACACTCACAGTTTCAGGCGTCCTCACAGCACACTCACAGTTTCAGGCGTCCTCACAGCACACTCACAGTTTCAAACGTCCTCACAGCACACTCACAGTTTCAGGAGTCCTCACCGTTTCAGGCGTCCTCACAGCACACTCACAGTTTCAGGCGTTCTCAAGGCACACTCACAGTTTCAGGCGTCCTCACATTCCACTCACAGTTTCAAGCGTCCTCACAGCACACTCACAGTTTCAGGTGTCCTCACAGCACACTCACAGTTTCAGGCGTCCTCACAGCACACTCACAGTTTCAGGCGTCCTCACAGCACACTCACAGTTTCAGGCGTCCTCACAGCACACTCACAGTTTCAAGCGTCCTCACAGCACACTCACAGTTTCAAGCGTCCTCACAGCACACTCACAGTTTCAGGAGTCCTCACCGTTTCAGGCGTCCTCACAGCACACTCACAGTTTCAGGCGTCCTCAAGGCACACTCACAGTTTCAGGCGTCCTAATAGCAAACTCACAGTTTCAGGCGTCCTCAAAGTTTCAGGCGTCCTCACAGCACACTCACAGTTTCAGGCATCCTCAAAGCACACTCACAGTTTCAGGCGTCCTCACAGCACACTCACAGTTTCAGGCGTCCTCACAGCACACTCACAGTTTCAGGCGTCCTCATAGTACACTCACAGTTTCAGCCGTCCTCACAGCACACTCACAGTTTCAGGCCTCCTCACAGCACACTCACAGTTTCAGGCGTCCTCACAGCACGCTCACAGTTTCAGGCGTCCTCACAGCACACTCACAGTTTCAGGCGTCCTCACAGCACACTCACAGTTTCAGGCATCCTCACAGCACACTCACAGTTTCAAGCGTCCTCACAGCACACTCACAGTTTCAGGCGTCCTCACAGCACACTCACAGTTTCAAGCGTCCTCACAACACACTCACAGTTTCAGGAGTCCTCACAGTTTCAGGCGTCCTCAAGGCACACTCACAGTTTCAGGCGTCCTCACAGCACACTCACAGTTTCAGGCATCCTCACAGCACACTCAGTTTCAGCCGTCCTCACAGCACACTCACAGTTTCAGGCCTCCTCACAGCACACTCACAGTTTCAGGCGTCCTCACAGCACGCTCACAGTTTCAGGCGTCCTCACAGCACACTCACAGTTTCAGGCGTCCTCACAGCACACTCACTGTTTCAGGCGTCCTCACAGCACACTCACAGTTTCAAGCGTCCTCACAGCAAACTCACAGTTTCAGGCGTCCTCACAGCACACTCACAGTTTCAGGCGTCCTCACAGCACACTCACAGTTTCAGGCGTCCTCACAGCACACTCACAGTTTCAAGCGTCCTCACAGCACACTCACAGTTTCAAGCGTCCTCACAACACACTCACAGTTTCAGGCCTCCTCACAGCACACTCACAGTTTCAGGCGTCATCACAGCACGCTCACAGTTTCAGGCGTCCTCACAGCACACTCACAGTTTCAGGCGTCCTGACAGCACACTCACAGTTTCAAGCGTCCTCACAGCACACTCACAGTTTCAGGCGTCCTCACAGCACACTCACAGTTTCAGGCGTCCTCACAGCACACTCACAGTTTCAGGCATCCTCACAGCACACTCACAGTTTCAAGCGTCCTCACAGCACACTCACAGTTTCAAGCGTCCTCACAACACTCTCACAGTTTCAGGAGTTCTCACAGTTTCAGGCGTCCTCACAGCACACTCACAGTTTCAGGCGTCCTCAAGGCACACTCAAAGTTTCAGGCGTCCTCACAGCACACTCACAGTTTCAGGCGTCCTCATAGCACATTCACAGTTTCAGGCGTCCTCACAGTTTCAGGCGTCCTCACAGCACACTCACAGTTTCAGGCATCCTCAAAGCACACTCACAGTTTCAGGCGTCCTCACAGCACACTCACAGTTTCAGGCGTCCTCACAGCACACTCACAGTTTCAGGCGTCCTCACAGCACACTCACAGTTTCAAGCGTCCTCACAGAACACTCACAGTTTCAGGCGTCCTCAAGGCACACTCACAGTTTCAGGCGTCCTCACAGCACACTCACAGTTTCAGGCGTCCTCATAGCACACTCACAGTTTCAGGCGTCCTCACAGTTTCAGGCGTCCTCACAGCACACTCACAGTTTCAGGCATCCTCAAAGCACACTCACAGTTTCAGGCGTCCTCACAGCACACTCACAGTTTCAGGCGTCCTCACAGCACACTCACAGTTTCAGGCGTCCTCACAGCACACTCACAGTTTCAAGCGTCCTCACAGCACACTCACAGTTTCAGGCGTCCTCACAGCACACTCACAGTTTCAGGCGTCCTCACAGCACACTCACAGTTTCAAGCGTCCTCACAGCACACTCACAGTTTCAGGCGTCCTCACAGCACACTCACTGTTTCAGGCGTCCTCACAGCACACTCACAGTTTCAAGCGTCCTCACAGCACACTCACAGTTTCAGGCGTCCTCACAGCACACTCACAGTTTCAGGCGTCCTCACAGCACACTCACAGTTTCAGGCGTCCTCACAGCACACTCACAGTTTAAGGCGTCCTCACAGCACACTCACAGTTTCAAGCGTCCTCACAGCACACTCACAGTTTCAAGCGTCCTCACAGCACACTCACAGTTTCAGGAGTCCTCACAGTTTCAGGCGTCCTCACAGCACACTCACAGTTTCAGGCGTCCTCAAGGCACACTCACAGTTTCAGGCATCCTCACAGCACACTCACAGTTTCAGGCGTCCTCACAGCACACTCACAGTTTCAGCCGTCCTCACTGCACACTCACAGTTTCAGGCGTCCTCACAGCACACTCACAGTTTCAGGCGTCCTCACAGCACACTCACAGTTTCAAGCGTCCTCACAGCACACTCACAGTTTCAGGCGTCCTCACAGCACACTCACTGTTTCAGGCGTCCTCACAGCACACTCACAGTTTCAAGCGTCCTCACAGCACACTCACAGTTTCAGGCGTCCTCACAGCACACTCACAGTTTCAGGCGTCCTCACAGCACACTCACAGTTTCAGGCGTCCTCACAGCACACTCACAGTTTAAGGCGTCCTCACAGCACACTCACAGTTTCAAGCGTCCTCACAGCACACTCACAGTTTCAAGCGTCCTCACAGCACACTCACAGTTTCAGGAGTCCTCACAGTTTCAGGCGTCCTCACAGCACACTCACAGTTTCAGGCGTCCTCAAGGCACACTCACAGTTTCAGGCATCCTCACAGCACACTCACAGTTTAAGGCGTCCTCACAGCACACTCACAGTTTCAGGCGTCCTCACAGCACACTCACAGTTTCAAGCGTCCTCACAGCACACTCACAGTTTCATGCGTCCTCACAGCACACTCATAGTTTCAGGCGTCCTCACAGCACACTCACAGTTTCAGGCGTCCTCACAGCACACTCATAGTTTCAAGCGTCCTCACAGCACACTCACAGTTTCAAGCGTCCTCACAGCACACTCACAGTTTCAGGAGTCCTCACCGTTTCAGGCGTCCTCACAGCACACTCACAGTTTCAGGCGTCCTCAAGGCACACTCACAGTTTCAGGCGTCCTCATAGCACACTCTCAGTTTCAGGCGTCCTCAAAGTTTCAGGCGTCCTCACAGCACACTCACAGTTTCAGGCATCCTCAAAGCACACTCACAGTTTCAGGCGTCCTCACAGCACACTCACAGTTTCAGGCGTCCTCACAGCACACTCACAGTTTCAGGCGTCCTCACAGCACACTCACAGTTTCAGCCGTCCTCACAGCACACTCACAGTTTCAGGCCTCCTCACAGCACACTCACAGTTTCAGGCGTCCTCACAGCACGCTCACAGTTTCAGGCGTCCTCACAGCACACTCACAGTTTCAGGCGTCCTCACAGCACACGCACAGTTTCAGGCGTCCTCACAGCACACTCACAGTTTCAAGCGTCCTCACAGCACACTCACAGTTTCAGGCGTCCTCACAGCACACTCACAATTTCAGGCGTCCTCACAGCACACTCACAGTTTCAAGCGTTCTCACAACACACTCACAGTTTCAGGAGTCCTCACAGTTTCAGGCGTCCTCAAGGCACACTCACAGTTTCAGGCGTCCTCACAGCACACTCACAGTTTCAGGCATCCTCACAGCACACTCACAGTTTCAGCCGTCCTCACAGCACACTCACAGTTTCAGGCCTCCTCACAGCACACTCACAGTTTCAGGCGTCCTCACAGCACGCTCACAGTTTCAGGCGTCCTCACAGCACACTCACAGTTTCAGGCGTCCTCACAGCACACTCACAGTTTCAGGCGTCCTCACAGCACACTCACAGTTTCAAGCGTCCTCACAGCACACTCACAGTTTCAGGCGTCCTCACAGCACACTCACAGTTTCAGGCGTCCTCACAGCACACTCACAGTTTCAGGCGTCCTCACAGCACACTCACAGTTTCAGGCCTCCTCACAGCACACTCACAGTTTCAGGCGTCCTCACAGCACACTCACAGTTTCAAGCGTCCTCACAGCACACTCACAGTTTCAAGCGTCCTCACAGCACACTCACAGTTTCAAGCGTCCTCACAGCACACTCACAGTTTCAAGCGTCCTCACAGCACACTCACAGTTTCAAGCGTCCTCACAGCACACTCACAGTTTCAGGCGTCCTCACAGCACACTCACAGTTTCAGGCGTCCTCACAGCACACTCACAGTTTCAGGCGTCCTCACAGCACACTCACAGTTTCAAGCGTCCTCACAGCACACTCACAGTTTCAAGCGTCCTCAAAGCACACTCACAGTTTCAGGAGTCCTCACCGTTTCAGGCGTCCTCACAGCACACTCACAGTTTCAGGCGTCCTCAAGGCACACTCACAGTTTCAGGCGTCCTCATAGCACACTCACAGTTTCAGGCGTCCTCAAAGTTTCAGGCGTCCTCACAGCACACTCACAGTTTCAGGCATCCTCAAAGCACACTCACAGTTTCAGGCGTCCTCACAGCACACTCACAGTTTCAAGCGTCCTCACAGCACACTCACAGTTTCAGGCGTCCTCACAGCACACTCACAGTTTCAGGCATCCTCACAGCACACTCACAGTTTCAGGCGTCCTCACAGCACACTCACAGTTTCAGGCGTCCTCACAGCACACTCACAGTTTCAGCCGTCCTCACAGCACACTCACAGTTTCAGGCCTCCTCACAGCACACTCACAGTTTCAGGCGTCATCACAGCACGCTCACAGTTTCAGGCGTCCTCACAGCACACTCACAGTTTCAGGCGTCCTCACAGCACACTCACAGTTTCAGGCGTCCTGACAGCACACTCACAGTTTCAAGCGTCCTCACAGCACACTCACAGTTTCAGGCGTCCTCACAGCACACTCACAGTTTCAGGCGTCCTCACAGCACACTCACAGTTTCAGGCGTCCTCACAGCACACTCACAGTTTCAAGCGTCCTCACAGCACACTCACAGTTTCAAGCGTCCTCACAACACACTCACAGTTTCAGGAGTTCTCACAGTTTCAGGCGTCCTCACAGCACACTCACAGTTTCAGGCGTCCTCAAGGCACACTCACAGTTTCAGGCGTCCTCACAGCACACTCACAGTTTCAGGCGTCCTCATAGCACACTCACAGTTTCAGGCGTCCTCACAGTTTCAGGCGTCCTCACAGCACACTCACAGTTTCAGGCATCCTCAAAGCACACTCACAGTTTCAGGCGTCCTCACAGCACACTCACAGTTTCAGGCGTCCTCACAGCACACTCACAGTTTCAGGCGTCCTCAAGGCACACTCACAGTTTCAGGCGTCCTCACAGCACACTCACAGTTTCAGGCGTCCTCATAGCACACTCACAGTTTCAGGCGTCCTCACAGTTTCAGGCGTCCTCCCAGCACACTCACAGTTTCAGGCATCCTCAAAGCACACTCACAGTTTCAGGCGTCCTCACAGCACACTCACAGTTTCAGGCGTCCTCACAGCACACTCACAGTTTCAGGCGTCCTCACAGCACACTCACAGTTTCAAGCGTCCTCACAGCACACTCACAGTTTCAGGCGTCCTCACAGCACACTCACAGTTTCAGGCGTCCTCAAGGCACACTCACAGTTTCAGGCGTCCTCACAGCACACTCACAGTTTCAAGCGTCCTCACAGCACACTCACAATTTCAAGCGTCCTCACAGCACACTCACAGTTTCAGGAGTCCTCACCGTTTCAGGCGTCCTCACAGCACACTCACAGTTTCAGGCGTCCTCAAGGCACACTCACAGTTTCAGGCGTCCTCATAGCACACTCACAGTTTCAGGCGTCCTCAAAGTTTCAGGCGTCCTCACAGCACACTCAC
Organism: Eucyclogobius newberryi; assembly: GCF_026437365.1. NCBI lineage: Eukaryota > Metazoa > Chordata > Actinopteri > Gobiiformes > Gobiidae > Eucyclogobius > Eucyclogobius newberryi. The sequence goes on from NW_027315834.1 coordinate 51,130,645, forward strand.
AGTTTCAGGCATCCTCAAAGCACACTCACAGTTTCAGGCGTCCTCACAGCACACTCACAGTTTCAGGCATCCTCACAGCACACTCACAATTTCAGGCGTCCTCACAGCACACTCACAGTTTCAGGCGTCCTCACAGCACACTCACAGTTTCAAGCGTCCTCACAGCACACTCACAGTTTCAAGCGTCCTCACAGCACACTCACAGTTTCAGGCATCCTCACAGCACACTCACAGTTTCAGGCGTCCTCACAGCACACTCACAGTTTCAGGCATCCTCAAAGCACACTAACAGTTTCAGGCGTCCTCACAGCACACTCACAGTTTCAGGCGTCCTCACAGCACACTCACAGTTTCAGGTGTCCTCACAGCACACTCACAGTTTCAGCCGTCCTCACAGCACACTCACAGTTTCAGGCCTCCTCACAGCACACTCACAGTTTCAGGCGTCCTCACAGCACGCTCACAGTTTCAGGCGTCCTCACAGCACACTCACAGTTTCAGGCGTCCTCACAGCACACGCACAGTTTCAGGCGTCCTCACAGCACACTCACAGTTTCAAGCGTCCTCACAGCACACTCACAGTTTCAGGCTTCCTCACAGCACACTCACAATTTCAGGCGTCCTCACAGCACACTCACAGTTTCAAGCGTTCTCACAACACACTCACAGTTTCAGGAGTCCTCACAGTTTCAGGCGTCCTCAAGGCACACTCACAGTTTCAGGCGTCCTCACAGCACACTCACAGTTTCAGGCATCCTCACAGCACACTCACAGTTTCAGCCGTCCTCACAGCACACTCACAGTTTCAGGCCTCCTCACAGCACACTCACAGTTTCAGGCGTCCTCACAGCACGCTCACAGTTTCAGGCGTCCTCACAGCACACTCACAGTTTCAGGCGTCCTCACAGCACACTCACAGTTTCAGGCGTCCTCACAGCACACTCACAGTTTCAAGCGTCCTCACAGCACACTCACAGTTTCAGGCGTCCTCACAGCACAGTCACAGTTTCAGGCGTCCTCACAGCACACTCACAGTTTCAGGCGTCCTCACAGCACACTCACAGTTTCAGGCCTCCTCACAGCACACTCACAGTTTCAGGCGTCCTCACAGCACACTCACAGTTTCAAGCGTCCTCACAGCACACTCACAGTTTCAAGCGTCCTCACAGCACACTCACAGTTTCAAGCGTCCTCACAGCACACTCACAGTTTCAAGCGTCCTCACAGCACACTCACAGTTTCAGGCGTCCTCACAGCACACTCACAGTTTCAGGCGTCCTCACAGCACACTCACAGTTTCAGGCGTCCTCACAGCACACTCACAGTTTCAAGCGTCCTCACAGCACACTCACAGTTTCAAGCGTCCTCAAAGCACACTCACAGTTTCAGGAGTCCTCACCGTTTCAGGCGTCCTCACAGCACACTCACAGTTTCAGGCGTCCTCAAGGCACACTCACAGTTTCAGGCATCCTCATAGCACACTCACAGTTTCAGGCGTCCTCAAAGTTTCAGGCGTCCTCACAGCACACTCACAGTTTCAGGCATCCTCAAAGCACACTCACAGTTTCAGGCGTCCTCACAGCACACTCACAGTTTCAAGCGTCCTCACAGCACACTCACAGTTTCAGGCGTCCTCACAGCACACTCACAGTTTCAAGCGTCCTAACAGCACACTCACAGTTTCAGGCGTCCTCACAGCACACTCACAGTTTCAGGCGTCCTCACAGCACACTCACAGTTTCAGGCGTCCTCACAGCACACTCACAGTTTCAAGCGTCCTCACAGCACACTCACAGTTTCAAGCGTCCTCACAGCACACTCACAGTTTCAGGAGTCCTCACCGTTTCAGGCGTCCTCACAGCACACTCACAGTTTCAGGCGTCCTCATAGCACACTCACAGTTTCAGGCGTCCTCAAAGTTTCAGGCGTCCTCACAGCACACTCACAGTTTCAGGCATCCTCAAAGCACACTCACAGTTTCAGGCGTCCTCACAGCACACTCACAGTTTCAGGCGTCCTCACAGCAAACTCACAGTTTCAGGCGTCCTCACAGCACACTCACAGTTTCAGCCGTCCTCACAGCACACTCACAGTTTCAGGCGTCCTCACAGCACACTCACAGTTTCAAGCATCCTCACAGCACACTCACAGTTTCAGGCATCCTCAAAGCACACTCACAGTTTCAGGCGTCCTCACAGCACACTCACAGTTTCAGGCGTCCTCACAGCACACTCACAGTTTCAGGCGTCCTCACAGCACACTCACAGTTTCAGGCGTCCTCACAGCACACTCACAGTTTCAGGCCTCCTCACTGCACACTCACAGTTTCAGGCGTCCTCACAGCACACTCACAGTTTCAGGCGTCCTCACAGCACACTCACAGTTTCAGGCGTCCTCACAGCACACTCACAGTTTCAGGCGTCCTCACAGTTTCAGGCGTCCTCCCAGCACACTCACAGTTTCAGGCATCCTCAAAGCACACTCACAGTTTCAGGCGTCCTCACAGCACACTCACAGTTTCAGGCGTCCTCACAGCACACTCACAGTTTCAGGCGTCCTCACAGCACACTCACAGTTTCAAGCGTCCTCACAGCACACTCACAGTTTCAGGCGTCCTCACAGCACACTCACAGTTTCAGGCGTCCTCAAGGCACACTCACAGTTTCAGGCGTCCTCACAGCACACTCACAGTTTCAAGCGTCCTCACAGCACACTCACAGTTTCAGGAGTCCTCACCGTTTCAGGCGTCCTCACAGCACACTCACAGTTTCAGGCGTCCTCAAGGCACACTCACAGTTTCAGGCGTCCTCATAGCACACTCACAGTTTCAGGCGTCCTCAAAGTTTCAGGCGTCCTCACAGCACACTCACAGTTTCAGGCATCCTCAAAGCACACTCACAGTTTCAGGCGTCCTCACAGCACACTCACAGTTTCAGGCATCCTCACAGCACACTCACAATTTCAGGCGTCCTCACAGCACACTCACAGTTTCAGGCGTCCTCACAGCACACTCACAGTTTCAAGCGTCCTCACAGCACACTCACAGTTTCAAGCGTCCTCACAGCACACTCACAGTTTCAGGCATCCTCACAGCACACTCACAGTTTCAGGCGTCCTCACAGCACACTCACAGTTTCAGGCATCCTCAAAGCACACTCACAGTTTCAGGCGTCCTCACAGCACACTCACAGTTTCAGGCGTCCTCACAGCACACTCACAGTTTCAGGCGTCCTCACAGCAAACTCACAGTTTCAGCCGTCCTCACAGCACACTCACAGTTTCAGGCCTCCTCACAGCACACTCACAGTTTCAGGCGTCCTCACAGCACGCTCACAGTTTCAGGCGTCCTCACAGCACACTCACAGTTTCAGGCGTCCTCACAGCACACGCACAGTTTCAGGCGTCCTCACAGCACACTCACAGTTTCAAGCGTCCTCACAGCACACTCACAGTTTCAGGCGTCCTCACAGCACACTCACAATTTCAGGCGTCCTCACAGCACACTCACAGTTTCAAGCGTTCTCACAACACACTCACAGTTTCAGGAGTCCTCACAGTTTCAGGCGTCCTCAAGGCACACTCACAGTTTCAGGCGTCCTCACAGCACACTCACAGTTTCAGGCATCCTCACAGCACACTCACAGTTTCAGCCGTCCTCACAGCACACTCACAGTTTCAGGCCTCCTCACAGCACACTCACAGTTTCAGGCGTCCTCACAGCACGCTCACAGTTTCAGGCGTCCTCACAGCACACTCACAGTTTCAGGCGTCCTCACAGCACACTCACAGTTTCAGGCGTCCTCACAGCACACTCACAGTTTCAAGCGTCCTCACAGCACACTCACAGTTTCAGGCGTCCTCACAGCACAGTCACAGTTTCAGGCGTCCTCACAGCACACTCACAGTTTCAGGCGTCCTCACAGCACACTCACAGTTTCAGGCCTCCTCACAGCACACTCACAGTTTCAGGCGTCCTCACAGCACACTCACAGTTTCAAGCGTCCTCACAGCACACTCACAGTTTCAAGCGTCCTCACAGCACACTCACAGTTTCAAGCGTCCTCACAGCACACTCACAGTTTCAAGCGTCCTCACAGCACACTCACAGTTTCAGGCGTCCTCACAGCACACTCACAGTTTCAGGCGTCCTCACAGCACACTCACAGTTTCAGGCGTCCTCACAGCACACTCACAGTTTCAAGCGTCCTCACAGCACACTCACAGTTTCAAGCGTCCTCAAAGCACACTCACAGTTTCAGGAGTCCTCACCGTTTCAGGCGTCCTCACAGCACACTCACAGTTTCAGGCGTCCTCAAGGCACACTCACAGTTTCAGGCATCCTCATAGCACACTCACAGTTTCAGGCGTCCTCAAAGTTTCAGGCGTCCTCACAGCACACTCACAGTTTCAGGCATCCTCAAAGCACACTCACAGTTTCAGGCGTCCTCACAGCACACTCACAGTTTCAAGCGTCCTCACAGCACACTCACAGTTTCAGGCGTCCTCACAGCACACTCACAGTTTCAGGCATCCTCACAGCACACTCACAGTTTCAAGCGTCCTAACAGCACACTCACAGTTTCAGGCGTCCTCACAGCACACTCACAGTTTCAGGCGTCCTCACAGCACACTCACAGTTTCAGGCGTCCTCACAGCACACTAACAGTTTCAGGCGTCCTCACAGCACACTCACAGTTTCAAGCGTCCTCAGAGCACACTCACAGTTTCAAGCGTCCTCACAGCACACTCACAGTTTCAGGAGTCCTCACCGTTTCAGGCGTCCTCACAGCACACTCACAGTTTCAGGCGTCCTCATAGCACACTCACAGTTTCAGGCGTCCTCAAAGTTTCAGGCGTCCTCACAGCACACTCACAGTTTCAGGCATCCTCAAAGCACACTCACAGTTTCAGGCGTCCTCACAGCACACTCACAGTTTCAGGCGTCCTCACAGCAAACTCACAGTTTCAGGCGTCCTCACAGCACACTCACAGTTTCAGCCGTCCTCACAGCACACTCACAGTTTCAGGCGTCCTCACAGCACACTCACAGTTTCAAGCATCCTCACAGCACACTCACAGTTTCAGGCATCCTCAAAGCACACTCACAGTTTCAGGCGTCCTCACAGCACACTCACAGTTTCAGGCGTCCTCACAGCACACTCACAGTTTCAGGCGTCCTCACAGCACACTCACAGTTTCAGGCGTCCTCACAGCACACTCACAGTTTCAGGCCTCCTCACAGCACACTCACAGTTTCAGGCGTCCTCACAGCACACTCACAGTTTCAGGCGTCCTCACAGCACACTCACAGTTTCAGGCGTCCTCACAGCACACTCACAGTTTCAGGCCTCCTCACTGCACACTCACAGTTTCAGGCGTCCTCACAGCACACTCACAGTTTCAAGCGTCCTCACAGCACACTCACAGTTTCAGGCATCCTCACAGCACACTCACAGTTTCAGGCGTCCTCACAGCACACTCACAGTTTCAAGCGTCCTCACAGCACACTCACAGTTTCAGGTGTCCCCACAGCACACTCACAGTTTCAGGCGTCCTCACAGCACACTCACAGTTTCAAGCGTCCTCATAGCACACTCACAGTTTCAGGCGTCCTCACAGCACACTCACAGTTTCAGGCGTCCTCACAGCACACTCACAGTTTCAGGCGTCCTCACAGCACACTCACAGTTTCAAGCGTCCTCACAGCACACTCACAGTTTCAAGCGTCCTCACAGCACACTCACAGTTTCAGGAGTCCTCACCGTTTCAGGCGTCCTCACAGCACACTCACAGTTTCAGGCGTCCTCAAGGCACACTCACAGTTTCAGGCGTCCTCATAGCACACTCTCAGTTTCAGGCGTCCTCAAAGTTTCAGGCGTCCTCACAGCACACTCACAGTTTCAGGCATCCTCAAAGCACACTCACAGTTTCAGGCGTCCTCACAGCACACTCACAGTTTCAGGCGTCCTCACAGCACACTCACAGTTTCAGGCGTCCTCACAGCACACTCACAGTTTCAGCCGTCCTCACAGCACACTCACAGTTTCAGGCCTCCTCACAGCACACTCACAGTTTCAGGCGTCCTCACAGCACGCTCACAGTTTCAGGCGTCCTCACAGCACACTCACAGTTTCAGGCGTCCTCACAGCACACGCACAGTTTCAGGCGTCCTCACAGCACACTCACAGTTTCAAGCGTCCTCACAGCACACTCACAGTTTCAGGAGTCCTCACCGTTTCAGGCGTCCTCACAGCACACTCACAGTTTCAAGCGTCCTCACAACACACTCACAGTTTCAGGAGTCCTCACCGTTTCAGGCCTCCTCACAACACACTCACAGTTTCAGGCGTCCTCACAGCACGCTCACAGTTTCAGGCGTCCTCACAGCACACTCACAGTTTCAGGCGTCCTCACAGCACACTCACAGTTTCAGGCGTCCTCACAGCACACTCACAGTTTCAAGCGTCCTCACAGCACACTCACAGTTTCAGGCGTCCTCACAGCACACTCACAGTTTCAGGCGTCCTCACAGCACACTCACAGTTTCAGGCGTCCTCACAGCACACTCACAGTTTCAGGCCTCCTCACAGCACACTCACAGTTTCAGGCGTCCTCACAGCACACTCAGAGTTTCAGGCGTCCTCACGGCACACTCACAGTTTCAGGCGTCCTCACAGCACACTCACAGTTTCAAGCGTCCTCACAGCACACTCACAGTTTCAAGCGTCCTCACAGCACACTCACAGTTTCAGGCGTCCTCACAGCACACTCACAGTTTCAAGCGTCCTCACAGCACACTCACAGTTTCAGGTGTCCTCACAGCACACTCACAGTTTCAGGCGTCCTCACAGCACAGTCACAGTTTCAGGCGTCCTCACAGCACACTCACAGTTTCAAGCTTCCTCACAGCACACTCACAGTTTCAGGCGTCCTCACAGCACACTCACAGTTTCAAGCGTCCTCACAGCACACTCACAGTTTCAGGCGTCCTCACAGCACACTCACAGTTTCAGGCGTCCTCACAGCACACTCACAGTTTCAAGCGTCCTCACAGCACACTCACAGTTTCAAGCGTCCTCACAGCACACTCACAGTTTCAGGAGTCCTCACCGTTTCAGGCGTCCTCACAGCACACTCACAGTTTCAGGCGTCCTCAAGGCACACTCACAGTTTCAGGCGTCCTCACAGCCCACTCACAGTTTCAAGCGTCCTCACAGCACACTCACAGTTTCAGGCGTCCTCACAGCACACTCACAGTTTCAGGCGTCCTCACAGCACACTCACAGTTTCAGGCGTCCTCACAGCACACTCACAGTTTCAAGCGTCCTCACAGCACACTCACAGTTTCAAGCGTCCTCACAGCACACTCACAGTTTCAGGAGTCCTCACCGTTTCAGGCGTCCTCACAGCACACTCACAGTTTCAGGCGTCCTCAAGGCACACTCACAGTTTCAGGCGTCCTAATAGCAAACTCACAGTTTCAGGCGTCCTCAAAGTTTCAGGCGTCCTCACAGCACACTCACAGTTTCAGGCATCCTCACAGCACACTCACAGTTTCAGGCCTCCTCACAGCACACTCACAGTTTCAGGCGTCCTCACAGCACGCTCACAGTTTCAGGCGTCCTCACAGCACACTCACAGTTTCAGGCGTCCTCACAGCACACTCACTGTTTCAGGCGTCCTCACAGCACACTCACAGTTTCAAGCGTCCTCACAGCAAACTCACAGTTTCAGGCGTCCTCACAGCACACTCACAGTTTCAGGCGTCCTCACAGCACACTCACAGTTTCAGGCGTCCTCACAGCACACTCACAGTTTCAAGCGTCCTCACAGCACACTCACAGTTTCAAGCGTCCTCACAACACACTCACAGTTTCAGGCCTCCTCACAGCACACTCACAGTTTCAGGCGTCATCACAGCACGCTCACAGTTTCAGGCGTCCTCACAGCACACTCACAGTTTCAGGCGTCCTCACAGCACACTCACAGTTTCAGGCGTCCTGACAGCACACTCACAGTTTCAAGCGTCCTCACAGCACACTCACAGTTTCAGGCGTCCTCACAGCACACTCACAGTTTCAGGCGTCCTCACAGCACACTCACAGTTTCAGGCATCCTCACAGCACACTCACAGTTTCAAGCGTCCTCACAGCACACTCACAGTTTCAAGCGTCCTCACAACACACTCACAGTTTCAGGAGTTCTCACAGTTTCAGGCGTCCTCACAGCACACTCACAGTTTCAGGCGTCCTCAAGGCACACTCAAAGTTTCAGGCGTCCTCACAGCACACTCACAGTTTCAGGCGTCCTCATAGCACACTCACAGTTTCAGGCGTCCTCACAGTTTCAGGCGTCCTCACAGCACACTCACAGTTTCAGGCATCCTCAAAGCACACTCACAGTTTCAGGCGTCCTCACAGCACACTCACAGTTTCAGGCGTCCTCACAGCACACTCACAGTTTCAGGCGTCCTCACAGCACACTCACAGTTTCAAGCGTCCTCACAGAACACTCACAGTTTCAGGCGTCCTCAAGGCACACTCACAGTTTCAGGCGTCCTCACAGCACACTCACAGTTTCAGGCGTCCTCATAGCACACTCACAGTTTCAGGCGTCCTCACAGTTTCAGGCGTCCTCACAGCACACTCACAGTTTCAGGCATCCTCAAAGCACACTCACAGTTTCAGGCGTCCTCACAGCACACTCACAGTTTCAGGCGTCCTCACAGCACACTCACAGTTTCAGGCGTCCTCACAGCACACTCACAGTTTCAAGCGTCCTCACAGCACACTCACAGTTTCAGGCGTCCTCACAGCACACTCACAGTTTCAGGCGTCCTCACAGCACACTCACAGTTTCAAGCGTCCTCACAGCACACTCACAGTTTCAGGCGTCATCACAGCACGCTCACAGTTTCAGGCGTCCTCACAGCACACTCACAGTTTCAGGCGTCATCACAGCACGCTCACAGTTTCAGGCGTCCTCACAGCACACTCACAGTTTCAGGCGTCCTCACAGCACACTCACAGTTTCAGGCGTCCTGACAGCACACTCACAGTTTCAAGCGTCCTCACAGCACACTCACAGTTTCAGGCGTCCTCACAGCACACTCACAGTTTCAGGCGTCCTCACAGCACACTCACAGTTTCAGGCATCCTCACAGCACACTCACAGTTTCAAGCGTCCTCACAGCACACTCACAGTTTCAAGCGTCCTCACAACACACTCACAGTTTCAGGAGTTCTCACAGTTTCAGGCGTCCTCACAGCACACTCACAGTTTCAGGCGTCCTCAAGGCACACTCAAAGTTTCAGGCGTCCTCACAGCACACTCACAGTTTCAGGCGTCCTCATAGCACACTCACAGTTTCAGGCGTCCTCACAGTTTCAGGCGTCCTCACAGCACACTCACAGTTTCAGGCATCCTCAAAGCACACTCACAGTTTCAGGCGTCCTCACAGCACACTCACAGTTTCAGGCGTCCTCACAGCACACTCACAGTTTCAGGCGTCCTCACAGCACACTCACAGTTTCAAGCGTCCTCACAGAACACTCACAGTTTCAGGCGTCCTCAAGGCACACTCACAGTTTCAGGCGTCCTCACAGCACACTCACAGTTTCAGGCGTCCTCATAGCACACTCACAGTTTCAGGCGTCCTCACAGTTTCAGGCGTCCTCACAGCACACTCACAGTTTCAGGCATCCTCAAAGCACACTCACAGTTTCAGGCGTCCTCACAGCACACTCACAGTTTCAGGCGTCCTCACAGCACACTCACAGTTTCAGGCGTCCTCACAGCACACTCACAGTTTCAAGCGTCCTCACAGCACACTCACAGTTTCAGGCGTCCTCACAGCACACTCACAGTTTCAGGCGTCCTCACAGCACACTCACAGTTTCAAGCGTCCTCACAGCACACTCACAGTTTCAGGCGTCCTCACAGCACACTCACTGTTTCAGGCGTCCTCACAGCACACTCACAGTTTCAAGCGTCCTCACAGCACACTCACAGTTTCAGGCGTCCTCACAGCACACTCACAGTTTCAGGCGTCCTCACAGCACACTCACAGTTTCAGGCGTCCTCACAGCACACTCACAGTTTAAGGCGTCCTCACAGCACACTCACAGTTTCAAGCGTCCTCACAGCACACTCACAGTTTCAAGCGTCCTCACAGCACACTCACAGTTTCAGGAGTCCTCACAGTTTCAGGCGTCCTCACAGCACACTCACAGTTTCAGGCGTCCTCAAGGCACACTCACAGTTTCAGGCATCCTCACAGCACACTCACAGTTTCAGGCGTCCTCATAGCACACTCACAGTTTCAGGCGTCCTCACAGTTTCAGGCGTCCTCCCAGCACACTCACAGTTTCAGGCATCCTCAAAGCACACTCACAGTTTCAGGCGTCATCACAGCACACTCACAGTTTCAGGCGTCCTCACAGCACACTCACAGTTTCAGGCATCCTCACAGCACACTCACAGTTTCAAGCGTCCTCACAGCACCCTCACAGTTTCAGGCGTCCTCACAGCAAACTCACAGTTTCAAGCGTCCTCACAGCACACTCACAGTTTAAAGTGTCCTCACAGCACACTCACAGTTTCAGGCGTCCTCACAGCACACTCACAGTTTCAAGCGTCCTCACAGCACACTCACAGTTTCAGGTGTCCTCACAGCACACTCACAGTTTCAGGCGTCCTCACAGCACACTCACAGTTTTAGGCGTCCTCACAGCACACTCACAGTTTCAAGCGTCCTCACAGCACACTCACAGTTTCAGGCGTCCTCACAGCACACTCACAGTTTCAGGCCTCCTCACAGCACACTCACAGTTTCAGGCGTCCTCACAGCAAACTCACAGTTTCAGGCGTCCTCACAGCACACTCACAGTTTAAGGCGTCCTCACAGCACACTCACAGTTTCAAGCGTCCTCACAGCACACTCACAGTTTCAAGCGTCCTCACAGCACACTCACAGTTTCAAGCGTCCTCACAGCACACTCACAGTTTCAGGTGTCCTCACAGCACACTCACAGTTTCAGGCGTCCTCACAGCACAGTCACAGTTTCAGGCGTCCTCACAGCACACTCACAGTTTCAAGCGTCCTCACAGCACACTCACAGTTTCAGGCGTCCTCACAGCACACTCACAGTTTCAAGCGTCCTCACAGCACACTCACAGTTTCAGGCGTCCTCACAGCACACTCACAGTTTCAGGCGTCCTCACAGCACACTCACAGTTTCAAGCGTCCTCACAGCACACTCACAGTTTCAAGCGTCCTCACAGCACACTCACAGTTTCAGGAGTCCTCACCGTTTCAGGCGTCCTCACAGCACACTCACAGTTTCAGGCGTCCTCAAGGCACACTCACAGTTTCAGGCGTCCTCACAGCCCACTCACAGTTTCAAGCGTCCTCACAGCACACTCACAGTTTCAGGCGTCCTCACAGCACACTCACAGTTTCAGGCGTCCTCACAGCACACTCACAGTTTCAGGCGTCCTCACAGCACACTCACAGTTTCAGGCGTCCTCACAGCACACTCACAGTTTCAAGCGTCCTCACAGCACACTCACAGTTTCAAGCGTCCTCACAGCACACTCACAGTTTCAGGAGTCCTCACCGTTTCAGGCGTCCTCACAGCACACTCACAGTTTCAGGCGTCCTCAAGGCACACTCACAGTTTCAGGCGTCCTAATAGCAAACTCACAGTTTCAGGCGTCCTCAAAGTTTCAGGCGTCCTCACAGCACACTCACAGTTTCAGGCATCCTCACAGCACACTCACAGTTTCAGGCCTCCTCACAGCACACTCACAGTTTCAGGCGTCCTCACAGCACGCTCACAGTTTCAGGCGTCCTCACAGCACACTCACAGTTTCAGGCGTCCTCACAGCACACTCACTGTTTCAGGCGTCCTCACAGCACACTCACAGTTTCAAGCGTCCTCACAGCAAACTCACAGTTTCAGGCGTCCTCACAGCACACTCACAGTTTCAGGCGTCCTCACAGCACACTCACAGTTTCAGGCGTCCTCACAGCACACTCACAGTTTCAAGCGTCCTCACAGCACACTCACAGTTTCAAGCGTCCTCACAACACACTCACAGTTTCAGGCCTCCTCACAGCACACTCACAGTTTCAGGCGTCATCACAGCACGCTCACAGTTTCAGGCGTCCTCACAGCACACTCACAGTTTCAGGCGTCCTCACAGCACACTCACAGTTTCAGGCGTCCTGACAGCACACTCACAGTTTCAAGCGTCCTCACAGCACACTCACAGTTTCAGGCGTCCTCACAGCACACTCACAGTTTCAGGCGTCCTCACAGCACACTCACAGTTTCAGGCATCCTCACAGCACACTCACAGTTTCAAGCGTCCTCACAGCACACTCACAGTTTCAAGCGTCCTCACAACACACTCACAGTTTCAGGAGTTCTCACAGTTTCAGGCGTCCTCACAGCACACTCACAGTTTCAGGCGTCCTCAAGGCACACTCAAAGTTTCAGGCGTCCTCACAGCACACTCACAGTTTCAGGCGTCCTCATAGCACACTCACAGTTTCAGGCGTCCTCACAGTTTCAGGCGTCCTCACAGCACACTCACAGTTTCAGGCATCCTCAAAGCACACTCACAGTTTCAGGCGTCCTCACAGCACACTCACAGTTTCAGGCGTCCTCACAGCACACTCACAGTTTCAGGCGTCCTCACAGCACACTCACAGTTTCAAGCGTCCTCACAGAACACTCACAGTTTCAGGCGTCCTCAAGGCACACTCACAGTTTCAGGCGTCCTCACAGCACACTCACAGTTTCAGGCGTCCTCATAGCACACTCACAGTTTCAGGCGTCCTCACAGTTTCAGGCGTCCTCACAGCACACTCACAGTTTCAGGCATCCTCAAAGCACACTCACAGTTTCAGGCGTCCTCACAGCACACTCACAGTTTCAGGCGTCCTCACAGCACACTCACAGTTTCAGGCGTCCTCACAGCACACTCACAGTTTCAAGCGTCCTCACAGCACACTCACAGTTTCAGGCGTCCTCACAGCACACTCACAGTTTCAGGCGTCCTCACAGCACACTCACAGTTTCAAGCGTCCTCACAGCACACTCACAGTTTCAGGCGTCCTCACAGCACACTCACTGTTTCAGGCGTCCTCACAGCACACTCACAGTTTCAAGCGTCCTCACAGCACACTCACAGTTTCAGGCGTCCTCACAGCACACTCACAGTTTCAGGCGTCCTCACAGCACACTCACAGTTTCAGGCGTCCTCACAGCACACTCACAGTTTAAGGCGTCCTCACAGCACACTCACAGTTTCAAGCGTCCTCACAGCACACTCACAGTTTCAAGCGTCCTCACAGCACACTCACAGTTTCAGGAGTCCTCACAGTTTCAGGCGTCCTCACAGCACACTCACAGTTTCAGGCGTCCTCAAGGCACACTCACAGTTTCAGGCATCCTCACAGCACACTCACAGTTTCAGGCGTCCTCATAGCACACTCACAGTTTCAGGCGTCCTCACAGTTTCAGGCGTCCTCCCAGCACACTCACAGTTTCAGGCATCCTCAAAGCACACTCACAGTTTCAGGCGTCATCACAGCACACTCACAGTTTCAGGCGTCCTCACAGCACACTCACAGTTTCAGGCATCCTCACAGCACACTCACAGTTTCAAGCGTCCTCACAGCACCCTCACAGTTTCAGGCGTCCTCACAGCAAACTCACAGTTTCAAGCGTCCTCACAGCACACTCACAGTTTAAAGTGTCCTCACAGCACACTCACAGTTTCAGGCGTCCTCACAGCACACTCACAGTTTCAAGCGTCCTCACAGCACACTCACAGTTTCAGGTGTCCTCACAGCACACTCACAGTTTCAGGCGTCCTCACAGCACACTCACAGTTTTAGGCATCCTCACAGCACACTCACAGTTTCAAGCGTCCTCACAGCACACTCACAGTTTCAGGCGTCCTCACAGCACACTCACAGTTTCAGGCCTCCTCACAGCACACTCACAGTTTCAGGCGTCCTCACAGCAAACTCACAGTTTCAGGCGTCCTCACAGCACACTCACAGTTTAAGGCGTCCTCACAGCACACTCACAGTTTCAAGCGTCCTCACAGCACACTCACAGTTTCAAGCGTCCTCACAGCACACTCACAGTTTCAGGAGTCCTCACAGTTTCAGGCGTCCTCACAGCACACTCACAGTTTCAGGCGTCCTCAAGGCACACTCAAAGTTTCAGGCATCCTCACAGCACACTCACAGTTTCAGGCGTCCTCATAGCACACTCACAGTTTCAGGCGTCCTCACAGTTTCAGGCGTCCTCACAGCACACTCACAGTTTCAGGCATCCTCAAAGCACACTCACAGTTTCAGGCGTCCTCACAGCACACTCACAGTTTCAGGCGTCCTCACAGCACACTCACAGTTTCAGGCGTCCTAACAGCACACTCACAGTTTCAGCCGTCCTCACAGCACACTCACAGTTTAAGGCCTCCTCACAGCACACTCACAGTTTCAGGCGTCCTCACAGCACGCTCACAGTGTTAGACGTCCTCTAGGCACACTCACAGTTTCAGGCGTCCTCAAAGCACACTCACAGTTTCAGGCGTCCTCATAGCACACTCACAGTTTCAGGCGTCCTCACAGTTTCAGGCGTCCTCACAGCACACTCACAGTTTCAGGCATCCTCAAAGCACACTCACAGTTTCAGGCGTCCTCACAGCACACTCACAGTTTCAGGCGTCCTCACAGCACACTCACAGTGTCAGGCGTCCTCACAGCACACTCACAGTTTCAAGCGTCCTCACAGCACACTCACAGTTTCAGGCGTCCTCACAGCACACTCACAGTTTCAAGCGTCCTCACAGCACACTCACAGTTTCAAGCGTCCTCACAGCACACTCACAGTTTCAGGCGTCCTCACAGCACACTCACTGTTTCAGGCGTCCTCACAGCACACTCACAGTTTCAAGCGTCCTCACAGCAAACTCACAGTTTCAGGCGTCCTCACAGCACACTCACAGTTTCAGGCGTCCTCACAGCACACTCACAGTTTCAGGCGTCCTCACAGCACACTCACAGTTTCAAGCGTCCTCACAGCACACTCACAGTTTCAAGCGTCCTCACAACACACTCACAGTTTCAGGCCTCCTCACAGCACACTCACAGTTTCAGGCGTCATCACAGCACGCTCACAGTTTCAGGCGTCCTCACAGCACACTCACAGTTTCAGGCGTCCTCACAGCACACTCACAGTTTCAGGCGTCCTGACAGCACACTCACAGTTTCAAGCGTCCTCACAGCACACTCACAGTTTCAGGCGTCCTCACAGCACACTCACAGTTTCAGGCGTCCTCACAGCACACTCACAGTTTCAGGCATCCTCACAGCACACTCACAGTTTCAAGCGTCCTCACAGCACACTCACAGTTTCAAGCGTCCTCACAACACACTCACAGTTTCAGGAGTTCTCACAGTTTCAGGCGTCCTCACAGCACACTCACAGTTTCAGGCGTCCTCAAGGCACACTCAAAGTTTCAGGCGTCCTCACAGCACACTCACAGTTTCAGGCGTCCTCATAGCACACTCACAGTTTCAGGCGTCCTCACAGTTTCAGGCGTCCTCACAGCACACTCACAGTTTCAGGCATCCTCAAAGCACACTCACAGTTTCAGGCGTCCTCACAGCACACTCACAGTTTCAGGCGTCCTCACAGCACACTCACAGTTTCAGGCGTCCTCACAGCACACTCACAGTTTCAAGCGTCCTCACAGAACACTCACAGTTTCAGGCGTCCTCAAGGCACACTCACAGTTTCAGGCGTCCTCACAGCACACTCACAGTTTCAGGCGTCCTCATAGCACACTCACAGTTTCAGGCGTCCTCACAGTTTCAGGCGTCCTCACAGCACACTCACAGTTTCAGGCATCCTCAAAGCACACTCACAGTTTCAGGCGTCCTCACAGCACACTCACAGTTTCAGGCGTCCTCACAGCACACTCACAGTTTCAGGCGTCCTCACAGCACACTCACAGTTTCAAGCGTCCTCACAGCACACTCACAGTTTCAGGCGTCCTCACAGCACACTCACAGTTTCAGGCGTCCTCACAGCACACTCACAGTTTCAAGCGTCCTCACAGCACACTCACAGTTTCAGGCGTCCTCACAGCACACTCACTGTTTCAGGCGTCCTCACAGCACACTCACAGTTTCAAGCGTCCTCACAGCACACTCACAGTTTCAGGCGTCCTCACAACACACTCACAGTTTCAGGCGTCCTCACAGCACACTCACAGTTTCAGGCGTCCTCACAGCACACTCACAGTTTAAGGCGTCCTCACAGCACACTCACAGTTTCAAGCGTCCTCACAGCACACTCACAGTTTCAAGCGTCCTCACAGCACACTCACAGTTTCAGGAGTCCTCACAGTTTCAGGCGTCCTCACAGCACACTCACAGTTTCAGGCGTCCTCAAGGCACACTCACAGTTTCAGGCATCCTCACAGCACACTCACAGTTTCAGGCGTCCTCATAGCACACTCACAGTTTCAGGCGTCCTCACAGTTTCAGGCGTCCTCCCAGCACACTCACAGTTTCAGGCATCCTCAAAGCACACTCACAGTTTCAGGCGTCATCACAGCACACTCACAGTTTCAGGCGTCCTCACAGCACACTCACAGTTTCAGGCATCCTCACAGCACACTCACAGTTTCAAGCGTCCTCACAGCACCCTCACAGTTTCAGGCGTCCTCACAGCAAACTCACAGTTTCAAGCGTCCTCACAGCACACTCACAGTTTAAAGTGTCCTCACAGCACACTCACAGTTTCAGGCGTCCTCACAGCACACTCACAGTTTCAAGCGTCCTCACAGCACACTCACAGTTTCAGGTGTCCTCACAGCACACTCACAGTTTCAGGCGTCCTCACAGCACACTCACAGTTTTAGGCGTCCTCACAGCACACTCACAGTTTCAAGCGTCCTCACAGCACACTCACAGTTTCAGGCGTCCTCACAGCACACTCACAGTTTCAGGCCTCCTCACAGCACACTCACAGTTTCAGGCGTCCTCACAGCAAACTCACAGTTTCAGGCGTCCTCACAGCACACTCACAGTTTAAGGCGTCCTCACAGCACACTCACAGTTTCAAGCGTCCTCACAGCACACTCACAGTTTCAAGCGTCCTCACAGCACACTCACAGTTTCAGGAGTCCTCACAGTTTCAGGCGTCCTCACAGCACACTCACAGTTTCAGGCGTCCTCAAGGCACACTCAAAGTTTCAGGCATCCTCACAGCACACTCACAGTTTCAGGCGTCCTCATAGCACACTCACAGTTTCAGGCGTCCTCACAGTTTCAGGCGTCCTCACAGCACACTCACAGTTTCAGGCATCCTCAAAGCACACTCACAGTTTCAGGCGTCCTCACAGCACACTCACAGTTTCAGGCGTCCTCACAGCACACTCACAGTTTCAGGCGTCCTAACAGCACACTCACAGTTTCAGCCGTCCTCACAGCACACTCACAGTTTAAGGCCTCCTCACAGCACACTCACAGTTTCAGGCGTCCTCACAGCACGCTCACAGTGTTAGACGTCCTCTAGGCACACTCACAGTTTCAGGCGTCCTCAAAGCACACTCACAGTTTCAGGCGTCCTCATAGCACACTCACAGTTTCAGGCGTCCTCACAGTTTCAGGCGTCCTCACAGCACACTCACAGTTTCAGGCATCCTCAAAGCACACTCACAGTTTCAGGCATCCTCACAGCACACTCACAGTTTCAGGCGTCCTCACAGCACACTCACAGTGTCAGGCGTCCTCACAGCACACTCACAGTTTCAAGCGTCCTCACAGCACACTCACAGTTTCAGGCGTCCTCACAGCACACTCACAGTTTCAAGCGTCCTCACAGCACACTCACAGTTTCAAGCGTCCTCACAGCACACTCACAGTTTCAGGCGTCCTCACAGCACACTCACAGTTTCAGGCGTCCTCACAGCACACTCACAGTTTCAGGTGTCCTCACAGCACACTCACAGTTTCAGGCGTCCTCACAGCACACTCACAGTTTCAGGCGTCCTCACAGCACACTCACAGTTTCAGGCGTCCTCACAGCACACTCACAGTTTCAAGCGTCCTCACAGCACACTCACAGTTTCAAGCGTCCTCACAGCACACTCACAGTTTCAGGAGTCCTCACAGTTTCAGGCGTCCTCACAGCACACTCACAGTTTCAGGCGTCCTCAAGACACAATCACAGTTTCAGGCGTCCTCACAGCACACTCACAGTTTCAGGCGTCCTCATAGCACACTCACAGTTTCAGGAGTCCTCACAGTTTCAGGCATCCTCACAGCACACTCACAGTTTCAGGCGTCCTCACAGCACACTCACAGTTTCAGGCGTCCTCACAGCACACTCACAGTTTCAAGCGTCCTCACAGCACACTCACAGTTTCAGGAGTTCTCACAGTTTCAGGCGTCCTCACAGCACACTCACAGTTTCAGGCGTCCTCAAGGCACACTCACAGTTTCAGGCGTCCTCACAGCACACTCACAGTTTCAGGCGTCCTCATAGCACACTCACAGTTTCAGGAGTCCTCACAGTTTCAGGCGTCCTCACAGCACACTCACAGTTTCAGGCCTCCTCACAGCACACTCACAGTTTCAGGCGTCCTCACAGCAAACTCACAGTTTCAGGCGTCCTCACAGCACACTCACAGTTTAAGGCGTCCTCACAGCACACTCACAGTTTCAAGCGTCCTCACAGCACACTCACAGTTTCAAGCGTCCTCACAGCACACTCACAGTTTCAAGCGTCCTCACAGCACACTCACAGTTTCAGGTGTCCTCACAGCACACTCACAGTTTCAGGCGTCCTCACAGCACAGTCACAGTTTCAGGCGTCCTCACAGCACACTCACAGTTTCAAGCGTCCTCACAGCACACTCACAGTTTCAGGCGTCCTCACAGCACACTCACAGTTTCAAGCGTCCTCACAGCACACTCACAGTTTCAGGCGTCCTCACAGCACACTCACAGTTTCAGGCGTCCTCACAGCACACTCACAGTTTCAAGCGTCCTCACAGCACACTCACAGTTTCAAGCGTCCTCACAGCACACTCACAGTTTCAGGAGTCCTCACCGTTTCAGGCGTCCTCACAGCACACTCACAGTTTCAGGCGTCCTCAAGGCACACTCACAGTTTCAGGCGTCCTCACAGCCCACTCACAGTTTCAAGCGTCCTCACAGCACACTCACAGTTTCAGGCGTCCTCACAGCACACTCACAGTTTCAGGCGTCCTCACAGCACACTCACAGTTTCAGGCGTCCTCACAGCACACTCACAGTTTCAGGCGTCCTCACAGCACACTCACAGTTTCAAGCGTCCTCACAGCACACTCACAGTTTCAAGCGTCCTCACAGCACACTCACAGTTTCAGGAGTCCTCACCGTTTCAGGCGTCCTCACAGCACACTCACAGTTTCAGGCGTCCTCAAGGCACACTCACAGTTTCAGGCGTCCTAATAGCAAACTCACAGTTTCAGGCGTCCTCAAAGTTTCAGGCGTCCTCACAGCACACTCACAGTTTCAGGCATCCTCACAGCACACTCACAGTTTCAGGCCTCCTCACAGCACACTCACAGTTTCAGGCGTCCTCACAGCACGCTCACAGTTTCAGGCGTCCTCACAGCACACTCACAGTTTCAGGCGTCCTCACAGCACACTCACTGTTTCAGGCGTCCTCACAGCACACTCACAGTTTCAAGCGTCCTCACAGCAAACTCACAGTTTCAGGCGTCCTCACAGCACACTCACAGTTTCAGGCGTCCTCACAGCACACTCACAGTTTCAGGCGTCCTCACAGCACACTCACAGTTTCAAGCGTCCTCACAGCACACTCACAGTTTCAAGCGTCCTCACAACACACTCACAGTTTCAGGCCTCCTCACAGCACACTCACAGTTTCAGGCGTCATCACAGCACGCTCACAGTTTCAGGCGTCCTCACAGCACACTCACAGTTTCAGGCGTCCTCACAGCACACTCACAGTTTCAGGCGTCCTGACAGCACACTCACAGTTTCAAGCGTCCTCACAGCACACTCACAGTTTCAGGCGTCCTCACAGCACACTCACAGTTTCAGGCGTCCTCACAGCACACTCACAGTTTCAGGCATCCTCACAGCACACTCACAGTTTCAAGCGTCCTCACAGCACACTCACAGTTTCAAGCGTCCTCACAACACACTCACAGTTTCAGGAGTTCTCACAGTTTCAGGCGTCCTCACAGCACACTCACAGTTTCAGGCGTCCTCAAGGCACACTCAAAGTTTCAGGCGTCCTCACAGCACACTCACAGTTTCAGGCGTCCTCATAGCACACTCACAGTTTCAGGCGTCCTCACAGTTTCAGGCGTCCTCACAGCACACTCACAGTTTCAGGCATCCTCAAAGCACACTCACAGTTTCAGGCGTCCTCACAGCACACTCACAGTTTCAGGCGTCCTCACAGCACACTCACAGTTTCAGGCGTCCTCACAGCAAACTCACAGTTTCAAGCGTCCTCACAGAACACTCACAGTTTCAGGCGTCCTCAAGGCACACTCACAGTTTCAGGCGTCCTCACAGCACACTCACAGTTTCAGGCGTCCTCATAGCACACTCACAGTTTCAGGCGTCCTCACAGTTTCAGGCGTCCTCACAGCACACTCACAGTTTCAGGCATCCTCAAAGCACACTCACAGTTTCAGGCGTCCTCACAGCACACTCACAGTTTCAGGCGTCCTCACAGCACACTCACAGTTTCAGGCGTCCTCACAGCACACTCACAGTTTCAAGCGTCCTCACAGCACACTCACAGTTTCAGGCGTCCTCACAGCACACTCACAGTTTCAGGCGTCCTCACAGCACACTCACAGTTTCAAGCGTCCTCACAGCACACTCACAGTTTCAGGCGTCCTCACAGCACACTCACTGTTTCAGGCGTCCTCACAGCACACTCACAGTTTCAAGCGTCCTCACAGCACACTCACAGTTTCAGGCGTCCTCACAGCACACTCACAGTTTCAGGCGTCCTCACAGCACACTCACAGTTTCAGGCGTCCTCACAGCACACTCACAGTTTAAGGCGTCCTCACAGCACACTCACAGTTTCAAGCGTCCTCACAGCACACTCACAGTTTCAAGCGTCCTCACAGCACACTCACAGTTTCAGGAGTCCTCACAGTTTCAGGCGTCCTCACAGCACACTCACAGTTTCAGGCGTCCTCAAGGCACACTCACAGTTTCAGGCATCCTCACAGCACACTCACAGTTTCAGGCGTCCTCACAGCACACTCACAGTTTCAGGCGTCCTCACAGCACACTCACAGTTTCAGGCGTCCTCACAGTTTCAGGCGTCCTCACAGCACACTCACAGTTTCAGGCGTCCTCAAGACACAATCACAGTTTCAGGCGTCCTCACAGCACACTCACAGTTTCAGGCGTCCTCATAGCACACTCACAGTTTCAGGAGTCCTCACAGTTTCAGGCATCCTCACAGCACACTCACAGTTTCAGGCGTCCTCACAGCACACTCACAGTTTCAGGCGTCCTCACAGCACACTCACAGTTTCAAGCGTCCTCACAGCACACTCACAGTTTCAGGAGTTCTCACAGTTTCAGGCGTCCTCACAGCACACTCACAGTTTCAGGCGTCCTCAAGGCACACTCACAGTTTCAGGCGTCCTCACAGCACACTCACAGTTTCAGGCGTCCTCATAGCACACTCACAGTTTCAGGAGTCCTCACAGTTTCAGGCGTCCTCACAGCACACTCACAGTTTCAGGCCTCCTCACAGCACACTCACAGTTTCAGGCGTCCTCACAGCAAACTCACAGTTTCAGGCGTCCTCACAGCACACTCACAGTTTAAGGCGTCCTCACAGCACACTCACAGTTTCAAGCGTCCTCACAGCACACTCACAGTTTCAAGCGTCCTCACAGCACACTCACAGTTTCAAGCGTCCTCACAGCACACTCACAGTTTCAGGTGTCCTCACAGCACACTCACAGTTTCAGGCGTCCTCACAGCACAGTCACAGTTTCAGGCGTCCTCACAGCACACTCACAGTTTCAAGCGTCCTCACAGCACACTCACAGTTTCAGGCGTCCTCACAGCACACTCACAGTTTCAAGCGTCCTCACAGCACACTCACAGTTTCAGGCGTCCTCACAGCACACTCACAGTTTCAGGCGTCCTCACAGCACACTCACAGTTTCAAGCGTCCTCACAGCACACTCACAGTTTCAAGCGTCCTCACAGCACACTCACAGTTTCAGGAGTCCTCACCGTTTCAGGCGTCCTCACAGCACACTCACAGTTTCAGGCGTCCTCAAGGCACACTCACAGTTTCAGGCGTCCTCACAGCCCACTCACAGTTTCAAGCGTCCTCACAGCACACTCACAGTTTCAGGCGTCCTCACAGCACACTCACAGTTTCAGGCGTCCTCACAGCACACTCACAGTTTCAGGCGTCCTCACAGCACACTCACAGTTTCAGGCGTCCTCACAGCACACTCACAGTTTCAAGCGTCCTCACAGCACACTCACAGTTTCAAGCGTCCTCACAGCACACTCACAGTTTCAGGAGTCCTCACCGTTTCAGGCGTCCTCACAGCACACTCACAGTTTCAGGCGTCCTCAAGGCACACTCACAGTTTCAGGCGTCCTAATAGCAAACTCACAGTTTCAGGCGTCCTCAAAGTTTCAGGCGTCCTCACAGCACACTCACAGTTTCAGGCATCCTCACAGCACACTCACAGTTTCAGGCCTCCTCACAGCACACTCACAGTTTCAGGCGTCCTCACAGCACGCTCACAGTTTCAGGCGTCCTCACAGCACACTCACAGTTTCAGGCGTCCTCACAGCACACTCACTGTTTCAGGCGTCCTCACAGCACACTCACAGTTTCAAGCGTCCTCACAGCAAACTCACAGTTTCAGGCGTCCTCACAGCACACTCACAGTTTCAGGCGTCCTCACAGCACACTCACAGTTTCAGGCGTCCTCACAGCACACTCACAGTTTCAAGCGTCCTCACAGCACACTCACAGTTTCAAGCGTCCTCACAACACACTCACAGTTTCAGGCCTCCTCACAGCACACTCACAGTTTCAGGCGTCATCACAGCACGCTCACAGTTTCAGGCGTCCTCACAGCACACTCACAGTTTCAGGCGTCCTCACAGCACACTCACAGTTTCAGGCGTCCTGACAGCACACTCACAGTTTCAAGCGTCCTCACAGCACACTCACAGTTTCAGGCGTCCTCACAGCACACTCACAGTTTCAGGCGTCCTCACAGCACACTCACAGTTTCAGGCATCCTCACAGCACACTCACAGTTTCAAGCGTCCTCACAGCACACTCACAGTTTCAAGCGTCCTCACAACACACTCACAGTTTCAGGAGTTCTCACAGTTTCAGGCGTCCTCACAGCACACTCACAGTTTCAGGCGTCCTCAAGGCACACTCAAAGTTTCAGGCGTCCTCACAGCACACTCACAGTTTCAGGCGTCCTCATAGCACACTCACAGTTTCAGGCGTCCTCACAGTTTCAGGCGTCCTCACAGCACACTCACAGTTTCAGGCATCCTCAAAGCACACTCACAGTTTCAGGCGTCCTCACAGCACACTCACAGTTTCAGGCGTCCTCACAGCACACTCACAGTTTCAGGCGTCCTCACAGCACACTCACAGTTTCAAGCGTCCTCACAGAACACTCACAGTTTCAGGCGTCCTCAAGGCACACTCACAGTTTCAGGCGTCCTCACAGCACACTCACAGTTTCAGGCGTCCTCATAGCACACTCACAGTTTCAGGCGTCCTCACAGTTTCAGGCGTCCTCACAGCACACTCACAGTTTCAGGCATCCTCAAAGCACACTCACAGTTTCAGGCGTCCTCACAGCACACTCACAGTTTCAGGCGTCCTCACAGCACACTCACAGTTTCAGGCGTCCTCACAGCACACTCACAGTTTCAAGCGTCCTCACAGCACACTCACAGTTTCAGGCGTCCTCACAGCACACTCACAGTTTCAGGCGTCCTCACAGCACACTCACAGTTTCAAGCGTCCTCACAGCACACTCACAGTTTCAGGCGTCCTCACAGCACACTCACTGTTTCAGGCGTCCTCACAGCACACTCACAGTTTCAAGCGTCCTCACAGCACACTCACAGTTTCAGGCGTCCTCACAGCACACTCACAGTTTCAGGCGTCCTCACAGCACACTCACAGTTTCAGGCGTCCTCACAGCACACTCACAGTTTAAGGCGTCCTCACAGCACACTCACAGTTTCAAGCGTCCTCACAGCACACTCACAGTTTCAAGCGTCCTCACAGCACACTCACAGTTTCAGGAGTCCTCACAGTTTCAGGCGTCCTCACAGCACACTCACAGTTTCAGGCGTCCTCAAGGCACACTCACAGTTTCAGGCATCCTCACAGCACACTCACAGTTTCAGGCGTCCTCATAGCACACTCACAGTTTCAGGCGTCCTCACAGTTTCAGGCGTCCTCCCAGCACACTCACAGTTTCAGGCATCCTCAAAGCACACTCACAGTTTCAGGCGTCATCACAGCACACTCACAGTTTCAGGCGTCCTCACAGCACACTCACAGTTTCAGGCATCCTCACAGCACACTCACAGTTTCAAGCGTCCTCACAGCACCCTCACAGTTTCAGGCGTCCTCACAGCAAACTCACAGTTTCAAGCGTCCTCACAGCACACTCACAGTTTAAAGTGTCCTCACAGCACACTCACAGTTTCAGGCGTCCTCACAGCACACTCACAGTTTCAAGCGTCCTCACAGCACACTCACAGTTTCAGGTGTCCTCACAGCACACTCACAGTTTCAGGCGTCCTCACAGCACACTCACAGTTTTAGGCATCCTCACAGCACACTCACAGTTTCAAGCGTCCTCACAGCACACTCACAGTTTCAGGCGTCCTCACAGCACACTCACAGTTTCAGGCCTCCTCACAGCACACTCACAGTTTCAGGCGTCCTCACAGCAAACTCACAGTTTCAGGCGTCCTCACAGCACACTCACAGTTTAAGGCGTCCTCACAGCACACTCACAGTTTCAAGCGTCCTCACAGCACACTCACAGTTTCAAGCGTCCTCACAGCACACTCACAGTTTCAGGAGTCCTCACAGTTTCAGGCGTCCTCACAGCACACTCACAGTTTCAGGCGTCCTCAAGGCACACTCAAAGTTTCAGGCATCCTCACAGCACACTCACAGTTTCAGGCGTCCTCATAGCACACTCACAGTTTCAGGCGTCCTCACAGTTTCAGGCGTCCTCACAGCACACTCACAGTTTCAGGCATCCTCAAAGCACACTCACAGTTTCAGGCGTCCTCACAGCACACTCACAGTTTCAGGCGTCCTCACAGCACACTCACAGTTTCAGGCGTCCTAACAGCACACTCACAGTTTCAGCCGTCCTCACAGCACACTCACAGTTTAAGGCCTCCTCACAGCACACTCACAGTTTCAGGCGTCCTCACAGCACGCTCACAGTGTTAGACGTCCTCTAGGCACACTCACAGTTTCAGGCGTCCTCAAAGCACACTCACAGTTTCAGGCGTCCTCATAGCACACTCACAGTTTCAGGCGTCCTCACAGTTTCAGGCGTCCTCACAGCACACTCACAGTTTCAGGCATCCTCAAAGCACACTCACAGTTTCAGGCGTCCTCACAGCACACTCACAGTTTCAGGCGTCCTCACAGCACACTCACAGTGTCAGGCGTCCTCACAGCACACTCACAGTTTCAAGCGTCCTCACAGCACACTCACAGTTTCAGGCGTCCTCACAGCACACTCACAGTTTCAAGCGTCCTCACAGCACACTCACAGTTTCAAGCGTCCTCACAGCACACTCACAGTTTCAGGCGTCCTCACAGCACACTCACTGTTTCAGGCGTCCTCACAGCACACTCACAGTTTCAAGCGTCCTCACAGCAAACTCACAGTTTCAGGCGTCCTCACAGCACACTCACAGTTTCAGGCGTCCTCACAGCACACTCACAGTTTCAGGCGTCCTCACAGCACACTCACAGTTTCAAGCGTCCTCACAGCACACTCACAGTTTCAAGCGTCCTCACAACACACTCACAGTTTCAGGCCTCCTCACAGCACACTCACAGTTTCAGGCGTCATCACAGCACGCTCACAGTTTCAGGCGTCCTCACAGCACACTCACAGTTTCAGGCGTCCTCACAGCACACTCACAGTTTCAGGCGTCCTGACAGCACACTCACAGTTTCAAGCGTCCTCACAGCACACTCACAGTTTCAGGCGTCCTCACAGCACACTCACAGTTTCAGGCGTCCTCACAGCACACTCACAGTTTCAGGCATCCTCACAGCACACTCACAGTTTCAAGCGTCCTCACAGCACACTCACAGTTTCAAGCGTCCTCACAACACACTCACAGTTTCAGGAGTTCTCACAGTTTCAGGCGTCCTCACAGCACACTCACAGTTTCAGGCGTCCTCAAGGCACACTCAAAGTTTCAGGCGTCCTCACAGCACACTCACAGTTTCAGGCGTCCTCATAGCACACTCACAGTTTCAGGCGTCCTCACAGTTTCAGGCGTCCTCACAGCACACTCACAGTTTCAGGCATCCTCAAAGCACACTCACAGTTTCAGGCGTCCTCACAGCACACTCACAGTTTCAGGCGTCCTCACAGCACACTCACAGTTTCAGGCGTCCTCACAGCACACTCACAGTTTCAAGCGTCCTCACAGAACACTCACAGTTTCAGGCGTCCTCAAGGCACACTCACAGTTTCAGGCGTCCTCACAGCACACTCACAGTTTCAGGCGTCCTCATAGCACACTCACAGTTTCAGGCGTCCTCACAGTTTCAGGCGTCCTCACAGCACACTCACAGTTTCAGGCATCCTCAAAGCACACTCACAGTTTCAGGCGTCCTCACAGCACACTCACAGTTTCAGGCGTCCTCACAGCACACTCACAGTTTCAGGCGTCCTCACAGCACACTCACAGTTTCAAGCGTCCTCACAGCACACTCACAGTTTCAGGCGTCCTCACAGCACACTCACAGTTTCAGGCGTCCTCACAGCACACTCACAGTTTCAAGCGTCCTCACAGCACACTCACAGTTTCAGGCGTCCTCACAGCACACTCACTGTTTCAGGCGTCCTCACAGCACACTCACAGTTTCAAGCGTCCTCACAGCACACTCACAGTTTCAGGCGTCCTCACAGCACACTCACAGTTTCAGGCGTCCTCACAGCACACTCACAGTTTCAGGCGTCCTCACAGCACACTCACAGTTTAAGGCGTCCTCACAGCACACTCACAGTTTCAAGCGTCCTCACAGCACACTCACAGTTTCAAGCGTCCTCACAGCACACTCACAGTTTCAGGAGTCCTCACAGTTTCAGGCGTCCTCACAGCACACTCACAGTTTCAGGCGTCCTCAAGGCACACTCACAGTTTCAGGCATCCTCACAGCACACTCACAGTTTCAGGCGTCCTCATAGCACACTCACAGTTTCAGGCGTCCTCACAGTTTCAGGCGTCCTCCCAGCACACTCACAGTTTCAGGCATCCTCAAAGCACACTCACAGTTTCAGGCGTCATCACAGCACACTCACAGTTTCAGGCGTCCTCACAGCACACTCACAGTTTCAGGCATCCTCACAGCACACTCACAGTTTCAAGCGTCCTCACAGCACCCTCACAGTTTCAGGCGTCCTCACAGCAAACTCACAGTTTCAAGCGTCCTCACAGCACACTCACAGTTTAAAGTGTCCTCACAGCACACTCACAGTTTCAGGCGTCCTCACAGCACACTCACAGTTTCAAGCGTCCTCACAGCACACTCACAGTTTCAGGTGTCCTCACAGCACACTCACAGTTTCAGGCGTCCTCACAGCACACTCACAGTTTTAGGCGTCCTCACAGCACACTCACAGTTTCAAGCGTCCTCACAGCACACTCACAGTTTCAGGCGTCCTCACAGCACACTCACAGTTTCAGGCCTCCTCACAGCACACTCACAGTTTCAGGCGTCCTCACAGCAAACTCACAGTTTCAGGCGTCCTCACAGCACACTCACAGTTTAAGGCGTCCTCACAGCACACTCACAGTTTCAAGCGTCCTCACAGCACACTCACAGTTTCAAGCGTCCTCACAGCACACTCACAGTTTCAGGAGTCCTCACAGTTTCAGGCGTCCTCACAGCACACTCACAGTTTCAGGCGTCCTCAAGGCACACTCAAAGTTTCAGGCATCCTCACAGCACACTCACAGTTTCAGGCGTCCTCATAGCACACTCACAGTTTCAGGCGTCCTCACA
The DNA here is from genome assembly GCF_026437365.1 of Eucyclogobius newberryi. Taxonomy (NCBI): domain Eukaryota; kingdom Metazoa; phylum Chordata; class Actinopteri; order Gobiiformes; family Gobiidae; genus Eucyclogobius; species Eucyclogobius newberryi. The sequence goes on from NW_027315834.1 coordinate 51,159,027, forward strand.
GTTTCAGGCGTCCTCACAGCACACTCACAGTTTCAGGCATCCTCAAAGCACACTCACAGTTTCAGGCGTCCTCACAGCACACTCACAGTTTCAGGCGTCCTCACAGCACACTCACAGTTTCAGGCGTCCTAACAGCACACTCACAGTTTCAGCCGTCCTCACAGCACACTCACAGTTTAAGGCCTCCTCACAGCACACTCACAGTTTCAGGCGTCCTCACAGCACGCTCACAGTGTTAGACGTCCTCTAGGCACACTCACAGTTTCAGGCGTCCTCAAAGCACACTCACAGTTTCAGGCGTCCTCATAGCACACTCACAGTTTCAGGCGTCCTCACAGTTTCAGGCGTCCTCACAGCACACTCACAGTTTCAGGCATCCTCAAAGCACACTCACAGTTTCAGGCATCCTCACAGCACACTCACAGTTTCAGGCGTCCTCACAGCACACTCACAGTGTCAGGCGTCCTCACAGCACACTCACAGTTTCAAGCGTCCTCACAGCACACTCACAGTTTCAGGCGTCCTCACAGCACACTCACAGTTTCAAGCGTCCTCACAGCACACTCACAGTTTCAAGCGTCCTCACAGCACACTCACAGTTTCAGGCGTCCTCACAGCACACTCACAGTTTCAGGCGTCCTCACAGCACACTCACAGTTTCAGGTGTCCTCACAGCACACTCACAGTTTCAGGCGTCCTCACAGCACACTCACAGTTTCAGGCGTCCTCACAGCACACTCACAGTTTCAGGCGTCCTCACAGCACACTCACAGTTTCAAGCGTCCTCACAGCACACTCACAGTTTCAAGCGTCCTCACAGCACACTCACAGTTTCAGGAGTCCTCACAGTTTCAGGCGTCCTCACAGCACACTCACAGTTTCAGGCGTCCTCAAGACACAATCACAGTTTCAGGCGTCCTCACAGCACACTCACAGTTTCAGGCGTCCTCATAGCACACTCACAGTTTCAGGAGTCCTCACAGTTTCAGGCATCCTCACAGCACACTCACAGTTTCAGGCGTCCTCACAGCACACTCACAGTTTCAGGCGTCCTCACAGCACACTCACAGTTTCAAGCGTCCTCACAGCACACTCACAGTTTCAGGAGTTCTCACAGTTTCAGGCGTCCTCACAGCACACTCACAGTTTCAGGCGTCCTCAAGGCACACTCACAGTTTCAGGCGTCCTCACAGCACACTCACAGTTTCAGGCGTCCTCATAGCACACTCACAGTTTCAGGAGTCCTCACAGTTTCAGGCGTCCTCACAGCACACTCACAGTTTCAGGCGTCCTCACAGCACACTCACAGTTTCAGGCATCCTCACTGCACACTCACAGTTTCAGGCATCCTCACAGCACACTCACAGTTTCAGGCGTCCTCACAGTTTCAGGCGTCCTCACAGCACACTCACAGTTTCAGGCATCCTCAAAGCACACTCACAGTTTCAGGCGTCCTCACAGCACACTCACAGTTTCAGGCGTCCTCACAGCACACTCACAGTGTCAGGCGTCCTCACAGCACACTCACAGTTTCAAGCGTCCTCACAGCACACTCACAGTTTCAGGCGTCCTCACAGCACACTCACAGTTTCAAGCGTCCTCACAGCACACTCACAGTTTCAGGCGTCCTCACAGCACACTCACAGTTTCAGGCGTCGTCACAGCACACTCACAGTTTCAAGCGTCCTCACAGCACACTCACAGTTTCAAGCGTCCTCACAGCACACTCACAGTTTCAGGAGTCCTCACAGTTTCAAGCGTCCTCACAGCACACTCACAGTTTCAGGCGTCCTCAAGGCACACTCAGTTTCAGGCGTCCTCACAGCACACTCACAGTTTCAGGCGTCCTCATAGCACACTCACAGTTTCAGGAGTCCTCACAGTTTCAGGCGTCCTCACAGCACACTCACAGTTTCAGGCGTCCTCACAGCACACTCAGAGTTTCAGGCGTCCTCACTGCACACTCACAGTTTCAGGCGTCCTCACAGCACACTCACAGTTTCAGGCGTCCTCACAGCACACTCACAGTTTCAAGCGTCCTCACAGCACACTCACAGTTTCAGGAGTCCTCACAGTTTCAGGCGTCCTCACAGCACACTCACAGTTTCAGGCGTCCTCAAGGCACACTCACAGTTTCAGGCGTCCTCACAGCACACTCACAGTTTCAGGCGTCCTCATAGCACACTCACAGTTTCAGGAGTCCTCACAGTTTCAGGCGTCCTCACAGCACACTCACAGTTTCAGGCGTCCTCACAGCACACTCACAGTTTCAGGCGTCCTCACTGCACACTCACAGTTTCAGGCGTCCTCACAGCACACTCACAGTTTCAGGCGTCCTCACAGCACACTCACAGTTTCAGGCGTCCTCACAGCAAACTCACAGTTTCAGGCGTCGTCACAGCACACTCACAGTTTCAAGCGTCCTCACAGCACACTCACAGTTTCAAGCGTCCTCACAGCACACTCACAGTTTCAGGAGTCCTCACAGTTTCAAGCGTCCTCACAGCACACTCACAGTTTCAGGCGTCCTCAAGGCACACTCAGTTTCAGGCGTCCTCACAGCACACTCACAGTTTCAGGCGTCCTCATAGCACACTCACAGTTTCAGGAGTCCTCACAGTTTCAGGCGTCCTCACAGCACACTCACAGTTTCAGGCGTCCTCACAGCACACTCAGAGTTTCAGGCGTCCTCACTGCACACTCACAGTTTCAGGCGTCCTCACAGCACACTCACAGTTTCAGGCGTCCTCACAGCACACTCACAGTTTCAAGCGTCCTCACAGCACACTCACAGTTTCAGGAGTCCTCACAGTTTCAGGCGTCCTCACAGCACACTCACAGTTTCAGGCGTCCTCAAGGCACACTCACAGTTTCAGGCGTCCTCACAGCACACTCACAGTTTCAGGCGTCCTCATAGCACACTCACAGTTTCAGGAGTCCTCACAGTTTCAGGCGTCCTCACAGCACACTCACAGTTTCAGGCGTCCTCACAGCACACTCACAGTTTCAGGCGTCCTCACTGCACACTCACAGTTTCAGGCGTCCTCACAGCACACTCACAGTTTCAGGCGTCCTCACAGCACACTCACAGTTTCAGGCGTCCTCACAGCAAACTCACAGTTTCAGGCGTCCTCACAGCACACTCACAGTTTCAAGCGTCCTCACAGCACACTCACAGTTTCAGGCGTCCTCACAGCACACTCACAGTTTCAAGCGTCCTCACAGCACACTCACAGTTTCAAGCGTCCTCACAGCACACTCACAGTTTCAGGCGTCCTCACAGCACACTCACAGTTTCAAGCGTCCTCACAGCACACTCACAGTTTCAGGCGTCCTCACAGCACACTCACAGTTTCAGGCGTCCTCACAGCACACTCACAGTTTCAGGCGTCCTCACAGCACACTCACAGTTTCAGGCGTCCTCACAGCACACTCACAGTTTCAGGCGTCCTCACAGCACACTCACAGTTTCAGGCGTCCTCACAGCACACTCACAGTTTCAGGCGTCCTCACAGCACACTCACAGTTTCAAGCGTCCTCACAACACACTCACAGTAACAAGCGTCCTCACAGCACACTCACAGTTTCAGGAGTCCTCACAGTTTCAGGCGTCCTCACAGCACACTCACAGTTTCAGGCATCCTCAAGGCACACTCACAGTTTCAGGCGTCCTCACAGCACACTCACAGTTTCAGGCGTCCTCATAGCACACTCACAGTTTCAGGCGTCCTCACAGTTTCAGGCGTCCTCACAGCACACTCACAGTTTAAGGCGTCCTCACAGCACACTCACAGTTTCAAGCGTCCTCACAGCACACTCACAGTTTCAAGCGTCCTCACAGCACACTCACAGTTTCAGGAGTCCTCACAGTTTCAGGCGTCCTCACAGCACACTCACAGTTTCAGGCGTCCTCACAACACACTCACAGTTTCAGGCGTCCTAACAGCACACTCACAGTTTCAGCCGTCCTCACAGCACACTCACAGTTTCAGGCCTCCTCACAGCACACTCACAGTTTCAGGCGTCCTCACAGCACGCTCACAGTGTTAGGCGTCCTCTAGGCACACTCACAGTTTCAGGCGTCCTCAAAGCACACTCACAGTTTCAGGCGTCCTCATAGCACACTCACAGTTTCAGGCGTCCTCACAGTTTCAGGCGTCCTCACAGCACACTCACAGTTTCAGGCATCCTCAAAGCACACATACAGTTTCAGGCGTCCTCACAGCACACTCACAGTTTCAGGCGTCCTCACAGCACACTCACAGTTTCAAGCGTCCTCACAGCACACTCACAGTTTCAAGCGTCCTCACAGCACACTCACAGTTTCAAGCGTCCTCATAGCACACTCACAGTTTCAGGCGTCCTCACAGCACACTCACAGTTTCAGGCGTCCTCACAGCAAACTCACAGTTTCAGGCGTCCTCACAGCACACTCACAGTTTCAGGCGTCCTCACAGCACACCCACAGTTTCAGGCGTCCTCACAGCACACTCACAGTTTCAAGCGTCCTCACAGCACACTCACAGTTTCAAGCGTCCTCACAACACACTCACAGTTTCAGGAGTCCTCACAGTTTCAGGCGTCCTCACAGCACACTCACAGTTTCAGGCGTCCTCAAGGCACACTCACAGTTTCAGGCGTCCTCACAGCACACTCATAGTTTCAGGCGTCCTCATAGCACACTCACAGTTTCAGGAGTCCTCACAGTTTCAGGCGTCCTCACAGCACACTCACAGTTTCAGGCGTCCTCACAGCACACTCACAGTTTCAGGCGTCCTCACTGCACACTCACAGTTTCAGGCGTCCTCACAGCACACTCACAGTTTCAGGCGTCCTCACAGCACACTCACAGTTTCAGGCGTCCTCACAGCACACTCACAGTTTCAGGCGTCCTCACAGCAAAGTCACAGTTTCAGGCGTCCTCACAGCACACTCACAGTTTCAAGCGTCCTCACAGCACACTCACAGTTTCAGGCGTCCTCACAGCACACTCACAGTTTCAAGCGTCCTCACAGCACACTCACAGTTTCAAGCGTCCTCAAAGCACACTCACAGTTTCAGGCGTCCTCACAGCACACTCACAATTTCAAGCGTCCTCACAGCCCACTCACAGTTTCAGGTGTCCTCACAGCACACTCAGTTTCAGGCGTCCTCACAGCACACTCACAGTTTCAGGCGTCCTCACAGCACACTCACAGTTTCAAGCGTCCTCACAGCACACTCACAGTTTCAGGCGTCCTCACAGCACACTCACAGTTTCAGGCGTCCTCACAGCACACTCACAGTTTCAGGCGTCCTCACAGCACACTCACAGTTTCAGGCGTCCTCACAGCACACTCACAGTTTCAAGCGTCCTCACAGCACACTCACAGTTTCAAGCGTCCTCACAGCACACTCACAGTTTCAGGAGTCCTCACAGTTTCAGGCATCCTCACAGCACACTCACAGTTTCAGGCATCCTCAAGGCACACTCACAGTTTCAGGCATCCTCACAGCACACTCACAGTTTCAGGCGTCCTCATAGCACACTCACAGTTTCAGGCATCCTCACAGTTTCAGGCGTCCTCACAGCACACTCAAAGTTTCAGGCGTCCTCAAAGCACACTCACAGTTTCAGGCGTCCTCACAGCACACTCACAGTTTCAGGCGTCCTCACAGCACACTCACAGTTTCAGGCGTCCTCACAGCACACTCACAGTTTCAGCCGTCCTCACAGCACACTCACAGTTTCAGGCCTCCTCACAGCACACTCACAGTTTCAGGCGTCATCACAGCACGCTCACAGTTTCAGGCGTCCTCACAGCACACTCACAGTTTCAGGCGTCCTCACAGCACACTCACAGTTTCAGGCGTCCTGACAGCACACTCACAGTTTCAAGCGTCCTCACAGCACACTCACAGTTTCAGGCGTCCTCACAGCACACTCACAGTTTCAGGCGTCCTCACAGCACACTCACAGTTTCAGGCGTCCTCACAGCACACTCACAGTTTCAAGCGTCCTCACAGCACACTCACAGTTTCAAGCGTCCTCACAACACACTCACAGTTTCAGGAGTTCTCACAGTTTCAGGCGTCCTCACAGCACACTCACAGTTTCAGGCGTCCTCAAGGCACACTCACAGTTTCAGGCGTCCTCACAGCACACTCACAGTTTCAGGCGTCCTCATAGCACACTCACAGTTTCAGGCGTCCTCACAGTTTCAGGCGTCCTCACAGCACACTCACAGTTTCAGGCATCCTCAAAGCACACTCACAGTTTCAGGCGTCCTCACAGCACACTCACAGTTTCAGGCGTCCTCACAGCACACTCACAGTTTCAGGCGTCCTCACAGCACACTCACAGTTTCAAGCGTCCTCACAGCACACTCACAGTTTCAGGCGTCCTCACAGCACACTCACAGTTTCAAGCGTCCTCACAGCACACTCACAGTTTCAAGCGTCCTCACAGCACACTCACAGTTTCAAGCATCCTCACAACACACTCACAGTTTCAGGAGTCCTCACAGTTTCAGGCGTCCTCACAGCACACTCACAGTTTCAGGCGTCCTCAAGGCACACTCACAGTTTCAGGCGTCCTCACAGCACACTCATAGTTTCAGGCGTCCTCATAGCACACTCACAGTTTCAGGAGTCCTCACAGTTTCAGGCGTCCTCACAGCACACTCACAGTTTCAGGCGTCCTCACAGCACACTCACAGTTTCAGGCGTCCTCACTGCACACTCACAGTTTCAGGCGTCCTCACAGCACACTCACAGTTTCAGGCGTCCTCACAGCACACTCACAGTTTCAGGCGTCCTCACAGCACACTCACAGTTTCAGGCGTCCTCACAGCAAAGTCACAGTTTCAGGCGTCCTCACAGCACACTCACAGTTTCAAGCGTCCTCACAGCACACTCACAGTTTCAGGCGTCCTCACAGCACACTCACAGTTTCAAGCGTCCTCACAGCACACTCACAGTTTCAAGCGTCCTCAAAGCACACTCACAGTTTCAGGCGTCCTCACAGCACACTCACAATTTCAAGCGTCCTCACAGCCCACTCACAGTTTCAGGTGTCCTCACAGCACACTCAGTTTCAGGCGTCCTCACAGCACACTCACAGTTTCAGGCGTCCTCACAGCACACTCACAGTTTCAAGCGTCCTCACAGCACACTCACAGTTTCAGGCGTCCTCACAGCACACTCACAGTTTCAGGCGTCCTCAAAGCACACTCACAGTTTCAGGCGTCCTCACAGCACACTCACAGTTTCAGGCGTCCTCACAGCACACTCACAGTTTCAAGCGTCCTCACAGCACACTCACAGTTTCAAGCGTCCTCACAGCACACTCACAGTTTCAGGAGTCCTCACAGTTTCAGGCATCCTCACAGCACACTCACAGTTTCAGGCATCCTCAAGGCACACTCACAGTTTCAGGCATCCTCACAGCACACTAACAGTTTCAGGCGTCCTCATAGCACACTCACAGTTTCAGGCGTCCTCACAGTTTCAGGCGTCCTCACAGCACACTCAAAGTTTCAGGCGTCCTCAAAGCACACTCACAGTTTCAGGCGTCCTCACAGCACACTCACAGTTTCAGGCGTCCTCACAGCACACTCACAGTTTCAGGCGTCCTCACAGCACACTCACAGTTTCAAGCGTCCTCACAGCACACTCACAGTTTCAGGCCTCCTCACAGCACACTCACAGTTTCAGGCGTCATCACAGCACGCTCACAGTTTCAGGCGTCCTCACAGCACACTCACAGTTTCAGGCGTCCTCACAGCACACTCACAGTTTCAGGCGTCCTGACAGCACACTCACAGTTTCAAGCGTCCTCACAGCACACTCACAGTTTCAGGCGTCCTCACAGCACACTCACAGTTTCAGGCGTCCTCAAGGCACACTCACAGTTTCAGGCGTCCTCACAGCACACTCATAGTTTCAGGCGTCCTCATAGCACACTCACAGTTTCAGGAGTCCTCACAGTTTCAGGCGTCCTCACAGCACACTCACAGTTTCAGGCGTCCTCACAGCACACTCACAGTTTCAGGCGTCCTCACTGCACACTCACAGTTTCAGGCGTCCTCACAGCACACTCACAGTTTCAGGCGTCCTCACAGCACACTCACAGTTTCAGGCGTCCTCACAGCACACTCACAGTTTCAGGCGTCCTCACAGCAAAGTCACAGTTTCAGGCGTCCTCACAGCACACTCACAGTTTCAAGCGTCCTCACAGCACACTCACAGTTTCAGGCGTCCTCACAGCACACTCACAGTTTCAAGCGTCCTCACAGCACACTCACAGTTTCAAGCGTCCTCAAAGCACACTCACAGTTTCAGGCGTCCTCACAGCACACTCACAATTTCAAGCGTCCTCACAGCCCACTCACAGTTTCAGGTGTCCTCACAGCACACTCAGTTTCAGGCGTCCTCACAGCACACTCACAGTTTCAGGCGTCCTCACAGCACACTCACAGTTTCAAGCGTCCTCACAGCACACTCACAGTTTCAGGCGTCCTCACAGCACACTCACAGTTTCAGGCGTCCTCACAGCACACTCACAGTTTCAGGCGTCCTCACAGCACACTCACAGTTTCAGGCGTCCTCACAGCACACTCACAGTTTCAAGCGTCCTCACAGCACACTCACAGTTTCAAGTGTCCTCACAGCACACTCACAGTTTCAGGAGTCCTCACAGTTTCAGGCATCCTCACAGCACACTCACAGTTTCAGGCATCCTCAAGGCACACTCACAGTTTCAGGCATCCTCACAGCACACTCACAGTTTCAGGCGTCCTCATAGCACACTCACAGTTTCAGGCGTCCTCACAGTTTCAGGCGTCCTCACAGCACACTCAAAGTTTCAGGCGTCCTCAAAGCACACTCACAGTTTCAGGCGTCCTCACAGCACACTCACAGTTTCAGGCGTCCTCACAGCACACTCACAGTTTCAGGCGTCCTCACAGCACACTCACAGTTTCAGCCGTCCTCACAGCACACTCACAGTTTCAGGCCTCCTCACAGCACACTCACAGTTTCAGGCGTCATCACAGCACGCTCACAGTTTCAGGCGTCCTCACAGCACACTCACAGTTTCAGGCGTTCTCACAGCACACTCACAGTTTCAGGCGTCCTGACAGCACACTCACAGTTTCAAGCGTCCTCACAGCACACTCACAGTTTCAGGCGTCCTCACAGCACACTCACAGTTTCAGGCGTCCTCAAGGCACACTCACAGTTTCAGGCGTCCTCACAGCACACTCACAGTTTCAGGCGTCCTCATAGCACACTCACAGTTTCAGGCGTCCTCACAGTTTCAGGCGTCCTCCCAGCACACTCACAGTTTCAGGCATCCTCAAAGCACACTCACAGTTTCAGGCGTCCTCACAGCACACTCACAGTTTCAGGCGTCCTCACAGCACACTCACAGTTTCAGGCGTCCTCACAGCACACTCACAGTTTCAAGCGTCCTCACAGCACACTCACAGTTTCAGGCGTCCTCACAGCACACTCACAGTTTCAGGCGTCCTCAAGGCACACTCACAGTTTCAGGCGTCCTCACAGCACACTCACAGTTTCAAGCGTCCTCACAGCACACTCACAATTTCAAGCGTCCTCACAGCACACTCACAGTTTCAGGAGTCCTCACCGTTTCAGGCGTCCTCACAGCACACTCACAGTTTCAGGCGTCCTCAAGGCACACTCACAGTTTCAGGCGTCCTCATAGCACACTCACAGTTTCAGGCGTCCTCAAAGTTTCAGGCGTCCTCACAGCACACTCACAGTTTCAGGCATCCTCAAAGCACACTCACAGTTTCAGGCGTCCCCACAGCACACTCACAGTTTCAGGCATCCTCACAGCACACTCACAGTTTCAAGCGTCCTCACAGCACACTCACAGTTTCAAGCGTCCTCACAGCACACTCACAGTTTCAGGCGTCCTCACAGCACACTCACAGTTTCAGGGGTCCTCACAGCACACTCACAGTTTCAAGCGTCCTCACAGCACACTCACAGTTTCAAGCGTCCTCACAGCACACTCACAGTTTCAGGCGTCCTCACAGCACACTCACAGTTTCAGGCGTCCTCACAGCACACTCACAGTTTCAAGCGTCCTCACAGCACACTCACAGTTTCAGGTGTCCTCACAGCACACTCACAGTTTCAGGCGTCCTCACAGCACACTCACAGTTTCAGGCGTCCTCACAGCACACTCACAGTTTCAAGCGTCCTCACAGCACACTCACAGTTTCATGCGTCCTCACAGCACACTCATAGTTTCAGGCGTCCTCACAGCACACTCACAGTTTCAGGCGTCCTCACAGCACACTCACAGTTTCAAGCGTCCTCACAGCACACTCACAGTTTCAAGCGTCCTCACAGCACACTCACAGTTTCAGGAGTCCTCACCGTTTCAGGCGTCCTCACAGCACACTCACAGTTTCAGGCGTCCTCAAGGCACACTCACAGTTTCAGGCGTCCTCATAGCACACTCTCAGTTTCAGGCGTCCTCAAAGTTTCAGGCGTCCTCACAGCACACTCACAGTTTCAGGCATCCTCAAAGCACACTCACAGTTTCAGGCGTCCTCACAGCACACTCACAGTTTCAGGCGTCCTCACAGCACACTCACAGTTTCAGGCGTCCTCACAGCACACTCACAGTTTCAGCCGTCCTCACAGCACACTCACAGTTTCAGGCCTCCTCACAGCACACTCACAGTTTCAGGCGTCCTCACAGCACGCTCACAGTTTCAGGCGTCCTCACAGCACACTCACAGTTTCAGGCGTCCTCACAGCACACGCACAGTTTCAGGCGTCCTCACAGCACACTCACAGTTTCAAGCGTCCTCACAGCACACTCACAGTTTCAGGCGTCCTCACAGCACACTCACAATTTCAGGCGTCCTCACAGCACACTCACAGTTTCAAGCGTTCTCACAACACACTCACAGTTTCAGGAGTCCTCACAGTTTCAGGCGTCCTCAAGGCACACTCACAGTTTCAGGCGTCCTCACAGCACACTCACAGTTTCAGGCATCCTCACAGCACACTCACAGTTTCAGCCGTCCTCACAGCACACTCACAGTTTCAGGCCTCCTCACAGCACACTCACAGTTTCAGGCGTCCTCACAGCACGCTCACAGTTTCAGGCGTCCTCACAGCACACTCACAGTTTCAGGCGTCCTCACAGCACACTCACAGTTTCAGGCGTCCTCACAGCACACTCACAGTTTCAAGCGTCCTCACAGCACACTCACAGTTTCAGGCGTCCTCACAATACAGTCACAGTTTCAGGCGTCCTCACAGCACACTCACAGTTTCAGGCGTCCTCACAGCACACTCACAGTTTCAGGCCTCCTCACAGCACACTCACAGTTTCAGGCGTCCTCACAGCACACTCACAGTTTCAAGCGTCCTCACAGCACACTCACAGTTTCAAGCGTCCTCACAGCACACTCACAGTTTCAAGCGTCCTCACAGCACACTCACAGTTTCAAGCGTCCTCACAGCACACTCACAGTTTCAAGCGTCCTCACAGCACACTCACAGTTTCAGGCGTCCTCACAGCACACTCACAGTTTCAGGCGTCCTCACAGCACACTCACAGTTTCAGGGGTCCTCACAGCACACTCACAGTTTCAAGCGTCCTCACAGCACACTCACAGTTTCAAGCGTCCTCAAAGCACACTCACAGTTTCAGGAGTCCTCACCGTTTCAGGCGTCCTCACAGCACACTCACAGTTTCAGGCGTCCTCAAGGCACACTCACAGTTTCAGGCGTCCTCATAGCACACTCACAGTTTCAGGCGTCCTCAAAGTTTCAGGCGTCCTCACAGCACACTCACAGTTTCAGGCATCCTCAAAGCACACTCACAGTTTCAGGCGTCCTCACAGCACACTCACAGTTTCAAGCGTCCTCACAGCACACTCACAGTTTCAGGCGTCCTCACAGCACACTCACAGTTTCAGGCATCCTCACAGCACACTCACAGTTTCAGGCGTCCTCACAGCACACTCACAGTTTCAGGCGTCCTCACAGCACACTCACAGTTTCAGCCGTCCTCACAGCACACTCACAGTTTCAGGCCTCCTCACAGCAAACTCACAGTTTCAGGCGTCATCACAGCACGCTCACAGTTTCAGGCGTCCTCACAGCACACTCACAGTTTCAGGCTTCCTCACAGCACACTCACAGTTTCAGGCGTCCTGACAGCACACTCACAGTTTCAAGCGTCCTCACAGCACACTCACAGTTTCAGGCGTCCTCACAGCACACTCACAGTTTCAGGCGTCCTCACAGCACACTCACAGTTTCAGGCGTCCTCACAGCACACTCACAGTTTCAAGCGTCCTCACAGCACACTCACAGTTTCAAGCGTCCTCACAACACACTCACAGTTTCAGGAGTTCTCACAGTTTCAGGCGTCCTCACAGCACACTCACAGTTTCAGGCGTCCTCAAGGCACACTCACAGTTTCAGGCGTCCTCACAGCACACTCACAGTTTCAGGCGTCCTCATAGCACACTCACAGTTTCAGGCGTCCTCACAGTTTCAGGCGTCCTCACAGCACACTCACAGTTTCAGGCATCCTCAAAGCACACTCACAGTTACAGGCGTCCTCACAGCACACTCACAGTTTCAGGCGTCCTCACAGCACACTCACAGTTTCAGGCGTCCTCACAGCACACTCACAGTTTCAAGCGTCCTCACAGCACACTCACAGTTTCAGGCGTCCTCACAGCACACTCACAGTTTCAAGCGTCCTCACAGCAAACTCACAGTTTCAAGCGTCCTCACAGCACACTCACAGTTTCAGGCGTCCTCACAGCACACTCACAGTTTCAGGCGTCCTCACAGCACACTCACAGTTTCAGGCGTCCTCAAGGCACACTCACAGTTTCAGGCGTCCTCACAGCACACTCACAGTTTCAGGCGTCCTCATAGCACACTCACAGTTTCAGGCGTCCTCACAGTTTCAGGCGTCCTCCCAGCACACTCACAGTTTCAGGCATCCTCAAAGCACACTCACAGTTTCAGGCGTCCTCACAGCACACTCACAGTTTCAGGCATCCTCACAGCACACTCACAGTTTCAGGCGTCCTCACAGCACACTCACAGTTTCAAGCGTCCTCACAGCACACTCACAGTTTCAGGCGTCCTCACAGCACACTCACAGTTTCAGGCGTCCTCAAGGCACACTCACAGTTTCAGGCGTCCTCACAGCACACTCACAGTTTCAAGCGTCCTCACAGCACACTCACAATTTCAAGCGTCCTCACAGCACACTCACAGTTTCAGGAGTCCTCACCGTTTCAGGCGTCCTCACAGCACACTCACAGTTTCAGGCGTCCTCAAGGCACACTCACAGTTTCAGGCGTCCTCATAGCACACTCACAGTTTCAGGCGTCCTCAAAGTTTCAGGCGTCCTCACAGCACACTCACAGTTTCAGGCATCCTCAAAGCACACTCACAGTTTCAGGCGTCCTCACAGCACACTCACAGTTTCAGGCATCCTCACAGCACACTCACAATTTCAGGCGTCCTCACAGCACACTCACAGTTTCAGGCGTCCTCACAGCACACTCACAGTTTCAAGCGTCCTCACAGCACACTCACAGTTTCAAGCGTCCTCACAGCACACTCACAGTTTCAGGCGTCCTCACAGCACACTCACAGTTTCAGGCGTCCTCACAGCACACTCACAGTTTCAGGCATCCTCAAAGCACACTCACAGTTTCAGGCGTCCTCACAGCACACTCACAGTTTCAGGCGTCCTCACAGCACACTCACAGTTTCAGGCGTCCTCACAGCACACTCACAGTTTCAGCCGTCCTCACAGCACACTCACAGTTTCAGGCCTCCTCACAGCACACTCACAGTTTCAGGCGTCCTCACAGCACGCTCACAGTTTCAGGCGTCCTCACAGCACACTCACAGTTTCAGGCGTCCTCACAGCACACGCACAGTTTCAGGCGTCCTCACAGCACACTCACAGTTTCAAGCGTCCTCACAGCACACTCACAGTTTCAGGCGTCCTCACAGCACACTCACAATTTCAGGCGTCCTCACAGCACACTCACAGTTTCAAGCGTTCTCACAACACACTCACAGTTTCAGGAGTCCTCACAGTTTCAGGCGTCCTCAAGGCACACTCACAGTTTCAGGCGTCCTCACAGCACACTCACAGTTTCAGGCATCCTCACAGCACACTCACAGTTTCAGCCGTCCTCACAGCACATTCACAGTTTCAGGCCTCCTCACAGCACACTCACAGTTTCAGGCGTCCTCAAAGCACGCTCACAGTTTCAGGCGTCCTCACAGCACACTCACAGTTTCAGGCGTCCTCACAGCACACTCACAGTTTCAGGCGTCCTCACAGCACACTCACAGTTTCAAGCGTCCTCACAGCACACTCACAGTTTCAGGCGTCCTCACAGCACAGTCACAGTTTCAGGCGTCCTCACAGCACACTCACAGTTTCAGGCGTCCTCACAGCACACTCACAGTTTCAGGCCTCCTCACAGCACACTCACAGTTTCAGGCGTCCTCACAGCACACTCACAGTTTCAAGCGTCCTCACAGCACACTCACAGTTTCAAGCGTCCTCACAGCACACTCACAGTTTCAAGCGTCCTCACAGCACACTCACAGTTTCAAGCGTCCTCACAGCACACTCACAGTTTCAAGCGTCCTCACAGCACACTCACAGTTTCAGGCGTCCTCACAGCACACTCACAGTTTCAGGCGTCCTCACAGCACACTCACAGTTTCAGGCGTCCTCACAGCACACTCACAGTTTCAAGCGTCCTCACAGCACACTCACAGTTTCAAGCGTCCTCAAAGCACACTCACAGTTTCAGGAGTCCTCACCGTTTCAGGCGTCCTCACAGCACACTCACAGTTTCAGGCGTCCTCAAGGCACACTCACAGTTTCAGGCGTCCTCATAGCACACTCACAGTTTCAGGCGTCCTCAAAGTTTCAGGCGTCCTCACAGCACACTCACAGTTTCAGGCATCCTCAAAGCACACTCACAGTTTCAGGCGTCCTCACAGCACACTCACAGTTTCAAGCGTCCTCACAGCACACTCACAGTTTCAGGCGTCCTCACAGCACACTCACAGTTTCAGGCATCCTCACAGCACACTCACAGTTTCAAGCGTCCTAACAGCACACTCACAGTTTCAGGCGTCCTCACAGCACACTCACAGTTTCAGGCGTCCTCACAGCACACTCACAGTTTCAGGCGTCCTCACAGCACACTCACAGTTTCAGGCGTCCTCACAGCACACTCACAGTTTCAAGCGTCCTCACAGCACACTCACAGTTTCAAGCGTCCTCACAGCACACTCACAGTTTCAGGAGTCCTCACCGTTTCAGGCGTCCTCACAGCACACTCACAGTTTCAGGCGTCCTCATAGCACACTCACAGTTTCAGGCGTCCTCAAAGTTTCAGGCGTCCTCACAGCACACTCACAGTTTCAGGCATCCTCAAATCACACTCACAGTTTCAGGCGTCCTCACAGCACACTCACAGTTTCAGGCGTCCTCACAGCAAACTCACAGTTTCAGGCGTCCTCACAGCACACTCACAGTTTCAGCCGTCCTCACAGCACACTCACAGTTTCAGGCGTCCTCACAGCACACTCACAGTTTCAAGCATCCTCACAGCACACTCACAGTTTCAGGCATCCTCAAAGCACACTCACAGTTTCAGGCGTCCTCACAGCACACTCACAGTTTCAGGCGTCCTCACAGCACACTCACAGTTTCAGGCGTCCTCACAGCACACTCACAGTTTCAGGCCTCCTCACTGCACACTCACAGTTTCAGGCGTCCTCACAGCACACTCACAGTTTCAGGCGTCCTCACAGCACACTCACAGTTTCAGGCGTCCTCACAGCACACTCACAGTTTCAGGCGTCCTCACAGCACACTCACAGTTTCAAGCGTCCTCACAGCACACTCACAGTTTCAAGCGTCCTCACAGCACACTCACAGTTTCAGGCATCCTCACAGCACACTCACAGTTTCAGGCGTCCTCACAGCACACTCACAGTTTCAAGCGTCCTCACAGCACACTCACAGTTTCAGGTGTCCCCACAGCACACTCACAGTTTCAGGCGTCCTCACAGCACACTCACAGTTTCAAGCGTCCTCATAGCACACTCACAGTTTCAGGCGTCCTCACAGCACACTCACAGTTTCAGGCGTCCTCACAGCACACTCACAGTTTCAGGCGTCCTCACAGCACACTCACAGTTTCAGGCGTCCTCACAGCACACTCACAGTTTCAAGCGTCCTCACAGCACACTCACAGTTTCAGGAGTCCTCACCGTTTCAGGCGTCCTCACAGCACACTCACAGTTTCAGGCGTCCTCAAGGCACACTCACAGTTTCAGGCGTCCTCATAGCACACTCACAGTTTCAGGCGTCCTCAAAGTTTCAGGCGTCCTCACAGCACTCTCACAGTTTCAGGCATCCTCAAAGCACACTCACAGTTTCAGGCGTCCTCACAGCACACTCACAGTTTCAGGCGTCCTCACAGCACACTCACAGTTTCAGGCGTCCTCACAGCACACTCACAGTTTCAGCCGTCCTCACAGCACACTCACAGTTTCAGGCCTCCTCACAGCACACTCACACTTTCAGGCGTCCTCACAGCACGCTCACAGTTTCAGGCGTCCTCACAGCACACTCACAGTTTCAGGCGTCCTCACAGCACACTCACAGTTTCAGGCGTCCTCACAGCACACTCACAGTTTCAAGCGTCCTCACAGCACACTCACAGTTTCAGGCGTCCTCACAGCACACTCACAATTTCAGGCGTCCTCACAGCACACTCACAGTTTCAAGCGTCCTCACAACACACTCACAGTTTCAGGAGTCCTCACCGTTTCAGGCGTCCTCAAGGCACACTCACAGTTTCAGGCGTCCTCACAGCACACTCACAGTTTCAGCCGTCCTCACAGCACACTCACAGTTTCAGGCCTCCTCACAACACACTCACAGTTTCAGGCGTCCTCACAGCACGCTCACAGTTTCAGGCGTCCTCACAGCACACTCACAGTTTCAGGCGTCCTCACAGCACACTCACAGTTTCAGGCGTCCTCACAGCACACTCACAGTTTCAAGCGTCCTCACAGCACACTAAGTTTCAGGCGTCCTCACAGCACACTCACAGTTTCAGGCGTCCTCACAGCACACTCACAGTTTCAAGCGTCCTCACAGCACACTCACAGTTTCAGGCCTCCTCACAGCACACTCACAGTTTCAGGCGTCCTCACAGCACACTCACAGTTTCAGGCGTCCTCACAGCACACTCACAGTTTCAGGCGTCCTCACAGCACACTCACAGTTTCAAGCGTCCTCACAGCACACTCACAGTTTCAAGCGTCCTCACAGCACACTCACAGTTTCAGGCGTCCTCACAGCACACTCACAGTTTCAAGCGTCCTCACAGCACACTCACAGTTTCAGGTGTCCTCACAGCACACTCACAGTTTCAGGCGTCCTCAGAGCACAGTCACAGTTTCAGGCGTCCTCACAGCACACTCACAGTTTCAAGCGTCCTCACAGCACACTCACAGTTTCAGGCGTCCTCACAGCACACTCACAGTTTCAAGCGTCCTCACAGCACACTCACAGTTTAAGGCGTCCTCACAGCACACTCACAGTTTCAGGCGTCCTCACAGCACACTCACAGTTTCAAGCGTCCTCACAGCACACTCACAGTTTCAAGCGTCCTCACAGCACACTCACAGTTTCAGGAGTCCTCACCGTTTCAGGCGTCCTCACAGCACACTCACAGTTTCAGGCGTCCTCAAGGCACACTCACAGTTTCAGGCGTCCTCACAGCCCACTCACAGTTTCAAGCGTCCTCACAGCACACTCACAGTTTCAGGCGTCCTCACAGCACACTCACAGTTTCAGGCGTCCTCACAGCACACTCACAGTTTCAGGCGTCCTCACAGCACACTCACAGTTTCAGGCGTCCTCACAGCACACTCACAGTTTCAAGCGTCCTCACAGCACACTCACAGTTTCAAGCGTCCTCACAGCACACTCACAGTTTCAGGAGTCCTCACCGTTTCAGGCGTCCTCACAGCACACTCACAGTTTCAGGCGTCCTCAAGGCACACTCACAGTTTCAGGCGTCCTAATAGCAAACTCACAGTTTCAGGCATCCTCAAAGCACACTCACAGTTTCAGGCGTCCTCACAGCACACTCACAGTTTCAGGCGTCCTCACAGCACACTCACAGTTTCAGGCGTCCTCATAGTACACTCACAGTTTCAGCCGTCCTCACAGCACACTCAAAGTTTCAGGCCTCCTCACAGCACACTCACAGTTTCAGGCGTCCTCACAGCACACTCACAGTTTCAGGCGTCCTCATAGTACACTCACAGTTTCAGCCGTCCTCACAGCACACTCACAGTTTCAGGCCTCCTCACAGCACACTCACAGTTTCAGGCGTCCTCACAGCACGCTCACAGTTTCAGGCGTCCTCACAGCACACTCACAGTTTCAGGCGTCCTCACAGCACACTCACAGTTTCAGGCGTCCTCACAGCACACTCACAGTTTCAAGCGTCCTCACGGCACACTCACAGTTTCAGGCGTCCTCACAGCACACTCACAGTTTCAAGCGTCCTCACAGCACACTCACAGTTTCAGGCGTCCTCACAGCACACTCACAGTTTCAGGCATCCTCACAGCACACTCACAGTTTCAAGCGTCCTCACAGCACACTCACAGTTTCAAGCGTCCTCACAACACACTCACAGTTTCAGGAGTTCTCACAGTTTCAGGCGTCCTCACAGCACACTCACAGTTTCAGGCGTCCTCAAGGCACACTCAAAGTTTCAGGCGTCCTCACAGCACACTCACAGTTTCAGGCGTCCTCATAGCACACTCACAGTTTCAGGCGTCCTCACAGTTTCAGGCGTCCTCACAGCACACTCACAGTTTCAGGCATCCTCAAAGCACACTCACAGTTTCAGGCGTCCTCACAGCACACTCACAGTTTCAGGCGTCCTCACAGCACACTCACAGTTTCAGGCGTTCTCACAGCACACTCACAGTTTCAAGCGTCCTCACAGAACACTCACAGTTTCAGGCGTCCTCAAGGCACACTCACAGTTTCAGGCGTCCTCACAGCACACTCACAGTTTCAGGCGTCCTCATAGCACACTCACAGTTTCAGGCGTCCTCACAGTTTCAGGCGTCCTCACAGCACACTCACAGTTTCAGGCATCCTCAAAGCACACTCACAGTTTCAGGCGTCCTCACAGCACACTCACAGTTTCAGGCGTCCTCAAGGCACACTCACAGTTTCAGGCGTCCTAATAGCAAACTCACAGTTTCAGGCGTCCTCAAAGTTTCAGGCGTCCTCACAGCACACTCACAGTTTCAGGCATCCTCAAAGCACACTCACAGTTTCAGGCGTCCTCACAGCACACTCACAGTTTCAGGCGTCCTCACAGCACACTCACAGTTTCAGGCGTCCTCATAGTACACTCACAGTTTCAGCCGTCCTCACAGCACACTCACAGTTTCAGGCCTCCTCACAGCACACTCACAGTTTCAGGCGTCCTCACAGCACGCTCACAGTTTCAGGCGTCCTCACAGCACACTCACAGTTTCAGGCGTCCTCACAGCACACTCACAATTTCAGGCGTCCTCACAGCACACTCACAGTTTCAAGCGTCCTCACAGCACACTCACAGTTTCAGGCGTCCTCACAGCACACTCACAGTTTCAAGCGTCCTCACAACACACTCACAGTTTCAGGAGTCCTCACAGTTTCAGGCGTCCTCAAGGCACACTCACAGTTTCAGGCGTCCTCACAGCACACTCACAGTTTCAGGCATCCTCACAGCACACTCAGTTTCAGCCGTCCTCACAGCACACTCACAGTTTCAGGCCTCCTCACAGCACACTCACAGTTTCAGGCGTCCTCACAGCACGCTCACAGTTTCAGGCGTCCTCACAGCACACTCACAGTTTCAGGCGTCCTCACAGCACACTCACTGTTTCAGGCGTCCTCACAGCACACTCACAGTTTCAAGCGTCCTCACAGCAAACTCACAGTTTCAGGCATCCTCACAGCACACTCACAGTTTCAGGCGTCCTCACAGCACACTCACAGTTTCAGGCGTCCTCACAGCACACTCACAGTTTCAGGCGTCCTCACAGCACACTCACAGTTTCAAGCGTCCTCACAGCACACTCACAGTTTCAGGCGTCCTCACAGCACACTCACAGTTTCAAGCGTCCTCACAACACACTCACAGTTTCAGGAGTCCTCACAGTTTCAGGCGTCCTCAAGGCACACTCACAGTTTCAGGCGTCCTCACAGCACACTCACAGTTTCAGGCATCCTCACAGCACACTCAGTTTCAGCCGTCCTCACAGCACACTCACAGTTTCAGGCCTCCTCACAGCACACTCACAGTTTCAGGCGTCCTCACAGCACGCTCACAGTTTCAGGCG
Organism: Eucyclogobius newberryi; assembly: GCF_026437365.1. NCBI lineage: Eukaryota > Metazoa > Chordata > Actinopteri > Gobiiformes > Gobiidae > Eucyclogobius > Eucyclogobius newberryi. The sequence continues at coordinate 51,179,502 of NW_027315834.1, forward strand.
TCCTCACAGCACACTCACAGTTTCAAGCGTCCTCACAGCAAACTCACAGTTTCAGGCGTCCTCACAGCACACTCACAGTTTCAGGCGTCCTCACAGCACACTCACAGTTTCAGGCGTCCTCACAGCACACTCACAGTTTCAAGCGTCCTCACAGCACACTCACAGTTTCAAGCGTCCTCACAACACACTCACAGTTTCAGGCCTCCTCACAGCACACTCACAGTTTCAGGCGTCATCACAGCACGCTCACAGTTTCAGGCGTCCTCACAGCACACTCACAGTTTCAGGCGTCCTCACAGCACACTCACAGTTTCAGGCGTCCTGACAGCACACTCACAGTTTCAAGCGTCCTCACAGCACACTCACAGTTTCAGGCGTCCTCACAGCACACTCACAGTTTCAGGCGTCCTCACAGCACACTCACAGTTTCAGGCATCCTCACAGCACACTCACAGTTTCAAGCGTCCTCACAGCACACTCACAGTTTCAAGCGTCCTCACAACACACTCACAGTTTCAGGAGTTCTCACAGTTTCAGGCGTCCTCACAGCACACTCACAGTTTCAGGCGTCCTCAAGGCACACTCAAAGTTTAAGGCGTCCTCACAGCACACTCACAGTTTCAGGCGTCCTCATAGCACACTCACAGTTTCAGGCATCCTCACAGTTTCAGGCGTCCTCACAGCACACTCACAGTTTCAGGCATCCTCAAAGCACACTCACAGTTTCAGGCGTCCTCACAGCACACTCACAGTTTCAGGCGTCCTCACAGCACACTCACAGTTTCAGGCGTCCTCACAGCACACTCACAGTTTCAAGCGTCCTCACAGAACACTCACAGTTTCAGGCGTCCTCAAGGCACACTCACAGTTTCAGGCGTCCTCACAGCACACTCACAGTTTCAGGCGTCCTCATAGCACACTCACAGTTTCAGGCGTCCTCACAGTTTCAGGCGTCCTCACAGCACACTCACAGTTTCAGGCATCCTCAAAGCACACTCACAGTTTCAGGCGTCCTCACAGCACACTCACAGTTTCAGGCGTCCTCACAGCACACTCACAGTTTCAGGCGTCCTCACAGCACACTCACAGTTTCAAGCGTCCTCACAGCACACTCACAGTTTCAAGCGTCCTCACAGCACACTCACAGTTTCAGGAGTCCTCACCGTTTCAGGCGTCCTCACAGCACACTCACAGTTTCAGGCGTCCTCAAGGCACACTCACAGTTTCAGGCGTCCTAATAGCAAACTCACAGTTTCAGGCGTCCTCAAAGTTTCAGGCGTCCTCACAGCACACTCACAGTTTCAGGCATCCTCAAAGCACACTCACAGTTTCAGGCGTCCTCACAGCACACTCACAGTTTCAGGCGTCCTCACAGCACACTCACAGTTTCAGGCGTCCTCATAGTACACTCACAGTTTCAGCCGTCCTCACAGCACACTCACAGTTTCAGGCCTCCTCACAGCACACTCACAGTTTCAGGCGTCCTCACAGCACGCTCACAGTTTCAGGCGTCCTCACAGCACACTCACAGTTTCAGGCGTCCTCACAGCACACTCACAGTTTCAGGCGTCCTCACAGCACACTCACAGTTTCAAGCGTCCTCACAGCACACTCACAGTTTCAGGCGTCCTCACAGCACACTCACAGTTTCAAGCGTCCTCACAACACACTCACAGTTTCAGGAGTCCTCACAGTTTCAGGCGTCCTCAAGGCACACTCACAGTTTCAGGCGTCCTCACAGCACACTCACAGTTTCAGGCATCCTCACAGCACACTCAGTTTCAGCCGTCCTCACAGCACACTCACAGTTTCAGGCCTCCTCACAGCACACTCACAGTTTCAGGCGTCCTCACAGCACGCTCACAGTTTCAGGCGTCCTCACAGCACACTCACAGTTTCAGGCGTCCTCACAGCACACTCACTGTTTCAGGCGTCCTCACAGCACACTCACAGTTTCAAGCGTCCTCACAGCAAACTCACAGTTTCAGGCGTCCTCACAGCACACTCACAGTTTCAGGCGTCCTCACAGCACACTCACAGTTTCAGGCGTCCTCACAGCACACTCACAGTTTCAAGCGTCCTCACAGCACACTCACAGTTTCAAGCGTCCTCACAACACACTCACAGTTTCAGGCCTCCTCACAGCACACTCACAGTTTCAGGCGTCATCACAGCACGCTCACAGTTTCAGGCGTCCTCACAGCACACTCACAGTTTCAGGCGTCCTCACAGCACACTCAGTAGCTCAGGGCGGCAGTAGCTCAGTGGTAGAGTGCTCGTCTTCTGATCCAAAGGTCGGCGGTTCGACTCCCCGCTCAGTCAGAGCGGTCTGATCCACTGGCCCGCAGGTTGGCGGTGCGATCGCAGCTGCCTCATGTGAATACTGCCGTTGTGTCCTTGGGCAAGACACTTAACCCAACTTGCCCCCCAGTGTCTGCGTACATCTGGGGTGTGAATGGGTGACTGGTTCCTTGATGTAAAGCGCTTTGAGTACCTTGACGGTAGAAAAGCGCTATATAAATGTGACCATTTACTCACAGTTTCAGGCGTCCTGACAGCACACTCACAGTTTCAAGCGTCCTCACAGCACACTCACAGTTTCAGGCGTCCTCACAGCACACTCACAGTTTCAGGCGTCCTCACAGCACACTCACAGTTTCAGGCATCCTCACAGCACACTCACAGTTTCAAGCGTCCTCACAGCACACTCACAGTTTCAAGCGTCCTCACAACACACTCACAGTTTCAGGAGTTCTCACAGTTTCAGGCGTCCTCACAGCACACTCACAGTTTCAGGCGTCCTCAAGGCACACTCAAAGTTTCAGGCGTCCTCACAGCACACTCACAGTTTCAGGCGTCCTCATAGCACACTCACAGTTTCAGGCGTCCTCACAGTTTCAGGCGTCCTCACAGCACACTCACAGTTTCAGGCATCCTCAAAGCACACTCACAGTTTCAGGCGTCCTCACAGCACACTCACAGTTTCAGGCGTCCTCACAGCACACTCACAGTTTCAGGCGTCCTCACAGCACACTCACAGTTTCAAGCGTCCTCACTGAACACTCACAGTTTCAGGCGTCCTCAAGGCACACTCACAGTTTCAGGCGTCCTCACAGCACACTCACAGTTTCAGGCGTCCTCATAGCACACTCACAGTTTCAGGCGTCCTCACAGTTTCAGGCGTCCTCACAGCACACTCACAGTTTCAGGCATCCTCAAAGCACACTCACAGTTTCAGGCGTCCTCACAGCACACTCACAGTTTCAGGCGTCCTCAAGGCACACTCACAGTTTCAGGCGTCCTAATAGCAAACTCACAGTTTCAGGCGTCCTCAAAGTTTCAAGCGTCCTCACAGCACACTCACAGTTTCAGGCATCCTCAAAGCACACTCACAGTTTCAGGCGTCCTCACAGCACACTCACAGTTTCAGGCGTCCTCACAGCACACTCACAGTTTCAGGCGTCCTCATAGTACACTCACAGTTTCAGCCGTCCTCACAGCACACTCACAGTTTCAGGCCTCCTCACAGCACGCTCACAGTTTCAGGCGTCCTCACAGCACACTCACAGTTTCAGGCGTCCTCACAGCACACTCACAATTTCAGGCGTCCTCACAGCACACTCACAGTTTCAAGCGTCCTCACAGCACACTCACAGTTTCAGGCGTCCTCACAGCACACTCACAGTTTCAAGCGTCCTCACAACACACTCACAGTTTCAGGAGTCCTCACAGTTTCAGGCGTCCTCAAGGCACACTCACAGTTTCAGGCGTCCTCACAGCACACTCACAGTTTCAGGCATCCTCACAGCACACTCAGTTTCAGCCGTCCTCACAGCACACTCACAGTTTCAGGCCTCCTCACAGCACACTCACAGTTTCAGGCGTCCTCACAGCACGCTCACAGTTTCAGGCGTCCTCACAGCACACTCACAGTTTCAGGCGTCCTCACAGCACACTCACTGTTTCAGGCGTCCTCACAGCACACTCACAGTTTCAAGCGTCCTCACAGCAAACTCACAGTTTCAGGCGTCCTCACAGCACACTCACAGTTTCAGGCGTCCTCACAGCACACTCACAGTTTCAGGCGTCCTCACAGCACACTCACAGTTTCAAGCGTCCTCACAGCACACTCACAGTTTCAAGCGTCCTCACAACACACTCACAGTTTCAGGCCTCCTCACAGCACACTCACAGTTTCAGGCGTCATCACAGCACGCTCACAGTTTCAGGCGTCCTCACAGCACACTCACAGTTTCAGGCGTCCTCACAGCACACTCACAGTTTCAGGCGTCCTGACAGCACACTCACAGTTTCAAGCGTCCTCACAGCACACTCACAGTTTCAGGCGTCCTCACAGCACACTCACAGTTTCAGGCGTCCTCACAGCACACTCACAGTTTCAGGCATCCTCACAGCACACTCACAGTTTCAAGCGTCCTCACAGCACACTCACAGTTTCAAGCGTCCTCACAACACACTCACAGTTTCAGGAGTTCTCACAGTTTCAGGCGTCCTCACAGCACACTCACAGTTTCAGGCGTCCTCAAGGCACACTCAAAGTTTAAGGCGTCCTCACAGCACACTCACAGTTTCAGGCGTCCTCATAGCACACTCACAGTTTCAGGCGTCCTCACAGTTTCAGGCGTCCTCACAGCACACTCACAGTTTCAGGCATCCTCAAAGCACACTCACAGTTTCAGGCGTCCTCACAGCACACTCACAGTTTCAGGCGTCCTCACAGCACACTCACAGTTTCAGGCGTCCTCACAGCACACTCACAGTTTCAAGCGTCCTCACAGAACACTCACAGTTTCAGGCGTCCTCAAGGCACACTCACAGTTTCAGGCGTCCTCATAGCACACTCACAGTTTCAGGCGTCCTCACAGTTTCAGGCGTCCTCACAGCACACTCACAGTTTCAGGCATCCTCAAAGCACACTCACAGTTTCAGGCGTCCTCACAGCACACTCACAGTTTCAGGCGTCCTCACAGCACACTCACAGTTTCAGGCGTCCTCACAGCACACTCACAGTTTCAAGCGTCCTCACAGCACACTCACAGTTTCAGGCGTCCTCACAGCACACTCACAGTTTCAGGCGTCCTCACAGCACACTCACAGTTTCAGGCGTCCTCACAGCACACTCACTGTTTCAGGCGTCCTCACAGCACACTCACAGTTTCAAGCGTCCTCACAGCACACTCACAGTTTCAGGCGTCCTCACAGCACACTCACAGTTTCAGGCGTCCTCACAGCACACTCACAGTTTCAGGCGTCCTCACAGCACACTCACAGTTTAAGGCGTCCTCACAGCACACTCACAGTTTCAAGCGTCCTCACAGCACACTCACAGTTTCAAGCGTCCTCACAGCACACTCACAGTTTCAGGAGTCCTCACAGTTTCAGGCGTCCTCACAGCACACTCACAGTTTCAGGCGTCCTCAAGGCACACTCACAGTTTCAGGCATCCTCACAGCACACTCACAGTTTCAGGCGTCCTCATAGCACACTCACAGTTTCAGGCGTCCTCACAGTTTCAGGCGTCCTCCCAGCACACTCACAGTTTCAGGCATCCTCAAAGCACACTCACAGTTTCAGGCGTCATCACAGCACACTCACAGTTTCAGGCGTCCTCACAGCACACTCACAGTTTCAGGCATCCTCACAGCACACTCACAGTTTCAAGCGTCCTCACAGCACCCTCACAGTTTCAGGCGTCCTCACAGCAAACTCACAGTTTCAAGCGTCCTCACAGAACACTCACAGTTTCAAGTGTCCTCACAGCACACTCACAGTTTCAGGCGTCCTCACAGCACACTCACAGTTTCAAGCGTCCTCACAGCACACTCACAGTTTCAGGTGTCCTCACAGCACACTCACAGTTTCAGGCGTCCTCACAGCACACTCACAGTTTTAGGCGTCCTCACAGCACACTCACAGTTTCAAGCGTCCTCACAGCACACTCACAGTTTCAGGCGTCCTCACAGCACACTCACAGTTTCAGGCCTCCTCACAGCACACTCACAGTTTCAGGCGTCCTCACAGCAAACTCACAGTTTCAGGCGTCCTCACAGCACACTCACAGTTTAAGGCGTCCTCACAGCACACTCACAGTTTCAAGCGTCCTCACAGCACACTCACAGTTTCAAGCGTCCTCACAGCACACTCACAGTTTCAGGAGTCCTCACAGTTTCAGGCGTCCTCACAGCACACTCACAGTTTCAGGCGTCCTCAAGGCACACTCACAGTTTCAGGCATCCTCACAGCACACTCACAGTTTCAGGCGTCCTCATAGCACACTCACAGTTTCAAGCGTCCTCACAGCACACTCACAGTTTCAGGCGTCCTCACTGCACACTCACAGTTTCAGGCCTCCTCACAGCACACTCACAGTTTCAGGCGTCCTCACAGCAAACTCACAGTTTCAGGCGTCCTCACAGCACACTCACAGTTTAAGGCGTCCTCACAGCACACTCACAGTTTCAAGCGTCCTCACAGCACACTCACAGTTTCAAGCGTCCTCACAGCACACTCACAGTTTCAGGAGTCCTCACAGTTTCAGGCGTCCTCACAGCACACTCACAGTTTCAGGCGTCCTCAAGGCACACTCACAGTTTCAGGCATCCTCACAGCACACTCACAGTTTCAGGCGTCCTCATAGCACACTCACAGTTTCAGGCGTCCTCACAGTTTCAGGCGTCCTCACAGCACACTCACAGTTTCAGGCATCCTCAAAGCACACTCACAGTTTCAGGCGTCCTCACAGCACACTCACAGTTTCAGGCGTCCTCACAGCACACTCACAGTTTCAGGAGTCCTCACAGTTTCAGGCGTCCTCACAGCACACTCACAGTTTCAGGCGTCCTCAAGACACAATCACAGTTTCAGGCGTCCTCACAGCACACTCACAGTTTCAGGCGTCCTCATAGCACACTCACAGTTTCAGGAGTCCTCACAGTTTCAGGCGTCCTCACAGCACACTCACAGTTTCAGGCGTCCTCACAGCACACTCACAGTTTCAGGCGTCCTCACAGCACACTCACAGTTTCAAGCGTCCTCACAGCACACTCACAGTTTCAGGAGTCCTCACAGTTTCAGGCGTCCTCACAGCACACTCACAGTTTCAGGCGTCCTCAAGGCACACTCACAGTTTCAGGCGTCCTCACAGCACACTCACAGTTTCAGGCGTCCTCATAGCACACTCACAGTTTCAGGAGTCCTCACAGTTTCAGGCGTCCTCACAGCACACTCACAGTTTCAGGCGTCCTCACAGCACACTCACAGTTTCAGGCATCCTCACTGCACACTCACAGTTTCAGGCGTCCTCACAGCACACTCACAGTTTCAGGCGTCCTCACAGTTTCAGGCGTCCTCACAGCACACTCACAGTTTCAGGCATCCTCAAAGCACACTCACAGTTTCAGGCGTCCTCACAGCACACTCACAGTTTCAGGCGTCCTCACAGCACACTCACAGTGTCAGGCGTCCTCACAGCACACTCACAGTTTCAAGCGTCCTCACAGCACAATCACAGTTTCAGGCGTCCTCACAGCACACTCACAGTTTCAAGCGTCCTCACAGCACACTCACAGTTTCAGGCGTCCTCACAGCACACTCACAGTTTCAGGCGTCGTCACAGCACACTCACAGTTTCAAGCGTCCTCACAGCACACTCACAGTTTCAGGCATCCTCACAGCACACTCACAGTTTCAGGCGTCCTCATAGCACACTCACAGTTTCAAGCGTCCTCACAGCACACTCACAGTTTCAGGCGTCCTCACTGCACACTCACAGTTTCAGGCCTCCTCACAGCACACTCACAGTTTCAGGCGTCCTCACAGCAAACTCACAGTTTCAGGCGTCCTCACAGCACACTCACAGTTTAAGGCGTCCTCACAGCACACTCACAGTTTCAAGCGTCCTCACAGCACACTCACAGTTTCAAGCGTCCTCACAGCACACTCACAGTTTCAGGAGTCCTCACAGTTTCAGGCGTCCTCACAGCACACTCACAGTTTCAGGCGTCCTCAAGGCACACTCACAGTTTCAGGCATCCTCACAGCACACTCACAGTTTCAGGCGTCCTCATAGCACACTCACAGTTTCAGGCGTCCTCACAGTTTCAGGCGTCCTCACAGCACACTCACAGTTTCAGGCATCCTCAAAGCACACTCACAGTTTCAGGCGTCCTCACAGCACACTCACAGTTTCAGGCGTCCTCACAGCACACTCACAGTTTCAGGAGTCCTCACAGTTTCAGGCGTCCTCACAGCACACTCACAGTTTCAGGCGTCCTCAAGACACAATCACAGTTTCAGGCGTCCTCACAGCACACTCACAGTTTCAGGCGTCCTCATAGCACACTCACAGTTTCAGGAGTCCTCACAGTTTCAGGCGTCCTCACAGCACACTCACAGTTTCAGGCGTCCTCACAGCACACTCACAGTTTCAGGCGTCCTCACAGCACACTCACAGTTTCAAGCGTCCTCACAGCACACTCACAGTTTCAGGAGTCCTCACAGTTTCAGGCGTCCTCACAGCACACTCACAGTTTCAGGCGTCCTCAAGGCACACTCACAGTTTCAGGCGTCCTCACAGCACACTCACAGTTTCAGGCGTCCTCATAGCACACTCACAGTTTCAGGAGTCCTCACAGTTTCAGGCGTCCTCACAGCACACTCACAGTTTCAGGCGTCCTCACAGCACACTCACAGTTTCAGGCATCCTCACTGCACACTCACAGTTTCAGGCGTCCTCACAGCACACTCACAGTTTCAGGCGTCCTCACAGTTTCAGGCGTCCTCACAGCACACTCACAGTTTCAGGCATCCTCAAAGCACACTCACAGTTTCAGGCATCCTCACAGCACACTCACAGTTTCAGGCGTCCTCACAGCACACTCACAGTGTCAGGCGTCCTCACAGCACACTCACAGTTTCAAGCGTCCTCACAGCACAATCACAGTTTCAGGCGTCCTCACAGCACACTCACAGTTTCAAGCGTCCTCACAGCACACTCACAGTTTCAGGCGTCCTCACAGCACACTCACAGTTTCAGGCGTCGTCACAGCACACTCACAGTTTCAAGCGTCCTCACAGCACACTCACAGTTTCAAGCGTCCTCACAGCACACTCACAGTTTCAGGAGTCCTCACAGTTTCAGGCGTCCTCACAGCACACTCACAGTTTCAGGCGTCCTCAAGGCACACTCAGTTTCAGGCGTCCTCACAGCACACTCACAGTTTCAGGCGTCCTCATAGCACACTCACAGTTTCAGGAGTCCTCACAGTTTCAGGCGTCCTCACAGCACACTCACAGTTTCAGGCGTCCTCACAGCACACTCAGAGTTTCAGGCGTCCTCACTGCACACTCACAGTTTCAGGCGTCCTCACAGCACACTCACAGTTTCAGGCGTCCTCACAGCACACTCACAGTTTCAAGCGTCCTCACAGCACACTCACAGTTTCAGGCGTCCTCACAGCACACTCACAGTTTCAGGCCTCCTCACAGCACACTCACAGTTTCAGGCGTCCTCACAGCAAACTCACAGTTTCAGGCGTCCTCACAGCACACTCACAGTTTAAGGCGTCCTCACAGCACACTCACAGTTTCAAGCGTCCTCACAGCACACTCACAGTTTCAAGCGTCCTCACAGCACACTCACAGTTTCAGGAGTCCTCACAGTTTCAGGCGTCCTCACAGCACACTCACAGTTTCAGGCGTCCTCAAGGCACACTCACAGTTTCAGGCATCCTCACAGCACACTCACAGTTTCAGGCGTCCTCATAGCACACTCACAGTTTCAGGCGTCCTCACAGTTTCAGGCGTCCTCACAGCACACTCACAGTTTCAGGCATCCTCAAAGCACACTCACAGTTTCAGGCGTCCTCACAGCACACTCACAGTTTCAGGCGTCCTCACAGCACACTCACAGTTTCAGGCGTCCTAACAGCACACTCACAGTTTCAGCCGTCCTCACAGCACACTCACAGTTTAAGGCCTCCTCACAGCACACTCACAGTTTCAGGCGTCCTCACAGCACGCTCACAGTGTTAGACGTCCTCTAGGCACACTCACAGTTTCAGGCGTCCTCAAAGCACACTCACAGTCTCAGGCGTCCTCATAGCACACTCACAGTTTCAGGCGTCCTCACAGTTTCAGGCGTCCTCACAGCACACTCACAGTTTCAGGCATCCTCAAAGCACACTCACAGTTTCAGGCATCCTCACAGCACACTCACAGTTTCAGGCGTCCTCACAGCACACTCACAGTGTCAGGCGTCCTCACAGCACACTCACAGTTTCAAGCGTCCTCACAGCACACTCACAGTTTCAGGCGTCCTCACAGCACACTCACAGTTTCAAGCGTCCTCACAGCACACTCACAGTTTCAAGCGTCCTCACAGCACACTCACAGTTTCAGGAGTCCTCACAGCACACTCACAGTTTCAGGCGTCCTCACAGCACACTCACAGTTTCAGGTGTCCTCACAGCACACTCACAGTTTCAGGCGTCCTCACAGCACACTCACAGTTTCAGGCGTCCTCACAGCACACTCACAGTTTCAGGCGTCCTCGAAGCACACTCACAGTTTCAAGCGTCCTCATAGCACACTCACAGTTTCAAGCGTCCTCACAGCACACTCACAGTTTCAGGAGTCCTCACAGTTTCAGGCGTCCTCACAGCACACTCACAGTTTCAGGCGTCCTCAAGACACAATCACAGTTTCAGGCGTCCTCACAGCACACTCACAGTTTCAGGCGTCCTCATAGCACACTCACAGTTTCAGGAGTCCTCACAGTTTCAGGCGTCCTCACAGCACACTCACAGTTTCAGGCGTCCTCACAGCACACTCACAGTTTCAGGCGTCCTCACAGCACACTCACAGTTTCAAGCGTCCTCACAGCACACTCACAGTTTCAGGAGTCCTCACAGTTTCAGGCGTCCTCACAGCACACTCACAGTTTCAGGCGTCCTCAAGGCACACTCACAGTTTCAGGCGTCCTCACAGCACACTCACAGTTTCAGGCGTCCTCATAGCACACTCACAGTTTCAGGAGTCCTCACAGTTTCAGGCGTCCTCACAGCACACTCACAGTTTCAGGCGTCCTCACAGCACACTCACAGTTTCAGGCATCCTCACTGCACACTCACAGTTTCAGGCGTCCTCACAGCACACTCACAGTTTCAGGCGTCCTCACAGTTTCAGGCGTCCTCACAGCACACTCACAGTTTCAGGCATCCTCAAAGCACACTCACAGTTTCAGGCGTCCTCACAGCACACTCACAGTTTCAGGCGTCCTCACAGCACACTCACAGTGTCAGGCGTCCTCACAGCACACTCACAGTTTCAAGCGTCCTCACAGCACAATCACAGTTTCAGGCGTCCTCACAGCACACTCACAGTTTCAAGCGTCCTCACAGCACACTCACAGTTTCAGGCGTCCTCACAGCACACTCACAGTTTCAGGCGTCGTCACAGCACACTCACAGTTTCAAGCGTCCTCACAGCACACTCACAGTTTCAAGCGTCCTCACAGCACACTCACAGTTTCAGGAGTCCTCACAGTTTCAGGCGTCCTCACAGCACACTCACAGTTTCAGGCGTCCTCAAGGCACACTCAGTTTCAGGCGTCCTCACAGCACACTCACAGTTTCAGGCGTCCTCATAGCACACTCACAGTTTCAGGAGTCCTCACAGTTTCAGGCGTCCTCACAGCACACTCACAGTTTCAGGCGTCCTCACAGCACACTCAGAGTTTCAGGCGTCCTCACTGCACACTCACAGTTTCAGGCATCCTCACAGCACACTCACAGTTTCAGGCGTCCTCACAGCACACTCACAGTTTCAAGCGTCCTCACAGCACACTCACAGTTTCAGGAGTCCTCACAGTTTCAGGCGTCCTCACAGCACACTCACAGTTTCAGGCGTCCTCAAGGCACACTCACAGTTTCAGGCGTCCTCACAGCACACTCACAGTTTCAGGCGTCCTCATAGCACACTCACAGTTTCAGGAGTCCTCACAGTTTCAGGCGTCCTCACAGCACACTCACAGTTTCAGGCGTCCTCACAGCACACTCACAGTTTCAGGCGTCCTCACTGCACACTCACAGTTTCAGGCGTCCTCACAGCACACTCACAGTTTCAGGCGTCCTCACAGCACACTCACAGTTTCAGGCGTCCTCACAGCAAACTCACAGTTTCAGGCGTCCTCACAGCACACTCACAGTTTCAAGCGTCCTCACAGCACACTCACAGTTTCAGGCGTCCTCACAGCACACTCACAGTTTCAAGCGTCCTCACAGCACACTCACAGTTTCAAGCGTCCTCACAGCACACTCACAGTTTCAGGCGTCCTCACAGCACACTCACAGTTTCAAGCGTCCTCACAGCACACTCACAGTTTCAGGCGTCCTCACAGCACACTCACAGTTTCAGGCGTCCTCACAGCACACTCACAGTTTCAGGCGTCCTCACAGCACACTCACAGTTTCAGGCGTCCTCACAGCACACTCACAGTTTCAGGCGTCCTCACAGCACACTCACAGTTTCAGGAGTCCTCACAGTTTCAGGCGTCCTCACAGCACACTCACAGTTTCAGGCGTCCTCACAGCACACTCACAGTTTCAGGCATCCTCACTGCACACTCACAGTTTCAGGCGTCCTCACAGCACACTCACAGTTTCAGGCGTCCTCACAGTTTCAGGCGTCCTCACAGCACACTCACAGTTTCAGGCATCCTCAAAGCACACTCACAGTTTCAGGCGTCCTCACAGCACACTCACAGTTTCAGGCGTCCTCACAGCACACTCACAGTGTCAGGCGTCCTCACAGCACACTCACAGTTTCAAGCGTCCTCACAGCACAATCACAGTTTCAGGCGTCCTCACAGCACACTCACAGTTTCAAGCGTCCTCACAGCACACTCACAGTTTCAGGCGTCCTCACAGCACACTCACAGTTTCAGGCGTCGTCACAGCACACTCACAGTTTCAAGCGTCCTCACAGCACACTCACAGTTTCAAGCGTCCTCACAGCACACTCACAGTTTCAGGAGTCCTCACAGTTTCAGGCGTCCTCACAGCACACTCACAGTTTCAGGCGTCCTCAAGGCACACTCAGTTTCAGGCGTCCTCACAGCACACTCACAGTTTCAGGCGTCCTCATAGCACACTCACAGTTTCAGGAGTACTCACAGTTTCAGGCGTCCTCACAGCACACTCACAGTTTCAGGCGTCCTCACAGCACACTCAGAGTTTCAGGCGTCCTCACTGCACACTCACAGTTTCAGGCGTCCTCACAGCACACTCACAGTTTCAGGCGTCCTCACAGCACACTCACAGTTTCAAGCGTCCTCACAGCACACTCACAGTTTCAGGCGTCCTCACAGCACACTCACAGTTTCAGGCCTCCTCACAGCACACTCACAGTTTCAGGCGTCCTCACAGCAAACTCACAGTTTCAGGCGTCCTCACAGCACACTCACAGTTTAAGGCGTCCTCACAGCACACTCACAGTTTCAAGCGTCCTCACAGCACACTCACAGTTTCAAGCGTCCTCACAGCACACTCACAGTTTCAGGAGTCATCACAGTTTCAGGCGTCCTCACAGCACACTCACAGTTTCAGGCGTCCTCAAGGCACACTCACAGTTTCAGGCATCCTCACAGCACACTCACAGTTTCAGGCGTCCTCATAGCACACTCACAGTTTCAGGCGTCCTCACAGTTTCAGGCGTCCTCACAGCACACTCACAGTTTCAGGCATCCTCAAAGCACACTCACAGTTTCAGGCGTCCTCACAGCACACTCACAGTTTCAGGCGTCCTCACAGCACACTCACAGTTTCAGGCGTCCTAACAGCACACTCACAGTTTAAGGCCTCCTCACAGCACACTCACAGTTTCAGGCGTCCTCACAGCACGCTCACAGTGTTAGACGTCCTCTAGGCACACTCACAGTTTCAGGCGTCCTCAAAGCACACTCACAGTCTCAGGCGTCCTCATAGCACACTCACAGTTTCAGGCGTCCTCACAGTTTCAGGCGTCCTCACAGCACACTCACAGTTTCAGGCATCCTCAAAGCACACTCACAGTTTCAGGCGTCCTCACAGCACACTCACAGTTTCAGGCGTCCTCACAGCACACTCACAGTGTCAGGCGTCCTCACAGCACACTCACAGTTTCAAGCGTCCTCACAGCACACTCACAGTTTCAGGCGTCCTCACAGCACACTCACAGTTTCAAGCGTCCTCACAGCACACTCACAGTTTCAAGCGTCCTCACAGCACACTCACAGTTTCAGGCGTCCTCACAGCACACTCACAGTTTCAGGCGTCCTCACAGCACACTAACAGTTTCAGGTGTCCTCACAGCACACTCACAGTTTCAGGCGTCCTCACAGCACACTCACAGTTTCAGGTGTCCTCACAGCACACTCACAGTTTCAGGCGTCCTCGAAGCACACTCACAGTTTCAAGCGTCCTCATAGCACACTCACAGTTTCAAGCGTCCTCACAGCACACTCACAGTTTCAGGAGTCCTCACAGTTTCAGGCGTCCTCACAGCACACTCACAGTTTCAGGCGTCCTCAAGACACAATCACAGTTTCAGGCGTCCTCACAGCACACTCACAGTTTCAGGCGTCCTCATAGCACACTCACAGTTTCAGGAGTCCTCACAGTTTCAGGCGTCCTCACAGCACACTCACAGTTTCAGGCGTCCTCACAGCACACTCACAGTTTCAGGCGTCCTCACAGCACACTCACAGTTTCAAGCGTCCTCACAGCACACTCACAGTTTCAGGAGTCCTCACAGTTTCAGGCGTCCTCACAGCACACTCACAGTTTCAGGCGTCCTCAAGGCACACTCACAGTTTCAGGCGTCCTCACAGCACACTCACAGTTTCAGGCGTCCTCATAGCACACTCACAGTTTCAGGAGTCCTCACAGTTTCAGGCGTCCTCACAGCACACTCACAGTTTCAGGCGTCCTCACAGCACACTCACAGTTTCAGGCATCCTCACTGCACACTCACAGTTTCAGGCGTCCTCACAGCACACTCACAGTTTCAGGCGTCCTCACAGTTTCAGGCGTCCTCACAGCACACTCACAGTTTCAGGCATCCTCAAAGCACACTCACAGTTTCAGGCGTCCTCACAGCACACTCACAGTTTCAGGCGTCCTCACAGCACACTCACAGTGTCAGGCGTCCTCACAGCACACTCACAGTTTCAAGCGTCCTCACAGCACAATCACAGTTTCAGGCGTCCTCACAGCACACTCACAGTTTCAAGCGTCCTCACAGCACACTCACAGTTTCAGGCGTCCTCACAGCACACTCACAGTTTCAGGCGTCGTCACAGCACACTCACAGTTTCAAGCGTCCTCACAGCACACTCACAGTTTCAAGCGTCCTCACAGCACACTCACAGTTTCAGGAGTCCTCACAGTTTCAGGCGTCCTCACAGCACACTCACAGTTTCAGGCGTCCTCAAGGCACACTCAGTTTCAGGCGTCCTCACAGCACACTCACAGTTTCAGGCGTCCTCATAGCACACTCACAGTTTCAGGAGTCCTCACAGTTTCAGGCGTCCTCACAGCACACTCACAGTTTCAGGCGTCCTCACAGCACACTCAGAGTTTCAGGCGTCCTCACTGCACACTCACAGTTTCAGGCGTCCTCACAGCACACTCACAGTTTCAGGCGTCCTCACAGCACACTCACAGTTTCAAGCGTCCTCACAGCACACTCACAGTTTCAGGAGTCCTCACAGCACACTCACAGTTTCAGGCGTCCTCAAGGCACACTCACAGTTTCAGGCGTCCTCACAGCACACTCACAGTTTCAGGCGTCCTCATAGCACACTCACAGTTTCAGGAGTCCTCACAGTTTCAGGCGTCCTCACAGCACACTCACAGTTTCAGGCGTCCTCACAGCACACTCACAGTTTCAGGCGTCCTCACTGCACACTCACAGTTTCAGGCGTCCTCACAGCACACTCACAGTTTCAGGCGTCCTCACAGCACACTCACAGTTTCAGGCGTCCTCACAGCAAACTCACAGTTTCAGGCGTCCTCACAGCACACTCACAGTTTCAAGCGTCCTCACAGCACACTCACAGTTTCAGGCGTCCTCACAGCACACTCACAGTTTCAAGCGTCCTCACAGCACACTCACAGTTTCAAGCGTCCTCACAGCACACTCACAGTTTCAGGCGTCCTCACAGCACACTCACAGTTTCAAGCGTCCTCACAGCACACTCACAGTTTCAGGCGTCCTCACAGCACACTCACAGTTTCAGGCGTCCTCACAGCAAACTCACAGTTTCAGGCGTCCTCACAGCACACTCACAGTTTCAGGCGTCCTCACAGCACACTCACAGTTTCAGGCGTCCTCACAGCACACTCACAGTTTCAGGCGTCCTCACAGCACACTCACAGTTTCAGGCGTCCTCACAGCACACTCACAGTTTCAAGCGTCCTCACAACACACTCACAGTAACAAGCGTCCTCACAGCACACTCACAGTTTCAGGAGTCCTCACAGTTTCAGGCGTCCTCACAGCACACTCACAGTTTCAGGCATCCTCAAGGCACACTCACAGTTTCAGGCGTCCTCACAGCACACTCACAGTTTCAGGCGTCCTCATAGCACACTCACAGTTTCAGGCGTCCTCACAGTTTCAGGCGTCCTCACAGCACACTCACAGTTTAAGGCGTCCTCACAGCACACTCACAGTTTCAAGCGTCCTCACAGCACACTCACAGTTTCAAGCGTCCTCACAGCACACTCACAGTTTCAGGAGTCCTCACAGTTTCAGGCGTCCTCACAGCACACTCACAGTTTCAGGCGTCCTCACAGCACACTCACAGTTTCAGGCGTCCTAACAGCACACTCACAGTTTCAGCCGTCCTCACAGCACACTCACAGTTTCAGGCCTCCTCACAGCACACTCACAGTTTCAGGCGTCCTCACAGCACGCTCACAGTGTCAGGCGTCCTCTAGGCACACTCACAGTTTCAGGCGTCCTCAAAGCACACTCACAGTTTCAGGCGTCCTCATAGCACACTCACAGTTTCAGGCGTCCTCACAGTTTCAGGCGTCCTCACAGCACACTCACAGTTTCAGGCATCCTCAAAGCACACTCACAGTTTCAGGCGTCCTCACAGCACACTCACAGTTTCAGGCATCCTCAAAGCACACTCACAGTTTCAGGCGTCCTCACAGCACACTCACAGTTTCAGGCGTCCTCACAGCACACTCACAGTTTCAGGCGTCCTAACAGCACACTCACAGTTTAAGGCCTCCTCACAGCACACTCACAGTTTCAGGCGTCCTCACAGCACGCTCACAGTGTTAGACGTCCTCTAGGCACACTCACAGTTTCAGGCGTCCTCAAAGCACACTCACAGTCTCAGGCGTCCTCATAGCACACTCACAGTTTCAGGCGTCCTCACAGTTTCAGGCGTCCTCACAGCACACTCACAGTTTCAGGCATCCTCAAAGCACACTCACAGTTTCAGGCGTCCTCACAGCACACTCACAGTTTCAGGCGTCCTCACAGCACACTCACAGTGTCAGGCGTCCTCACAGCACACTCACAGTTTCAAGCGTCCTCACAGCACACTCACAGTTTCAGGCGTCCTCACAGCACACTCACAGTTTCAAGCGTCCTCACAGCACACTCACAGTTTCAAGCGTCCTCACAGCACACTCACAGTTTCAGGCGTCCTCACAGCACACTCACAGTTTCAGGCGTCCTCACAGCACACTAACAGTTTCAGGTGTCCTCACAGCACACTCACAGTTTCAGGCGTCCTCACAGCACACTCACAGTTTCAGGTGTCCTCACAGCACACTCACAGTTTCAGGCGTCCTCGAAGCACACTCACAGTTTCAAGCGTCCTCATAGCACACTCACAGTTTCAAGCGTCCTCACAGCACACTCACAGTTTCAGGAGTCCTCACAGTTTCAGGCGTCCTCACAGCACACTCACAGTTTCAGGCGTCCTCAAGACACAATCACAGTTTCAGGCGTCCTCACAGCACACTCACAGTTTCAGGCGTCCTCATAGCACACTCACAGTTTCAGGAGTCCTCACAGTTTCAGGCGTCCTCACAGCACACTCACAGTTTCAGGCGTCCTCACAGCACACTCACAGTTTCAGGCGTCCTCACAGCACACTCACAGTTTCAAGCGTCCTCACAGCACACTCACAGTTTCAGGAGTCCTCACAGTTTCAGGCGTCCTCACAGCACACTCACAGTTTCAGGCGTCCTCAAGGCACACTCACAGTTTCAGGCGTCCTCACAGCACACTCACAGTTTCAGGCGTCCTCATAGCACACTCACAGTTTCAGGAGTCCTCACAGTTTCAGGCGTCCTCACAGCACACTCACAGTTTCAGGCGTCCTCACAGCACACTCACAGTTTCAGGCATCCTCACTGCACACTCACAGTTTCAGGCGTCCTCACAGCACACTCACAGTTTCAGGCGTCCTCACAGTTTCAGGCGTCCTCACAGCACACTCACAGTTTCAGGCATCCTCAAAGCACACTCACAGTTTCAGGCGTCCTCACAGCACACTCACAGTTTCAGGCGTCCTCACAGCACACTCACAGTGTCAGGCGTCCTCACAGCACACTCACAGTTTCAAGCGTCCTCACAGCACAATCACAGTTTCAGGCGTCCTCACAGCACACTCACAGTTTCAAGCGTCCTCACAGCACACTCACAGTTTCAGGCGTCCTCACAGCACACTCACAGTTTCAGGCGTCGTCACAGCACACTCACAGTTTCAAGCGTCCTCACAGCACACTCACAGTTTCAAGCGTCCTCACAGCACACTCACAGTTTCAGGAGTCCTCACAGTTTCAGGCGTCCTCACAGCACACTCACAGTTTCAGGCGTCCTCAAGGCACACTCAGTTTCAGGCGTCCTCACAGCACACTCACAGTTTCAGGCGTCCTCATAGCACACTCACAGTTTCAGGAGTCCTCACAGTTTCAGGCGTCCTCACAGCACACTCACAGTTTCAGGCGTCCTCACAGCACACTCAGAGTTTCAGGCGTCCTCACTGCACACTCACAGTTTCAGGCGTCCTCACAGCACACTCACAGTTTCAGGCGTCCTCACAGCACACTCACAGTTTCAAGCGTCCTCACAGCACACTCACAGTTTCAGGAGTCCTCACAGCACACTCACAGTTTCAGGCGTCCTCAAGGCACACTCACAGTTTCAGGCGTCCTCACAGCACACTCACAGTTTCAGGCGTCCTCATAGCACACTCACAGTTTCAGGAGTCCTCACAGTTTCAGGCGTCCTCACAGCACACTCACAGTTTCAGGCGTCCTCACAGCACACTCACAGTTTCAGGCGTCCTCACTGCACACTCACAGTTTCAGGCGTCCTCACAGCACACTCACAGTTTCAGGCGTCCTCACAGCACACTCACAGTTTCAGGCGTCCTCACAGCAAACTCACAGTTTCAGGCGTCCTCACAGCACACTCACAGTTTCAAGCGTCCTCACAGCACACTCACAGTTTCAGGCGTCCTCACAGCACACTCACAGTTTCAAGCGTCCTCACAGCACACTCACAGTTTCAAGCGTCCTCACAGCACACTCACAGTTTCAGGCGTCCTCACAGCACACTCACAGTTTCAAGCGTCCTCACAGCACACTCACAGTTTCAGGCGTCCTCACAGCACACTCACAGTTTCAGGCGTCCTCACAGCAAACTCACAGTTTCAGGCGTCCTCACAGCACACTCACAGTTTCAGGCGTCCTCACAGCACACTCACAGTTTCAGGCGTCCTCACAGCACACTCACAGTTTCAGGCGTCCTCACAGCACACTCACAGTTTCAGGCGTCCTCACAGCACACTCACAGTTTCAAGCGTCCTCACAACACACTCACAGTAACAAGCGTCCTCACAGCACACTCACAGTTTCAGGAGTCCTCACAGTTTCAGGCGTCCTCACAGCACACTCACAGTTTCAGGCATCCTCAAGGCACACTCACAGTTTCAGGCGTCCTCACAGCACACTCACAGTTTCAGGCGTCCTCATAGCACACTCACAGTTTCAGGCGTCCTCACAGTTTCAGGCGTCCTCACAGCACACTCACAGTTTAAGGCGTCCTCACAGCACACTCACAGTTTCAAGCGTCCTCACAGCACACTCACAGTTTCAAGCGTCCTCACAGCACACTCACAGTTTCAGGAGTCCTCACAGTTTCAGGCGTCCTCACAGCACACTCACAGTTTCAGGCGTCCTCACAGCACACTCACAGTTTCAGGCGTCCTAACAGCACACTCACAGTTTCAGCCGTCCTCACAGCACACTCACAGTTTCAGGCCTCCTCACAGCACACTCACAGTTTCAGGCGTCCTCACAGCACGCTCACAGTGTCAGGCGTCCTCTAGGCACACTCACAGTTTCAGGCGTCCTCAAAGCACACTCACAGTTTCAGGCGTCCTCATAGCACACTCACAGTTTCAGGCGTCCTCACAGTTTCAGGCGTCCTCACAGCACACTCACAGTTTCAGGCATCCTCAAAGCACACTCACAGTTTCAGGCGTCCTCACAGCACACTCACAGTTTCAGGCGTCCTCACAGCACACTCACAGTTTCAAGCGTCCTCACAGCACACTCACAGTTTCAGGCGTACTCACAGCACACTCACAGTTTCAAGCGTCCTCACAGCACACTCACAGTTTCAAGCGTCCTCATAGCACACTCACAGTTTCAGGCGTCCTCACAGCACACTCACAGTTTCAGGCGTCCTCACAGCACACTCAAAGTTTCAGGTGTCCTCACAGCACACTCACAGTTTTAGGCGTCCTCACAGCACACTCACAGTTTCAGGCGTCCTCTCAGCACACTCACAGTTTCAAGCGTCCTCGCAGCACACTCACAGTTTCAGGCGTCCTCACAGCACACTCACAGTTTGAGGCGTCCTCACAGCACACTCACAGTTTCAAGCGTCCTCACAGCACAATCACAGTTTCAGGAGTCCTCACAGTTTCAGGCGTCCTCACAGCACACTCACAGTTTCAGGCGTCCTCACAGCACACTCACAGTTTCAGGCGTCCTCACAGCACACTCACAGTTTCAAGCGTCCTCACAACACACTCACAGTAACAAGCGTCCTCACAGCACACTCACAGTTTCAGGAGTCCTCACAGTTTCAGGCGTCCTCACAGCACACTCACAGTTTCAGGCATCCTCAAGGCACACTCAGAGTTTCAGGCGTCCTCACAGCACACTCACAGTTTCAGGCGTCCTCATAGCACACTCACAGTTTCAGGCGTCCTCACAGTTTCAGGCGTCCTCACAGCACACTCACAGTTTAAGGCGTCCTCACAGCACACTCACAGTTTCAAGCGTCCTCACAGCACACTCACAGTTTCAAGCGTCCTCACAGCACACTCACAGTTTCAGGAGTCCTCACAGTTTCAGGCGTCCTCACAGCACACTCACAGTTTCAGGCGTCCTCACAGCACACTCACAGTTTCAGGCGTCCTAACAGCACACTCACAGTTTCAGCCGTCCTCACAGCACACTCACAGTTTCAGGCCTCCTCACAGCACACTCACAGTTTCAGGCGTCCTCACAGCACGCTCACAGTGTCAGGCGTCCTCTAGGCACACTCACAGTTTCAGGCGTCCTCAAAGCACACTCACAGTTTCAGGCGTCCTCATAGCACACTCACAGTTTCAGGCGTCCTCACAGTTTCAGGCGTCCTCACAGCACACTCACAGTTTCAGGCATCCTCAAAGCACACTCACAGTTTCAGGCGTCCTCACAGCACACTCACAGTTTCAGGCGTCCTCACAGCACACTCACAGTTTCAAGCGTCCTCACAGCACACTCACAGTTTCAGGCGTCCTCACAGCACACTCACAGTTTCAAGCGTCCTCACAGCACACTCACAGTTTCAAGCGTCCTCATAGCACACTCACAGTTTCAGGCGTCCTCACAGCACACTCACAGTTTCAGGCGTCCTCACAGCACACTCAAAGTTTCAGGTGTCCTCACAGCACACTCACAGTTTTAGGCGTCCTCACAGCACACTCACAGTTTCAGGCGTCCTCTCAGCACACTCACAGTTTCAAGCGTCCTCGCAGCACACTCACAGTTTCAGGCGTCCTCACAGCACACTCACAGTTTCAGGCGTCCTCACAGCACACTCACAGTTTCAAGCGTCCTCACAGCACAATCACAGTTTCAGGAGTCCTCACAGTTTCAGGCGTCCTCACAGCACACTCACAGTTTCAGGCGTCCTCAAGGCACACTCACAGTTTCAGGCGTCCTCACAGCACACTCACAGTTTCAGGCGTCCTCATAGCACACTCACAGTTTCAGGAGTCCTCACAGTTTCAGGCGTCCTCACAGCACACTCACAGTTTCAGGCGTCCTCACAGCACACTCACAGTTTCAGGCGTCCTCACTGCACACTCACAGTTTCAGGCGTCCTCACAGCACACTCACAGTTTCAAGCGTCCTCACAGCACACTCACAGTTTCAGGAGTCCTCACAGTTTCAGGCGTCCTCACAGCACACTCACAGTTTCAGGCGTCCTCAAGGCACACTCACAGTTTCAGGCGTCCTCACAGCACACTCACAGTTTCAGGCGTCCTCATAGCACACTCACAGTTTCAGGAGTCCTCACAGTTTCAGGCGTCCTCACAGCACACTCACAGTTTCAGGCGTCCTCACAGCACACTCACAGTTTCAGGCGTCCTCACAGCACACTCACAGTTTCAGGCGTCCTCATAGCACACTCACAGTTTCAGGAGTCCTCACAGTTTCAGGCGTCCTCACAGTTTCAGGCGTCCTCACAGCACACTCACAGTTTCAGGCGTCCTCAAGGCACACTCACAGTTTCAGGCGTCCTCACAGCACACTCACAGTTTCAGGCGTCCTCACAGCACACTCACAGTTTCAGGTGTCCTCACAGCACACTCACAGTTTCAGGCGTCCTCACAGCACACTCACAGTTTCAAGCGTCCTCACAGCACACTCACAGTTTCAGGCGTCCTCACAGCACACTCACAGTTTCACGCGTCCTCACAGCACACTCACAGTTTCAAGCGTCCTCACAGCACACTCACAGTTTCAGGCGTCCTCACAGCACACTCACAGTTTCAAGCGTCCTCACAGCACACTAACAGTTTCAGGCGTCCTCACAGCACACTCACAGTTTCAGGCGTCCTCACAGCACACTCACAGTTTCAAGCGTCCTCACAGCACACTCACAGTTTCAGGCGTCCTCACAGCACACTCACAGTTTCAGGCGTCCTCACAGCACACTCACAGTTTCAGGCGTCCTCACAGCACACTCACAGTTTCAGGCGTCCTCACAGCACACTCACAGTTTCAAGCGTCCTCACAACACACTCACAGTAACAAGCGTCCTCACAGCAAACTCACAGTTTCAGGAGTCCTCACAGTTTCAGGCGTCCTCACAGCACACTCACAGTTTCAGGCATCCTCAAGGCACACTCACAGTTTCACGCGTCCTCACAGCACACTCACAGTTTCAAGCGTCCTCACAGCACACTCACAGTTTCAGGAGTCCTCACAGTTTCAGGCGTCCTCACAGCACACTCACAGTTTCAGGCGTCCTCACAGCACACTCACAGTTTCAGGCGTCCTAACAGCACACTCACAGTTTCAGCCGTCCTCACAGCACACTCACAGTTTCAGGCCTCCTCACAGCACACTCACAGTTTCAGGCGTCCTCACAGCACGCTCACAGTGTCAGGTGTCCTCTAGGCACACTCACAGTTTCAGGCGTCCTCAAAGCACACTCACAGTTTCAGGCGTCCTCATAGCACACTCACAGTTCCAGGCGTCCTCACAGTTTCAGGCGTCCTCACAGCACACTCACAGTTTCAGCCGTCCTCACTGCACACTCACAGTTTCAGGCGTCCTCACAGCACACTCACAGTTTCAGGCGTCCTCACAGCACACTCACAGTTTCAGGCGTCCTCATAGCACACTCACAGTTTCAGGAGTCCTCACAGTTTCAGGCGTCCTCACAGTTTCAGGCGTCCTCACAGCACACTCACAGTTTCAGGCGTCCTCAAGGCACACTCACAGTTTCAGGCGTCCTCACAGCACACTCACAGTTTCAGGCGTCCTCATAGCACACTCACAGTTTCAGGAGTCCTCACAGTTTCAGGCGTCCTCACAGCACACTCACAGTTTCAGGCGTCCTCACAGCACACTCACAGTTTCAGGCGTCCTCACTGCACACTCACAGTTTCAGGCGTCCTCACAGCACACTCACAGTTTCAGGCGTCCTCACAGCACACTCACAGTTTCAGGCGTCCTCACAGCACACTCACAGTTTCAGGCGTCCTCACAGCACACTCACAGTTTCAAGCGTCCTCACAGCACACTCACAGTTTCAGGCGTCCTCACAGCACACTCACAGTTTCAAGCGTCCTCACAGCACACTCACAGTTTCAGGCGTCCTCACAGCACACTCACAGTTTCAAGCGTCCTCACAGCACACTCACAGTTTCAGGCGTCCTCACAGCACACTCACAGTTTCAGGCGTCCTCACAGCACACTCACAGTTTCAAGCGTCCTCACAGCACACTCACAGTTTCAGGCGTCCTCACAGCACACTCACAGTTTCAGGCGTCCTCACAGCACACTCACAGTTTCAGGCGTCCTCACAGCACACTCACAGTTTCAGGCATCCTCACAGCACACTCACAGTTTCAAGCGTCCTCACAACACACTCACAGTAACAAGCGTCCTGACAGCACACTCACAGTTTCAGGAGTCCTCACAGTTTCAGGCGTCCTCACAGCACACTCACAGTTTCAGGCATCCTCAAGGCACACTCACAGTTTCACGCGTCCTCACAGCACACTCACAGTTTCAAGCGTCCTCACAGCACACTCACAGTTTCAGGAGTCCTCACAGTTTCAGGCGTCCTCACAGCACACTCACAGTTTCAGGCGTCCTCACAGCACACTCACAGTTTCAGGCGTCCTAACAGCACACTCACAGTTTCAGCCGTCCTCACAGCACACTCACAGTTTCAGGCCTCCTCACAGCACACTCACAGTTTCAGGCGTCCTCACAGCACGCTCACAGTGTCAGGCGTCCTCTAGGCACACTCACAGTTTCAGGCGTCCTCAAAGCACACTCACAGTTTCAGGCGTCCTCATAGCACACTCACAGTTCCAGGCGTCCTCACAGTTTCAGGCGTCCTCACAGCACACTCACAGTTTCAGCCGTCCTCACTGCACACTCACAGTTTCAGGCGTCCTCACAGCACACTCACAGTTTCAGGCGTCCTCACAGCACACTCACAGTTTCAGGCGTCCTCATAGCACACTCACAGTTTCAGGAGTCCTCACAGTTTCAGGCGTCCTCACAGTTTCAGGCGTCCTCACAGCACACTCACAGTTTCAGGCGTCCTCAAGGCACACTCACAGTTTCAGGCGTCCTCACAGCACACTCACAGTTTCAGGCGTCCTCACAGCACACTCACAGTTTCAGGTGTCCTCACAGCACACTCACAGTTTCAGGCGTCCTCACAGCACACTCACAGTTTCAAGCGTCCTCACAGCACACTCACAGTTTCAGGCGTCCTCACAGCACACTCACAGTTTCACGCGTCCTCACAGCACACTCACAGTTTCAAGCGTCCTCAAAGCACACTCACAGTTTCAGGCGTCCTCACAGCACACTCACAGTTTCAAGCGTCCTCACAGCACACTAACAGTTTCAGGCGTCCTCACAGCACACTCACAGTTTCAGGCGTCCTCAAAGCACACTCACAGTTTCAAGCGTCCTCACAGCACACTCACAGTTTCAGGCGTCCTCACAGCACACTCACAGTTTCAGGCGTCCTCACAGCACACTCACAGTTTCAGGCGTCCTCACAGCACACTCACAGTTTCAGGCGTCCTCACAGCACACTCACAGTTTCAAGCGTCCTCACAACACACTCACAGTAACAAGCGTCCTCACAGCACACTCACAGTTTCAGGAGTCCTCACAGTTTCAGGCGTCCTCACAGCACACTCACAGTTTCAGGCATCCTCAAGGCACACTCACAGTTTCACGCGTCCTCACAGCACACTCACAGTTTCAGGAGTCCTCACAGTTTCAGGCGTCCTCACAGCACACTCACAGTTTCAGGCGTCCTCACAGCACACTCACAGTTTCAGGCGTCCTAACAGCACACTCACAGTTTCAGCCGTCCTCACAGCACACTCACAGTTTCAGGCCTCCTCACAGCACACTCACAGTTTCAGGCGTCCTCACAGCACGCTCACAGTGTCAGGTGTCCTCTAGGCACACTCACAGTTTCAGGCGTCCTCAAAGCACACTCACAGTTTCAGGCGTCCTCATAGCACACTCACAGTTCCAGGCGTCCTCACAGTTTCAGGCGTCCTCACAGCACACTCACAGTTTCAGCCGTCCTCACTGCACACTCACAGTTTCAGGCGTCCTCACAGCACACTCACAGTTTCAGGCGTCCTCACAGCACACTCACAGTTTCAGGCGTCCTCATAGCACACTCACAGTTTCAGGAGTCCTCACAGTTTCAGGCGTCCTCACAGTTTCAGGCGTCCTCACAGCACACTCACAGTTTCAGGCGTCCTCAAGGCACACTCACAGTTTCAGGCGTCCTCACAGCACACTCACAGTTTCAGGCGTCCTCATAGCACACTCACAGTTTCAGGAGTCCTCACAGTTTCAGAAGTCCTCACAGCACACTCAAAGTTTCAGGCGTCCTCACAGCACACTCACAGTTTCAGGCGTCCTCACTGCACACTCACAGTTTCAGGCGTCCTCACAGCACACTCACAGTTTCAGGCGTCCTCACAGCACACTCACAGTTTGAGGTGTCCTCACAGCACACTCACAGTTTCAGGCGTCCTCACAGCACACTCACAGTTTCAAGCGTCCTCACAGCACACTCACAGTTTCAGGCGTCCTCACAGCACACTCACAGTTTCACGCGTCCTCACAGCACACTCACAGTTTCAAGCGTCCTCACAGCACACTCACAGTTTCAGGTGTCCTCACAGCACACTCACAGTTTCAAGCGTCCTCACAGCACACTCACAGTTTCAGGCGTCCTCACAGCACACTCACAGTTTCAGGCGTCCTCACAGCACACTCACAGTTTCAAGCGTCCTCACAGCACACTCACAGTTTCAGGCGTCCTCACAGCACACTCACAGTTTCAGGCGTCCTCACAGCACACTCACAGTTTCAGGCGTCCTCACAGCACACTCACAGTTTCAGGCGTCCTCACAGCACACTCACAGTTTCAAGCGTCCTCACAACACACTCACAGTAACAAGCGTCCTCACAGCACACTCACAGTTTCAGGAGTCCTCACAGTTTCAGGCGTCCTCACAGCACACTCACAGTTTCAGGCATCCTCAAGGCACACTCACAGTTTCACGCGTCCTCACAGCACACTCACAGTTTCAAGCGTCCTCACAGCACACTCACAGTTTCAGGAGTCCTCACAGTTTCAGGCGTCCTCACAGCACACTCACAGTTTCAGGCGTCCTCACAGCACACTCACAGTTTCAGGCGTCCTAACAGCACACTCACAGTTTCAGCCGTCCTCACAGCACACTCACAGTTTCAGGCCTCCTCACAGCACACTCACAGTTTCAGGCGTCCTCACAGCACGCTCACAGTGTCAGGCGTCCTCTAGGCACACTCACAGTTTCAGGCGTCCTCAAAGCACACTCACAGTTTCAGGCGTCCTCATAGCACACTCACAGTTCCAGGCGTCCTCACAGTTTCAGGCGTCCTCACAGCACACTCACAGTTTCAGGCATCCTCAAAGCACACTCACAGTTTCAGGCGTCCTCACAGCACACTCACAGTTTCAGGCGTCCTCACAGCACACTCACAGTGTCAGGCGTCCTCACAGCACACTCACAGTTTCAAGCGTCCTCACAGCACACTAACAGTTTCAGGCGTCCTCACAGCACACTCAGTTTCAAGCGTCCTCACAGCACACTCACAGTTTCAAGCGTCCTCACAGCACACTCACAGTTTCAGGCGTCCTCACAGCACACTCACAGTTTCAGGCGTCCTCACAGCACACTCAGAGTTTCAGGTGTCCTCACAGCACACTCACAGTTTCAGGCGTCCTCACAGCACACTCACAGTTTCAGGCGTCCTCTCAGCACACTCACAGTTTCAAGCGTCCTCGCAGCACACTCACAGTTTCAGGCGTCCTCACAGCACACTCACAGTTTCAGGCGTCCTCACAGCACACTCACAGTTTCAAGCGTCCTCACAGCACACTCACAGTTTCAAGCGTCCTCACAGCACAATCACAGTTTCAGGAGTCCTCACAGTTTCAGGCGTCCTCACAGCACACTCACAGTTTCAGGCGTCCTCAAGGCACACTCACAGTTTCAGGCGTCCTCACAGCACACTCACAGTTTCAGGCGTCCTCATAGCACACTCACAGTTTCAGGAGTCCTCACAGTTTCAGGCGTCCTCACAGCACACTCACAGTTTCAGGCGTCCTCACAGCACACTCACAGTTTCAGGCGTCCTCACTGCACACTCACAGTTTCAGGCGTCCTCACAGCACACTCACAGTTTCAAGCGTCCTCACAGCACACTCACAGTTTCAGGAGTCCTCACAGTTTCAGGCGTCCTCACAGCACACTCACAGTTTCAGGCGTCCTCAAGGCACACTCACAGTTTCAGGCGTCCTCACAGCACACTCACAGTTTCAGGCGTCCTCATAGCACACTCACAGTTTCAGGAGTCCTCACAGTTTCAGGCGTCCTCACAGCACACTCACAGTTTCAGGCGTCCTCACAGCACACTCACAGTTTCAGCCGTCCTCACTGCACACTCACAGTTTCAGGCGTCCTCACAGCACACTCACAGTTTCAGGCGTCCTCACAGCACACTCACAGTTTCAGCCGTCCTCACAGCAAACTCACAGTTTCAGGCGTCCTCACAGCACACTCACAGTTTCAAGCGTCCTCACAGCACACTCACAGTTTCAGGCGTCCTCACAGCACACTCACAGTTTCAAGCGTCCTCACAGCACACTCACAGTTTCAGGCGTCCTCACAGCACACTCACAGTTTCAGGCGTCCTCACAGCACACTCACAGTTTCAAGCGTCCTCACAGCACACTCACAGTTTCAGGTGTCCTCACAGCACACTCACAGTTTCAGGCGTCCTCACAGCACACTCACAGTTTCAGGCGTCCTCACAGCACACTCACAGTTTCAGCCGTCCTCACAGCACACTCACAGTTTCAGGCCTCCTCACAGCACACTCACAGTTTCAGGCGTCCTCACAGCACGCTCACAGTTTCAGGCGTCCTCTAGGCACACTCACAGTTTCAGGCGTCCTCAAAGCACACTCACAGTTTCAGGCGTCCTCACAGCACACTCACAGTTTCAGCCGTCCTCACAGCACACTCACAGTTTCAGGCCTCCTCACAGCACACTCACAGTTTCAGGCGTCCTCACAGCACGCTCACAGTTTCAGGCGTCCTCTAGGCACACTCACAGTTTCAGGCGTCCTCAAAGCACACTCACAGTTTCAGGCGTCCTCATAGCACACTCACAGTTTCAGGCGTCCTCACAGTTTCAGGCGTCCTCACAGCACACTCACAGTTTCAAGCGTCCTCACAGCACACTCACAGTTTCAGGAGTCCTCACAGTTTCAGGCTTCCTCACAGCACACTCACAGTTTCAGGCGTCCTCACAGCACACTCACAGTTTCAGCCGTCCTCACAGCACACTCACAGTTTCAGGCCTCCTCACAGCACACTCACAGTGTCAGGCGTCCTCTAGGCACACTCACAGTTTCAGGCGTCCTCAAAGCACACTCACAGTTTCAGGCGTCCTCACAGCACACTCACAGTTTCAAGCGTCCTCACAGCACACTTACAGTTTCAGGCGTCCTCACAGCACACTCACAGTGTCAGGCATCCTCACAGCACACTCACAGTTTCAAGCGTCCTCACAGCACACTCACAGTTTCAGGCGTCCTCACAGCACACTCAGTTTCAAGCGTCCTCACAGCACACTCACAGTTTCAAGCGTCCTCACAGCACACTCACAGTTTCAGGCGTCCTCACAGCACACTAACAGTTTCAGGCGTCCTCACAGCACACTCAGAGTTTCAGGTGTCCTCACAGCACACTCACAGTTTCAGGCGTCCTCACAGCACACTCACAGTTTCAGGCGTCCTCTCAGCACACTCACAGTTTCAAGCGTCCTCGCAGCACACTCACAGTTTCAGGCGTCCTCACAGCACACTCACAGTTTCAGGCGTCCTCACAGCACACTCACAGTTTCAAGCGTCCTCACAGCACACTCACAGTTTCAAGCGTCCTCACAGCACAATCACAGTTTCAGGAGTACTCACAGTTTCAGGCGTCCTCACAGCACACTCACAGTTTCAGGCGTCCTCAAGGCACACTCACAGTTTCAGGCGTCCTCATAGCACACTCACAGTTTCAGGAGTCCTCACAGTTTCAGGCGTCCTCACAGCACACTCACAGTTTCAGGCGTCCTCACAGCACACTCACAGTTTCAGGCGTCCTCACAGCACACTCACAGTTTCAAGCGTCCTCACAGCACACTCACAGTTTCAGGAGTCCTCACAGTTTCAGGCGTCCTCACAGGACACTCACAGTTTCAGGCGTCCTCAAGGCACACTCACAGTTTCAGGCGTCCTCACAGCACACTCACAGTTTCAGGCGTCCTCATAGCACACTCACAGTTTCAGGAGTCCTCACAGTTTCAGGTGTCCTCACAGCACACTCACAGTTTCAGGCGTCCTCACAGCACACTCACAGTTTCAGCCGTCCTCACTGCACACTCACAGTTTCAGGCGTCCTCACAGCACACTCACAGTTTCAGGCGTCCTCACAGCACACTCACAGTTTCAGGCGTCCTCACAGCACACTCACAGTTTCAGGCGTCCTCACAGCAAACTCACAGTTTCAGGCGTCCTCACAGCACACTCACAGTTTCAGGCATCCTCAAGGCACACTCACAGTTTCACGCGTCCTCACAGCACACTCACAGTTTCAAGCGTCCTCACAGCACACTCACAGTTTCAGGAGTCCTCACAGTTTCAGGCGTCCTCACAGCACACTCACAGTTTCAGGCGTCCTCACAGCACACTCACAGTTTCAGGCGTCCTAACAGCACACTCACAGTTTCAGCCGTCCTCACAGCACACTCACAGTTTCAGGCCTCCTCACAGCACACTCACAGTGTCAGGCGTCCTCATAGCACACTCACAGTTCCAGGCGTCCTCACAGTTTCAGGCGTCCTCACAGCACACTCACAGTTTCAGGCATCCTCAAAGCACACTCACAGTTTCAGGCGTCCTCACAGCACACTCACAGTTTCAGGCGTCCTCACAGCACACTCACAGTGTCAGGCGTCCTCACAGCACACTCACAGTTTCAAGCGTCCTCACAGCACACTAACAGTTTCAGGCGTCCTCACAGCACACTCAGTTTCAAGCGTCCTCACAGCACACTCACAGTTTCAAGCGTCCTCACAGCACACTCACAGTTTCAGGCGTCCTCACAGCACACTCACAGTTTCAGGCGTCCTCACAGCACACTCAGAGTTTCAGGTGTCCTCACAGCACACTCACAGTTTCAGGCGTCCTCACAGCACACTCACAGTTTCAGGCGTCCTCTCAGCACACTCACAGTTTCAAGCGTCCTCGCAGCACACTCACAGTTTCAGGCGTCCTCACAGCACACTCACAGTTTCAGGCGTCCTCACAGCACACTCACAGTTTCAAGCGTCCTCACAGCACACTCACAGTTTCAAGCGTCCTCACAGCACAATCACAGTTTCAGGAGTCCTCACAGTTTCAGGCGTCCTCACAGCACACTCACAGTTTCAGGCGTCCTCAAGGCACACTCACAGTTTCAGGCGTCCTCACAGCACACTCACAGTTTCAGGCGTCCTCATAGCACACTCACAGTTTCAGGAGTCCTCACAGTTTCAGGCGTCCTCACAGCACACTCACAGTTTCAGGCGTCCTCACAGCACACTCACAGTTTCAGGCGTCCTCACTGCACACTCACAGTTTCAGGCGTCCTCACAGCACACTCACAGTTTCAAGCGTCCTCACAGCACACTCACAGTTTCAGGAGTCCTCACAGTTTCAGGCGTCCTCACAGCACACTCACAGTTTCAGGCGTCCTCAAGGCACACTCACAGTTTCAGGCGTCCTCACAGCACACTCACAGTTTCAGGCGTCCTCATAGCACACTCACAGTTTCAGGAGTCCTCACAGTTTCAGGCGTCCTCACAGCACACTCACAGTTTCAGGCGTCCTCACAGCACACTCACAGTTTCAGCCGTCCTCACTGCACACTCACAGTTTCAGGCGTCCTCACAGCACACTCACAGTTTCAGGCGTCCTCACAGCACACTCACAGTTTCAGCCGTCCTCACAGCAAACTCACAGTTTCAGGCGTCCTCACAGCACACTCACAGTTTCAAGCGTCCTCACAGCACACTCACAGTTTCAGGCGTCCTCACAGCACACTCACAGTTTCAAGCGTCCTCACAGCACACTCACAGTTTCAGGCGTCCTCACAGCACACTCACAGTTTCAGGCGTCCTCACAGCACACTCACAGTTTCAAGCGTCCTCACAGCACACTCACAGTTTCAGGTGTCCTCACAGCACACTCACAGTTTCAGCCGTCCTCACAGCACACTCACAGTTTCAGGCCTCCTCACAGCACACTCACAGTTTCAGGCGTCCTCACAGCACGCTCACAGTTTCAGGCGTCCTCTAGGCACACTCACAGTTTCAGGCGTCCTCAAAGCACACTCACAGTTTCAGGCGTCCTCACAGCACACTCACAGTTTCAGCCGTCCTCACAGCACACTCACAGTTTCAGGCCTCCTCACAGCACACTCACAGTTTCAGGCGTCCTCACAGCACGCTCACAGTTTCAGGCGTCCTCTAGGCACACTCACAGTTTCAGGCGTCCTCAAAGCACACTCACAGTTTCAGGCGTCCTCATAGCACACTCACAGTTTCAGGCGTCCTCACAGTTTCAGGCGTCCTCACAGCACACTCACAGTTTCAAGCGTCCTCACAGCACACTCACAGTTTCAGGAGTCCTCACAGTTTCAGGCTTCCTCACAGCACACTCACAGTTTCAGGCGTCCTCACAGCACACTCACAGTTTCAGCCGTCCTCACAGCACACTCACAGTTTCAGGCGTCCTCACAGCAAACTCACAGTTTCAGGCGTCCTCACAGCACACTCACAGTTTCAGGAGTCCTCACAGTTTCAGGCGTCCTCACAGCACACTCACAGTTTCAGGCGTCCTCACAGCACACTCACAGTTTCAGGCGTCCTAACAGCACACTCACAGTTTCAGCCGTCCTCACAGCACACTCACAGTTTCAGGCCTCCTCACAGCACACTCACAGTTTCAGGCGTCCTCACAGCACGCTCACAGTGTCAGGCGTCCTCTAGGCACACTCACAGTTTCAGGCGTCCTCAAAGCACACTCACAGTTTCAGGCGTCCTCATAGCACACTC
This sequence comes from Eucyclogobius newberryi, assembly GCF_026437365.1. Lineage (NCBI taxonomy): Eukaryota > Metazoa > Chordata > Actinopteri > Gobiiformes > Gobiidae > Eucyclogobius > Eucyclogobius newberryi. Next base: position 51,213,082 of record NW_027315834.1, read on the forward strand.
ACAGTTCCAGGCGTCCTCACAGTTTCAGGCGTCCTCACAGCACACTCACAGTTTCAGGCATCCTCAAAGCACACTCACAGTTTCAGGCGTCCTCACAGCACACTCACAGTTTCAGGCGTCCTCACAGCACACTCACAGTGTCAGGCGTCCTCACAGCACACTCACAGTTTCAAGCGTCCTCACAGCACACTCAGTTTCAAGCGTCCTCACAGCACACTAACAGTTTCAGGCGTCCTCACAGCACACTCAGTTTCAAGCGTCCTCACAGCACACTCACAGTTTCAAGCGTCCTCACAGCACACTCACAGTTTCAGGCGTCCTCACAGCACACTCACAGTTTCAGGCGTCCTCACAGCACACTCAGAGTTTCAGGTGTCCTCACAGCACACTCACAGTTTCAGGCGTCCTCACAGCACACTCACAGTTTCAGGCGTCCTCTCAGCACACTCACAGTTTCAAGCGTCCTCGCAGCACACTCACAGTTTCAGGCGTCATCACAGCACGCTCACAGTTTCAGGCGTCCTCACAGTGTAACCAGTTCATGTATAATCACACAAAATCTTATATTATTTTTGTTTAATATTATGTTCAACATGCCTGGTGTTTGTTTTATTGTGCTGTCGATGTCCTCCAGCCCCCTTCTTCTTCTTCGTGTGTTTCCTTATATTTCCCCTATAAATGTGATGGACGTGACTTCCTCTTCCCTTCTGTTATCTCCGTGCGGGGAAGAGGTCAGTCATCCTTCGGGTCGTCCTTCATGTTTTCTATGTAGTGTGATTTAATTGTGTTATATCCCTTTTAGTTTGGGCTGGAGTTGCCTCGTGGCACGTTTGACTTTATTTTTGTGTTTCTGTTTACCAGGTATGTTTTATTTGCCCTTCTGTTATCTCCGTGCGGGGAAGAGTTTGGGCTGGAGTTGCCTCGTGGCACGTTTGACTTTATTTTTGTGTTTCTGTTTACCAGAATAAACGGATAAAACCGTGTCTCGTGGCCACTCAATTAAGACACAACGCAGGAACGATCCGGTCACACTTGGTGCCGTTCGACCCGTGCCAGCGCCATTCAGTGGTCCTCTCATCCCGGGCTGCTGCCTTCGGCTTCTCTGCTGGTGCCGCCCCCCTCTTCACTTTCGGCGCGCTGCGTGCTGTGGTCCTGTGACGTCATCGCGTCGCCGAGGAGTGCTGCCCTCAGCACTGTCTGCCAGGTTTTAGGCTTGCAGTGCGGAGTTATGGTTTATTGACTGTGTGAAGTGACTTTGTGAAGAAAAAAAAAAGAGACTGAGTTTGAAACGTATATATATTGGCCAAGATGTTTAACCCTAATCCACCTTGCATTGGTAGAGGCATGGCACTGAATGCTGGTGTTAATGATGTACGCTCTGTTAGTGATAAGACTGTATTGAGCCCACCGATTGCCACTTCTACTCCTATTGCTAATGCACACTCAGATCCCACACGTGTTCTTACACATGATGCGCTTAGTGGCATAATAACTGATTTGGCAAAACAAATTGGGGATAGTATCGCAAACAGTCTGAACACGATGCACAAACCGCCCTGCCACACCCAGCTACCTGCTACTGACAGTATGTTCCCCAGTCGCCTGGAGGCTTCACAGCTCAAAGTAATGGTGCAGTCTGAAGCCAAAGCCCCACCGTTCTTCAGGGGTGACCGCACTGATACATTCTCCATTCAAGAATGGGAGGGAATGATGAGATGTTACCTGTCTAGAACAAGCTGTGAGACGTCTGAGCAAAAGTATGAACTGATTATGTCCAGATTGACAGGCAAAGCTCGGGATATGGTTAAGGTGTCACTCCGCTGCCGCTCTGACCTGAGTGGGAGTGAGTTGATCGCTGCTGTATTTGACATCCTAAAACGAAACTTCAGTGAGATCACATGTTCCAACATGCCAATGAGAGACTTTTATAGCACTATACCGAGGGGTGGTGAGGATGCCATGGACTATTGGATCCGTCTCAATAAGTCTATTGATGCTGTGGATGAGTGCCTCAGGAGGCGCGGGAAATGTGTGGACGACCCCACCGCTGAGGTTGTGATGATGTTCATAAGTCACTGTCCTGACCCTGCTCTTTCTCTGTCATTTCAAATCAAGCCCCCCGAGGAGTGGACAGCTGCTGAGGTCCAGCGCCGCTTGGATAGTCATGTGGGGCGGATAAAAGGTGTTGCGGCCAACACGCACTTGGTGACTAGTGCCTTGTCTGCTCAAGCCCCTGTTTATTCCTGCGATCTTCAGGACTCTGCTGAACTGACTCCCTTTTGTCCACCCAAAGCTGCCTATGAGTCTCCACAACCGCCGTCGGGAACAGTGGGCCCGCCACACAATTCAGCTAATGCCACACCAGAACCTGTCACTCAGCAAATGGTGACCATGTTTGACAAAGTTCTCTCCCTGTGCACTGCTTCAGTAACTAACAACAGGCAGAGGGCAGGTCGCGGTCAATTCCCTCAGCGTCCCCAAAGCAGAGCGTGCCAGGTTTGTGGTTCCAGCGAACACACCACTCACTCTCATTGTAGATTGTACAGACTGTGTCTTAACTGTTTTGGGCCCGGTCATATGAGAAATGAATGTGTGCAGAAGACCAGACCCGCGTCAGTCACCGCTCCGCCTGCTGTTGATTTAAACTAGTCAGCCTATGTGATAAGAGGGGCAACATGGGCAGTGATATAGATACCCTCGACAATCCTCCTGATCCTCACTCTGTGTATGTTGACTGTTGTAAAAGCTACCCCAAGGACAAGACTGTCGTTCTGGTTGGGTCTCAAAGAATTGAGGGAGCTAGTGAACTGTTTTATGCTCCTGTTTCAGTGAACAATCAAATATCTTTGAGAGGGATGCTTGATTCAGGTAGCATGTCATGTACACTTAGTGAATTAGCTGAGGCCAGGTTGAAAGCAGCTGGTGTGGTCTTAATTCCACAACCTGTCCCCGAGCAGGTGGTTCTCATTGGTTGTGGTGGTCTTGTTACTCAACCTAAATGTATCTATGATTTGGACATTGAGATCTATGGCTTGAAGTTTGTGGTGCCAACGTTTCTAGTGCCTGGGCAGAGGGATGAGTTTATTGTTGGCACTAATGTTATCCGTCCCGTTGTCCAGAAGATGAAATCTGAGGAGAAATATTGGGAAATGCTATCTTCGCCTACATCCGACCCTGACTGTGAACTGTTTCTTCAAATACTGAGTTGCTCCTCCCGGTGGTTGGGCCCAGAGGTTCCTGATATGGTGGGAACGGTGAGATTACAACAGGCTGTGACGCTGCTTCCTCAGAAGGAATACATTGTTTGGGGGAAGCTACCAGCATCTGCTCCTGTGTCCCCTGGCAGCACGGTCATTGTTGAGCCTACATCCGCACGCTCCACACCCAAGAACATCATGGTTGGTCGAATTGTTACGCCAATGTGGGGTGATCGCTGGGTTCCCATGAAGGTCCTCAATCCCACGCAGACTGCTGTTACCTTGCGGCGTAATGCAAAGCTAGCTGACGTGTTCCCCTGTGTGGCCATGGAAGACTTTCCTGTTACCCAGGGCCTGTGTAAGACCCAGTTAGGTTCAGCACCTGTTTTCTCTGGACACCAAAGTAGCCAGTTTGACCCTGTGCAGCTACTGAAGGACTGTGGACTCGGTGACATTGACATGGATGGTTGTGAAGTGTCAGATGAGTGGAAGTGCAAGCTGGCTGACCTACTGTTGGGCTTTAAGGATGTGTTTTCTAGGGATAGTCTGGATTGTGGGGAGGCTAAGGAGTTTGTCCATCGGATTCACTTAGCTGATGATCGTCCCTTTCGGCTGCCGTTCCGCAGAGTTCCGCCAGCTCACTATCAGAAATTGAGGGAAGTTTTGTCTGAAATGGAAATAAGAGGCATAATCAGCAAGTCCATCAGTGAATATGCCTCTCCCCTGGTGTTGGTGTGGAAGAAGTCAGGAGACTTGCGGTTATGTACGGACTTTCGTTGGCTTAATGCTAGGTCTGTTAAAGATGCTCATCCACTACCACACCAGTCAGACTGCCTTGCTGCCCTTGGAGGAAATGCCTTCTTCAGCACTATGGATTTGACTTCAGGGTTCTACAACATTCCTCTTCATGAGTCTGACAGGCATTACACTGCCTTTACTACGCCCCTCGGCCTTTATGAGTACAATCGCTTGCCCCAGGGCCTCTGCAACAGTCCAGCCTCCTTTATGCGAATGATGCTTAGCATTTTCGGTGATCTCAACTTCTCAAACCTTCTTTGCTACCTTGATGACTTGTTGGTGTTTGCACCTTCTGAGGAGGAGTCTTTGAGTCGTCTCAGTGTTGTCTTCTCCCGGTTGAGATCCAGTAACCTGAAGCTTTCTCAAAAGAAGTGTCACTTTCTCAGAAGATCTGTTAGATTTCTGGGTCATGTTGTTAGCGCTGGCGGTGTTTCTGTGGATCAGGAGAAGGTGAGCACAATCTCTGGGTTCAGGAGGGAGGACTTGATGGACTCTGATGGCTGTACTCCATCCCAGCAGAAGGTCAGATCCTTCCTCGGAATGGTCCTGTTTTACCAACATTTCATCCCTGCATGTTCCCGTATTGCCAAGCCACTCTATGCCTTGACAGCTGGCCAAAAGCGGAGGACCAAGGGTGGTCAGGGCCGATGTAAACCTGGTACATACAGACAGTTAACACCACAGGATTGGACCCCAGAGTGCGAGGGAGCTTTTGTGAAATTAAAAACCGCTCTCCTTGATTGTGTGGTTCTGGCTCACCCAGATTTTGATAGACCTTTTATCCTCTCCACTGACGCTTCCACTGATGGGCTTGGGGCTGTTCTTTCTCAGGTGCCTGCTGGTGAGGAGAGGGCAAGACCGGTTGCTTTTGCTAGCAAGTCCTTAAGCCGCGGCCAGGCTAAATACCCTGCTCATAGACTTGAATTTTTGGCTCTCAAGTGGGCAGCTTGTGATAAATTCAGTCATTGGCTCAAAGGTCATCAGTTCACCGTCTGGACTGACAATAACCCGCTCACGTACACCTTGACCAAGCCGAAACTGGATGCCTGTGAACAGCGGTGGGTCTCCAAACTGGCCCCGTACAACTTTGACATTAAGTATGTCCCTGGTAGGCTGAATGTTGTTGCAGATGCCCTTAGTCGACGGCCTTTTGTCAAACCTTTAGCTGAGCGTCTCCTTTCTGAGCCATACATTGATCTGTTGAAGCAGGCTTGTGAAATGAGGGAGGAGTCTGTGCAGGATGCTTTTCATCTGACCTGTCAGCCTCAGTCATTGGTTGGCCCCGCTTTCTCAACTGCAGTCAATGTCTCCATGTCTGAGGATGAAGTCTCCACTGTCCTATCGGCGTCCAATGACTGGGAGGTTGCGTCCAGACATCGTGCTGTTTCTTTAGCCGGCCATCTAGGTGCGCTTGTTGGCCCTGAGCCTTGCCTGTCGTCAGTGTTGTCCAAGCATGAGCTCCAATCCCACCAGGAGAGTGATATTGTTGTTTCCAGGGTTACCTTCTTTGTGAACCGGAAACGCAGGCCTTCCAGACGTGAGCGTGACCATGAAAACCAGCAGGTCCTTAGGATTTTGAAGCAGTGGGAGAGGCTGACGGTTCTTGAAGGAATTCTGTACCGTGTCACTAAGGATCCTCTGACCAAGCACAAGCGCTTCCAGTTTGTTGTTCCAGAGTCCCTCAAGTCGTCTGTACTCGCTGGCATCCATGACAATGCAGGTCACCAAGGGCAGCCACGTACTCTGTCATTGGCACGTCAGCGGTTCTTTTGGTATGAGATGGAAAAAGACGTCCGCAACTATGTAAGACAGTGTCCACGTTGTGTCCTCAGTAAGGCTCCAGAACCGTCTGCCAGAGCCCCACTGGAGAACATTAAGACCAGTGTGCCACTGGAGTTGGTATGCATTGACTTTTGGTCTGCTGAGGACAACAACAATGAATCGGTTGATGTTCTTGTGGTCACTGACCATTTCACTAAATTGGCACATGCATTCCCTTGCCGCGACCAAACTGCAAAGAATGTGGCTAAGAAGCTTTGGGAGGGATTCTTCTGCATTTATGGCTTTCCTCAGCGCATCCACTCCGACCAAGGTGCTACATTTGAGAGTGAGTTGGTGGCAGAGTTGCTAGAAATGGGCGGCATCATCAAATCTCATACCACACCGTACCACCCCATGGGCAATGGCATCACTGAGCGGTTTAACAGGACGTTGGGGTGCATGTTGAGATCTTTGCCCCCAAGGACGAAGCAGAGATGGCCGCAGATGATTCAATCGTTGACATTTGCTTATAATTGTACTGCTCATGAAACAACAGGATTTGCGCCCTTCTATTTGATGTTCGGGAGGGTTCCCCGGTTACCTGTTGATCTCCTCTTCAAGAGTGTTCTCCATGATGGCTCAGTGTGCGACTACAATACCTATGTCAAGTCACTTGTGGATGACCTTCGTTCCGCCATGATCTTGGCACACGGAAACAGTGCAGTTGAACAGAAACACCAGTCGGACCAGTACAATAAGCGAACCAAGGGCTTACCTCTTTCTGTTGGGGATCGTGTACTGCTGGCAAATAAAGGAGTCAAAGGAAAAAGGAAGCTGTCAGACAAGTGGGAGGCAGTTGTTTACGATGTTATTGCTTCGAAACCAGACCTCCACATATACAAAATCCGAGACCGAGCGGGTAATGAAAAGACTGTGCATCGCAACTTACTTCTTCAAGTCAACTTCTTGCCGCTAGATACTTCAATGGACGTGACAAAAGCGCAGTCTATCGCTGATGTCGATGTTGTCCCAGAGGAACCCAGAGTGTCCGTGGTGGGTGGGGAATCTGAATCCTCCCTGCCCTATGCCCCCCCAAGTTTGAGTGAGTCTAGTGTTGACCGCACCACGTCTTGGGTCCAGCAGCAGTCCCCCAATGAAAGAATACAACCTGATGTGATGTCCTGTGACTCTCCCACCGAGTTTGCTGGTGCTCCCTTGGCCCCGTGTGATGAGGTACACAAACTTTCTGATGACCTTTCTGATTTGGGTCACAACCTTACCACTCGTTTTGGTAGGATTGTTAAGCCAGTCTGTAGATTGATTGAATCTATGACTCAGGTGGAGTCTTTGTTCGGACCTGAGAGAGTTCATGCTCCTATTATTACTATTTGATTTCAGTGGCTTCCTTTCTCTTGATTGGTGCCAGCACTTGTGATTCTGTTGGGCTACTTGATATTTATGTATAACACTCCTATGCACATTGTGAATGGTTGCTATTTTGTGGTGTAAATGGCACCGCTTATTGCCTTTTATTCTTTGAGTAGATTATCTTTGATATATTGGCCGTTTTCCTTTTTCTTTTTAGCAGCCGATGTTATGTGCTTTTGGTATTTTGTGTAATTCTAAGGGGGTGAATGTAACCAGTTCATGTATAATCACACAAAATCTTATATTATTTTTGTTTAATATTATGTTCAACATGCCTGGTGTTTGTTTTATTGTGCTGTCGATGTCCTCCAGCCCCCTTCTTCTTCTTCGTGTGTTTCCTTATATTTCCCCTATAAATGTGATGGACGTGACTTCCTCTTCCCTTCTGTTATCTCCGTGCGGGGAAGAGGTCAGTCATCCTTCGGGTCGTCCTTCATGTTTTCTATGTAGTGTGATTTAATTGTGTTATATCCCTTTTAGTTTGGGCTGGAGTTGCCTCGTGGCACGTTTGACTTTATTTTTGTGTTTCTGTTTACCAGGTATGTTTTATTTGCCCTTCTGTTATCTCCGTGCGGGGAAGAGTTTGGGCTGGAGTTGCCTCGTGGCACGTTTGACTTTATTTTTGTGTTTCTGTTTACCAGAATAAACGGATAAAACCGTGTCTCGTGGCCACTCAATTAAGACACAACGCAGGAACGATCCGGTCACAACAGCACACTCACAGTTTCAGGCGTCCTCACAGCACACTCACAGTTTCAAGCGTCCTCACAGCACACTCACAGTTTCAGGCGTCCTGACAGCACACTCACAGTTTCAGGAGTCCTCACAGTTTCAGGCGTCCTCACAGCACACTCACAGTTTCAGGCGTCCTCAAGGCACACTCACAGTTTCAGGCGTCCTCATAGCACACTCACAGTTTCAGGAGTCCTCACAGTTTCAGGCGTCCTCACAGCACACTCACAGTTTCAAGCGTCCTCACAGCACACTCACAGTTTCAGGAGTCCTCACAGTTTCAGGCGTCCTCACAGCACACTCACAGTTTCAGGCGTCCTCAAGGCACACTCACAGTTTCAGGCGTCCTCACAGCACACTCACAGTTTCAGGCGTCCTCACAGCACACTCACAGTTTCAGGCGTCCTCACAGCACACTCACAGTTTCAGCCGTCCTCACTGCACACTCACAGTTTCAGGCGTCCTCACAGCACACTCACAGTTTCAGCCGTCCTCACAGCAAACTCACAGTTTCAGGCGTCCTCACAGCACACTCACAGTTTCAAGCGTCCTCACAGCACACTCACAGTTTCAGGCGTCCTCACAGCACACTCACAGTTTCAAGCGTCCTCACAGCACACTCACAGTTTCAGGCGTCCTCACAGCACACTCACAGTTTCAGGCGTCCTCACAGCACACTCACAGTTTCAAGCGTCCTCACAGCACACTCACAGTTTCAGGTGTCCTCACAGCACACTCACAGTTTCAGGCGTCCTCACAGCACACTCACAGTTTCAGGCGTCCTCACAGCACACTCACAGTTTCAGCCGTCCTCACAGCACACTCACAGTTTCAGGCCTCCTCACAGCACACTCACAGTTTCAGGCGTCCTCACAGCACGCTCACAGTTTCAGGCGTCCTCTAGGCACACTCACAGTTTCAGGCGTCCTCAAAGCACACTCACAGTTTCAGGCGTCCTCACAGCACACTCACAGTTTCAGCCGTCCTCACAGCACACTCACAGTTTCAGGCCTCCTCACAGCACACTCACAGTTTCAGGCGTCCTCACAGAACGCTCACAGTTTCAGGCGTCCTCTAGGCACACTCACAGTTTCAGGCGTCCTCAAAGCACACTCACAGTTTCAGGCGTCCTCATAGCACACTCACAGTTTCAGGCGTCCTCACAGTTTCAGGCGTCCTCACAGCACACTCACAGTTTCAGGAGTCCTCACAGTTTGAGGCTTCCTCACAGCACACTCACAGTTTCAGGCGTCCTCACAGCACACTCACAGTTTCAGCCGTCCTCACAGCACACTCACAGTTTCAGGCCTCCTCACAGCACACTCACAGTGTCAGGCGTCCTCTAGGCACACTCACAGTTTCAGGCGTCCTCAAAGCACACTCACAGTTTCAGGCGTCCTCACAGCACACTCACAGTTTCAAGCGTCCTCACAGCACACTCACAGTTTCAGGCGTCCTCACAGCACACTCACAGTGTCAGGCGTCCTCACAGCACACTCACAGTTTCAAGCGTCCTCACAGCACACTCACAGTTTCAGGCGTCCTCACAGCACACTCAGTTTCAAGCGTCCTCACAGCACACTCACAGTTTCAAGCGTCCTCACAGCACACTCACAGTTTCAGGCGTCCTCACAGCACACTCACAGTTTCAGGCGTCCTCACAGCACACTCAGAGTTTCAGGCCTCCTCACAGCACACTCACAGTTTCAGGCGTCCTCACAGCACACTCACAGTTTCAGGCGTCCTCACAGCACACTCACAGTTTCAGGCGTCCTCTCGGCACACTCACAGTTTCAAGCGTCCTCGCAGCACACTCACAGTTTCAGGCGTCCTCACAGCACACTCACAGTTTCAGGCGTCCTCACAGCACACTCACAGTTTCAAGCGTCCTCACAGCACACTCACAGTTTCAAGCGTCCTCACAGCACAATCACAGTTTCAGGAGTCCTCACAGTTTCAGGCGTCCTCACAGCACACTCACAGTTTCAGGCGTCCTCAAGGCACACTCACAGTTTCAGGCGTCCTCACAGCACACTCACAGTTTCAGGCGTCCTCATAGCACACTCACAGTTTCAGGAGTCCTCACAGTTTCAGGCGTCCTCACAGCACACTCACAGTTTCAGGCGTCCTCACAGCACACTCACAGTTTCAGGCGTCCTCACTGCACACTCACAGTTTCAGGCGTCCTCACAGCACACTCACAGTTTCAAGCGTCCTCACAGCACACTCACAGTTTCAGGAGTCCTCACAGTTTCAGGCGTCCTCACAGCACACTCACAGTTTCAGGCGTCCTCAAGGCACACTCACAGTTTCAGGCGTCCTCACAGCACACTCACAGTTTCAGGCGTCCTCATAGCACACTCACAGTTTCAGGAGTCCTCACAGTTTCAGGCGTCCTCACAGCACACTCACAGTTTCAGGCGTCCTCACAGCACACTCACAGTTTCAGCCGTCCTCACTGCACACTCACAGTTTCAGGCGTCCTCACAGCACACTCACAGTTTCAGGCGTCCTCACAGCACACTCACAGTTTCAGGCGTCCTCACAGCAAACTCACAGTTTCAGGCGTCCTCACAGCACACTCACAGTTTCAAGCGTCCTCACAGCACACTCACAGTTTCAGGCGTCCTCACAGCACACTCACAGTTTCAAGCGTCCTCACAGCACACTCACAGTTTCAGGCGTCCTCACAGCACACTCACAGTTTCAGGCGTCCTCACAGCACACTCACAGTTTCAAGCGTCCTCACAGCACACTCACAGTTTCAGGTGTCCTCACAGCACACTCACAGTTTCAGGCGTCCTCACAGCACACTCACAGTTTCAGGCGTCCTCACAGCACACTCACAGTTTCAAGCGTCCTCACAGCACACTCACAGTTTCAGGTGTCCTCACAGCACACTCACAGTTTCAGGCGTCCTCACAGCACACTCATTTTCAAGCGTCCTCACAGCACACTCACAGTTTCAAGCGTCCTCACAGCACACTCACAGTTTCAGGCGTCCTCACAGCACACTCACAGTTTCAGGCGTCCTCACAGCACACTCAGAGTTTCAGGTGTCCTCACAGCACACTCACAGTTTCAGGCGTCCTCACAGCACACTCACAGTTTCAGGCGTCCTCTCAGCACACTCACAGTTTCAAGCGTCCTCGCAGCACACTCACAGTTTCAGGCGTCCTCACAGCACACTCACAGTTTCAGGCGTCCTCACAGCACACTCACAGTTTCAAGCGTCCTCACAGCACACTCACAGTTTCAAGCGTCCTCACAGCACAATCACAGTTTCAGGAGTCCTCACAGTTTCAGGCGTCCTCACAGCACACTCACAGTTTCAGGCGTCCTCAAGGCACACTCACAGTTTCAGGCGTCCTCACAGCACACTCACAGTTTCAGGCGTCCTCATAGCACACTCACAGTTTCAGGAGTCCTCACAGTTTCAGGCGTCCTCACAGCACACTCACAGTTTCAGGCGTCCTCACAGCACACTCACAGTTTCAGGCGTCCTCACTGCACACTCACAGTTTCAGGCGTCCTCACAGCACACTCACAGTTTCAAGCGTCCTCACAGCACACTCACAGTTTCAGGAGTCCTCACAGTTTCAGGCGTCCTCACAGCACACTCACAGTTTCAGGCGTCCTCAAGGCACACTCACAGTTTCAAGCGTCCTCGCAGCACACTCACAGTTTCAGGCGTCCTCACAGCACACTCACAGTTTCAGGCGTCCTCACAGCACACTCACAGTTTCAAGCGTCCTCACAGCACACTCACAGTTTCAAGCGTCCTCGCAGCACACTCACAGTTTCAGGCGTCCTCACAGCACACTCACAGTTTCAGGCGTCCTCACAGCACACTCACAGTTTCAAGCGTCCTCACAGCACACTCACAGTTTCAAGCGTCCTCACAGCACAATCACAGTTTCAGGAGTCCTCACAGTTTCAGGCGTCCTCACAGCACACTCACAGTTTCAGGCGTCCTCAAGGCACACTCACAGTTTCAGGCGTCCTCACAGCACACTCACAGTTTCAGGCGTCCTCATAGCACACTCACAGTTTCAGGAGTCCTCACAGTTTCAGGCGTCCTCACAGCACACTCACAGTTTCAGGCGTCCTCACAGCACACTCACAGTTTCAGGCGTCCTCACTGCACACTCACAGTTTCAGGCGTCCTCACAGCACACTCACAGTTTCAAGCGTCCTCACAGCACACTCACAGTTTCAGGAGTCCTCACAGTTTCAGGCGTCCTCACAGCACACTCACAGTTTCAGGCGTCCTCAAGGCACACTCACAGTTTCAGGCGTCCTCACAGCACACTAACAGTTTCAGGCGTCCTCATAGCACACTCAGAGTTTCAGGAGTCCTCACAGTTTCAGGCGTCCTCACAGCACACTCACAGTTTCAGGCGTCCTCACAGCACACTCACAGTTTCAGCCGTCCTCACTGCACACTCACAGTTTCAGGCGTCCTCACAGCACACTCACAGTTTCAGGCGTCCTCACAGCACACTCACAGTTTCAGGCGTCCTCACAGCACACTCACAGTTTCAGGCGTCCTCACAGCAAACTCACAGTTTCAGGCGTCCTCACAGCACACTCACAGTTTCAAGCGTCCTCACAGCACACTCACAGTTTCAGGCGTCCTCACAGCACACTCACAGTTTCAAGCGTCCTCACAGCACACTCACAGTTTCAGGCGTCCTCTAGGTACACTCACAGTTTCAGGCGTCCTCACAGCACACTCACAGTTTCAGGCGTCCTCACAGCACACTCACAGTTTCAGGCGTCCTCACAGCACACTCACAGTTTCAGGCGTCCTCACAGCACACTCACAGTTTCAAGCGTCCTCACAGCACACTCACAGTTTCAGGTGTCCTCACAGCACACTCACAGTTTCAGGCGTCCTCACAGCACACTCACAGTTTCAGGCGTCCTCACAGCACACTCACAGTTTCAGCCGTCCTCACAGCACACTCACAGTTTCAGGCCTCCTCACAGCACACTCACAGTTTCAGGCGTCCTCACAGCACGCTCACAGTTTCAGGCGTCCTCTAGGCACACTCACAGTTTCAGGCGTCCTCAAAGCACACTCACAGTTTCAGGCGTCCTCACAGCACACTCACAGTTTCAGCCGTCCTCACAGCACACTCACAGTTTCAGGCCTCCTCACAGCACACTCACAGTTTCAGGCGTCCTCACAGAACGCTCACAGTTTCAGGCGTCCTCTAGGCACACTCACAGTTTCAGGCGTCCTCAAAGCACACTCACAGTTTCAGGCGTCCTCATAGCACACTCACAGTTTCAGGCGTCCTCACAGTTTTAGGCGTCCTCACAGCACACTCACAGTTTCAGGAGTCCTCACAGTTTCAGGCTTCCTCACAGCACACTCACAGTTTCAGGCGTCCTCACAGCACACTCACAGTTTCAGCCGTCCTCACAGCACACTCACAGTTTCAGGCCTCCTCACAGCACACTCACAGTGTCAGGCGTCCTCTAGGCACACTCACAGTTTCAGGCGTCCTCAAAGCACACTCACAGTTTCAGGCGTCCTCACAGCACACTCACAGTTTCAAGCGTCCTCACAGCACACTCACAGTTTCAGGCGTCCTCACAGCACACTCACAGTGTCAGGCGTCCTCACAGCACACTCACAGTTTCAAGCGTCCTCACAGCACACTCACAGTTTCAGGCGTCCTCACAGCACACTCAGTTTCAAGCGTCCTCACAGCACACTCACAGTTTCAAGCGTCCTCACAGCACACTCACAGTTTCAGGCGTCCTCACAGCACACTCACAGTTTCAGGCGTCCTCACAGCACACTCAGAGTTTCAGGCCTCCTCACAGCACACTCACAGTTTCAGGCGTCCTCACAGCACACTCACAGTTTCAGGCGTCCTCACAGCACACTCACAGTTTCAGGCGTCCTCTCGGCACACTCACAGTTTCAAGCGTCCTCGCAGCACACTCACAGTTTCAGGCGTCCTCACAGCACACTCACAGTTTCAGGCGTCCTCACAGCACACTCACAGTTTCAAGCGTCCTCACAGCACACTCACAGTTTCAAGCGTCCTCACAGCACAATCACAGTTTCAGGAGTCCTCACAGTTTCAGGCGTCCTCACAGCACACTCACAGTTTCAGGCGTCCTCAAGGCACACTCACAGTTTCAGGCGTCCTCACAGCACACTCACAGTTTCAGGCGTCCTCATAGCACACTCACAGTTTCAGGAGTCCTCACAGTTTCAGGCGTCCTCACAGCACACTCACAGTTTCAGGCGTCCTCACAGCACACTCACAGTTTCAGGCGTCCTCACTGCACACTCACAGTTTCAGGCGTCCTCACAGCACACTCACAGTTTCAAGCGTCCTCACAGCACACTCACAGTTTCAGGAGTCCTCACAGTTTCAGGCGTCCTCACAGCACACTCACAGTTTCAGGCGTCCTCAAGGCACACTCACAGTTTCAGGCGTCCTCACAGCACACTCACAGTTTCAGGCGTCCTCATAGCACACTCACAGTTTCAGGAGTCCTCACAGTTTCAGGCGTCCTCACAGCACACTCACAGTTTCAGGCGTCCTCACAGCACACTCACAGTTTCAGCCGTCCTCACTGCACACTCACAGTTTCAGGCGTCCTCACAGCACACTCACAGTTTCAGGCGTCCTCACAGCACACTCACAGTTTCAGGCGTCCTCACAGCAAACTCACAGTTTCAGGCGTCCTCACAGCACACTCACAGTTTCAAGCGTCCTCACAGCACACTCACAGTTTCAGGCGTCCTCACAGCACACTCACAGTTTCAAGCGTCCTCACAGCACACTCACAGTTTCAGGCGTCCTCACAGCACACTCACAGTTTCAGGCGTCCTCACAGCACACTCACAGTTTCAAGCGTCCTCACAGCACACTCACAGTTTCAGGTGTCCTCACAGCACACTCACAGTTTCAGGCGTCCTCACAGCACACTCACAGTTTCAGGCGTCCTCACAGCACACTCACAGTTTCAAGCGTCCTCACAGCACACTCACAGTTTCAGGTGTCCTCACAGCACACTCACAGTTTCAGGCGTCCTCACAGCACACTCATTTTCAAGCGTCCTCACAGCACACTCACAGTTTCAAGCGTCCTCACAGCACACTCACAGTTTCAGGCGTCCTCACAGCACACTCACAGTTTCAGGCGTCCTCACAGCACACTCAGAGTTTCAGGTGTCCTCACAGCACACTCACAGTTTCAGGCGTCCTCACAGCACACTCACAGTTTCAGGCGTCCTCTCAGCACACTCACAGTTTCAAGCGTCCTCGCAGCACACTCACAGTTTCAGGCGTCCTCACAGCACACTCACAGTTTCAGGCGTCCTCACAGCACACTCACAGTTTCAAGCGTCCTCACAGCACACTCACAGTTTCAAGCGTCCTCACAGCACAATCACAGTTTCAGGAGTCCTCACAGTTTCAGGCGTCCTCACAGCACAATCACAGTTTCAGGCGTCCTCAAGGCACACTCACAGTTTCAGGCGTCCTCACAGCACACTCACAGTTTCAGGCGTCCTCATAGCACACTCACAGTTTCAGGAGTCCTCACAGTTTCAGGCGTCCTCACAGCACACTCACATTTTCAGGCGTCCTCACAGCACACTCACAGTTTCAGGCGTCCTCACTGCACACTCACAGTTTCAGGCGTCCTCACAGCACACTCACAGTTTCAAGCGTCCTCACAGCACACTCACAGTTTCAGGAGTCCTCACAGTTTCAGGCGTCCTCACAGCACACTCACAGTTTCAGGCGTCCTCAAGGCACACTCACAGTTTCAGGCGTCCTCACAGCACACTCACAGTTTCAGGCGTCCTCATAGCACACTCAGAGTTTCAGGAGTCCTCACAGTTTCAGGCGTCCTCACAGCACACTCACAGTTTCAGGCGTCCTCACAGCACACTCACAGTTTCAGCCGTCCTCACTGCACACTCACAGTTTCAGGCGTCCTCACAGCACACTCACAGTTTCAGGCGTCCTCACAGCACACTCACAGTTTCAGGCGTCCTCACAGCACACTCACAGTTTCAGGCGTCCTCACAGCAAACTCACAGTTTCAGGCGTCCTCACAGCACACTCACAGTTTCAAGCGTCCTCACAGCACACTCACAGTTTCAGGCGTCCTCACAGCACACTCACAGTTTCAAGCGTCCTCACAGCACACTCACAGTTTCAGGCGTCCTCACAGCACACTCACAGTTTCAGGCGTCCTCACAGCACACTCACAGTTTCAAGCGTCCTCACAGCACACTCACAGTTTCAGGTGTCCTCACAGCACACTCACAGTTTCAGGCGTCCTCACAGCACACTCACAGTTTCAGGCGTCCTCACAGCACACTCACAGTTTCAGCCGTCCTCACAGCACACTCACAGTTTCAGGCCTCCTCACAGCACACTCACAGTTTCAGGCGTCCTCACAGCACGCTCACAGTTTCAGGCGTCCTCTAGGTACACTCACAGTTTCAGGCGTCCTCAAAGCACACTCACAGTTTCAGGCGTCCTCACAGCACACTCACAGTTTCAGCCGTCCTCACAGCACACTCACAGTTTCAGGCCTCCTCACAGCACACTCACAGTTTCAGGCGTCCTCACAGCACGCTCACAGTTTCAGGCGTCCTCTAGGCACACTCACAGTTTCAGGCGTCCTCAAAGCACACTCACAGTTTCAGGCGTCCTCATAGCACACTCACAGTTTCAGGCGTCCTCACAGTTTCAGGCGTCCTCACAGCACACTCACAGTTTCAAGCGTCCTCACAGCACACTCACAGTTTCAGGAGTCCTCACAGTTTCAGGCGTCCTCACACAACACTCACAGTTTCAGGCGTCCTCACAGCACACTCAGTTTCAGCCGTCCTCACAGCACACTCACAGTTTCAGGCCTCCTCACAGCACACTCACAGTGTCAGGCGTCCTCTAGGCACACTCACAGTTTCAGGCGTCCTCAAAGCACACTCACAGTTTCAGGCGTCCTCACAGCACACTCACAGTTTCAAGCGTCCTCAAGGCACACTCACAGTTTCAGGAGTCCTCACAGTTTCAGGCGTCCTCACAGCACACTCACAGTTTCAGGCGTCCTCACAGCACACTCACAGTTTCAGCCGTCCTCACAGCACACTCACAGTTTCAGGCGTCCTCACAGCACGCTCACAGTGTCAGGCGTCCTCTAGGCACACTCACAGTTTCAGGCGTCCTCAAAGCACACTCACAGTTTCAGGCGTCCTCATAGCACACTCACAGTTTCAGGCGTCCTCACAGTTTCAGGCGTCCTCACAGCACACTCACAGTTTCCAGCGTCCTCACAGCACACTCACAGTTTCAGGCGTCCTCACAGCACACTCACAGTTTCAAGCGTCCTCGCAGCACACTCACAGTTTCAGGCGTCCTCACAGCACACTCACAGTTTCAGGCGTCCTCACAGCACACTCACAGTTTCAAGCGTCCTCACAGCACACTCACAGTTTCAAGCGTCCTCACAGCACAATCACAGTTTCAGGAGTCCTCACAGTTTCAGGCGTCCTCACAGCACACTCACAGTTTCAGGCGTCCTCAAGGCACACTCACAGTTTCAGGCGTCCTCACAGCACACTCACAGTTTCAGGCGTCCTCATAGCACACTCACAGTTTCAGGCATCCTCACAGCACATTCACAGTTTCAGGCGTCCTCACTGCACACTCACAGTTTCAGGCGTCCTCACAGCACACTCACAGTTTCAGGCGTCCTCACAGCACACTCACAGTTTCAAGCGTCCTCACAGCACACTCACAGTTTCAGGAGTACTCACAGTTTCAGGCGTCCTCACAGCACACTCACAGTTTCAGGCATCCTCACAGCACACTCACAGTTTCAGGCGTCCTCACTGCACACTCACAGTTTCAGGCGTCCTCACAGCACACTCACAGTTTCAGGCGTCCTCAAAGCACACTCACAGTTTCAAGCGTCCTCACAGCACACTCACAGTTTCAGGAGTCCTCACAGTTTCAGGCGTCCTCACAGCACACTCACAGTTTCAGGCGTCCTCAAGGCACACTCACAGTTTCAGGCGTCCTCACAGCACACTCACAGTTTCAGGCGTCCTCATAGCACACTCACAGTTTCAGGAGTCCTCACAGTTTCAGGCGTCCTCACAGCACACTCACAGTTTCAGGCGTCCTCACAGCACACTCACAGTTTCAGGCGTCCTCACTGCACACTCACAGTTTCAGGCGTCCTCACAGCACACTCACAGTTTCAGGCGTCCTCACAGCGCACTCACAGTTTCAGGCGTCCTCAAAGCACACTCAGTTTCAGGCGTCCTCACAGCAAACTCACAGTTTCAGGCGTCCTCACAGCACACTCACAGTTTCAAGCGTCCTCACAGCACACTCACAGTTTCAGGCGTCCTCACAGCACACTCACAGTTTCAAGCGTCCTCACAGCACACTCACAGTTTCAAGCATCCTCACAGCACACTCACAGTTTCAGGCGTCCTCACAGCACACTCACAGTTTCAAGCGTCCTCACAGCACACTCACAGTTTCAGGCGTCCTCACAGCACACTCACAGTTTCAGGCGTCCTCACAGCACACTCACAGTTTCAGGCGTCCTCACAGCACACTCACAGTTTCAAGCGTCCTCACAGCACACTCACAGTTTCAGCCGTCCTCACAGCACACTCACAGTTTCAGGCCTCCTCACAGCACACTCACAGTTTCAGGCGTCCTCACACCACGCTCACAGTTTCAGGCGTCCTCTAGGCACACTCAGAGTTTCAGGCGTCCTCAAAGCACACTCACAGTTTCAGGCGTCCTCATAGCACACTCACAGTTTCAGGCGTCCTCACAGTTTCAGGCGTCCTCACAGCACACTCACAGTTTCAGGCATCCTAAAAAGCACACTCACAGTTTCAGGCGTCCTCACAGCACACTCACAGTTTCAGGCGTCCTCACAGCACACTCACAGTTTCAGGCGTCCTCACAGCACACTCACAGTGTCAGGCGTCCTCTAAGCACACTCACAGTTTCAAGCGTCCTCACAGCACAGTCACAGTTTCAGGCGTCCTCACAGCACACTCACAGTTTCAAGCGTCCTCGCAGCACACTCACAGTTTCAGGCGTCCTCACAGCACACTCACAGTTTCAGGCGTCCTCACAGCACACTCACAGTTTCAAGCGTCCTCACAGCACACTCACAGTTTCAAGCGTCCTCACAGCACAATCACAGTTTCAGGAGTCCTCACAGTTTCAGGCGTCCTCACAGCACACTCACAGTTTCAGGCGTCCTCAAGGCACACTCACAGTTTCAGGCGTCCTCACAGCACACTCACAGTTTCAGGCGTCCTCATAGCACACTCACAGTTTCAGGCGTCCTCACAGCACACTCACAGTTTCAGGCGTCCTCACTGCACACTCACAGTTTCAGGCGTCCTCACAGCACACTCACAGTTTCAGGCGTCCTCACAGCACACTCACAGTTTCAAGCGTCCTCACAGCACACTCACAGTTTCAGGAGTACTCACAGTTTCAGGCGTCCTCACAGCACACTCA
Organism: Eucyclogobius newberryi; assembly: GCF_026437365.1. NCBI lineage: Eukaryota > Metazoa > Chordata > Actinopteri > Gobiiformes > Gobiidae > Eucyclogobius > Eucyclogobius newberryi. The sequence continues at coordinate 51,232,546 of NW_027315834.1, forward strand.
CAGTTTCAGGCATCCTCACAGCACACTCACAGTTTCAGGCGTCCTCACTGCACACTCACAGTTTCAGGCGTCCTCACAGCACACTCACAGTTTCAGGCGTCCTCAAAGCACACTCACAGTTTCAAGCGTCCTCACAGCACACTCACAGTTTCAGGAGTCCTCACAGTTTCAGGCGTCCTCACAGCACACTCACAGTTTCAGGCGTCCTCAAGGCACACTCACAGTTTCAGGCGTCCTCACAGCACACTCACAGTTTCAGGCGTCCTCATAGCACACTCACAGTTTCAGGAGTCCTCACAGTTTCAGGCGTCCTCACAGCACACTCACAGTTTCAGGCGTCCTCACAGCACACTCACAGTTTCAGGCGTCCTCACTGCACACTCACAGTTTCAGGCGTCCTCACAGCACACTCACAGTTTCAGGCGTCCTCACAGCGCACTCACAGTTTCAGGCGTCCTCAAAGCACACTCACAGTTTCAGGCGTCCTCACAGCAAACTCACAGTTTCAGGCGTCCTCACAGCACACTCACAGTTTCAAGCGTCCTCACAGCACACTCACAGTTTCAGGCGTCCTCACAGCACACTCACAGTTTCAAGCGTCCTCACAGCACACTCACAGTTTCAAGCGTCCTCACAGCACACTCACAGTTTCAGGCGTCCTCACAGCACACTCACAGTTTCAAGCGTCCTCACAGCACACTCACAGTTTCAGGCGTCCTCACAGCACACTCACAGTTTCAGGCGTCCTCACAGCACACTCACAGTTTCAGGCGTCCTCACAGCACACTCACAGTTTCAAGCGTCCTCACAGCACACTCACAGTTTCAGCCGTCCTCACAGCACACTCACAGTTTCAGGCCTCCTCACAGCACACTCACAGTTTCAGGCGTCCTCACACCACGCTCACAGTTTCAGGCGTCCTCTAGGCACACTCAGAGTTTCAGGCGTCCTCAAAGCACACTCACAGTTTCAGGCGTCCTCATAGCACACTCACAGTTTCAGGCGTCCTCACAGTTTCAGGCGTCCTCACAGCACACTCACAGTTTCAGGCATCCTAAAAAGCACACTCACAGTTTCAGGCGTCCTCACAGCACACTCACAGTTTCAGGCGTCCTCACAGCACACTCACAGCTTCAGGCGTCCTCACAGCACACTCACAGTGTCAGGCGTCCTCACAGCACACTCACAGTTTCAAGTGTCCTCACAGCACACTCACAGTTTCAGGCGTCCTCACAGCACACTCACAGTTTCAAGCGTCCTCACAGCACACTCACAGTTTCAAGCGTCCTCACAGCACACTCACAGTTTCAGGCGTCCTCACAGCACACTCACAGTTTCAAGCGTCCTCACAGCACACTCACAGTTTCAAGCGTCCTCACTGCACACTCACAGTTTCAGGCGTCCTCGAAGCACACTCACAGTTTCAGGCGTCCTCACAGCACACTCACACTTTCAGGTGTCCTCACAGCACACTCACAGTTTCAGGCGTCCTCACAGCACACTCACAGTTTCAGGCGTCCTCACAGCACACTCACAGTTTCAAGCGTCCTCGCAGCACACTCACAGTTTCAGGCATCCTCACAGCACACTCACAGTTTCAGGCGTCCTCACAGCACACTCACAGTTTCAAGCGTCCTCACAGCACACTCACAGTTTCAAGCGTCCTCACAGCACACTCACAGTTTCAGGCGTCCTCAAGGCACACTCACAGTTTCAGGCGTCCTCACAGCACACTCACAGTTTCAGGCGTCCTCATAGCACACTCACAGTTTCAGGAGTCCTCACAGTTTCAGGCGTCCTCACAGCACACTCACAGTTTCAGGCGTCCTCACAGCACACTCACAGTTTCAGGCGTCCTCACTGCACACTCACAGTTTCAGGCGTCCTCAGAGCACACTCACAGTTTCAGGCGTCCTCACAGCACACTCACAGTTTCAAGCGTCCTCACAGCACACTCACAGTTTCAGGAGTCCTCACAGTTTCAGGCGTCCTCACAGCACACTCACAGTTTCAGGCATCCTCACAGCACACTCACAGTTTCAGGCGTCCTCACTGCACACTCACAGTTTCAGGCGTCCTCACAGCACACTCACAGTTTCAGGCGTCCTCAAAGCACACTCACAGTTTCAAGCGTCCTCACAGCACACTCACAGTTTCAGGAGTCCTCACAGTTTCAGGCGTCCTCACAGCACACTCACAGTTTCAGGCGTCCTCAAGGCACACTCACAGTTTCAGGCGTCCTCACAGCACACTCACAGTTTCAGGCGTCCTCATAGCACACTCACAGTTTCAGGAGTCCTCACAGTTTCAGGCGTCCTCACAGCACACTCACAGTTTCAGGCGTCCTCACAGCACACTCACAGTTTCAGGCGTCCTCACTGCACACTCACAGTTTCAGGCGTCCTCACAGCACACTCACAGTTTCAGGCGTCCTCACAGCACACTCACAGTTTCAGGCGTCCTCACAGCACACTCACAGTTTCAGGCGTCCTCACAGCAAACTCACAGTTTCAGGCGTCCTCACAGCACACTCACAGTTTCAAGCGTCCTCACAGCACACTCACAGTTTCAGGCGTCCTCACAGCACACTCACAGTTTCAAGCGTCCTCACAGCACACTCACAGTTTCAAGCGTCCTCACAGCACACTCACAGTTTCAGGCGTCCTCACAGCACACTCACAGTTTCAAGCGTCCTCACAGCACACTCACAGTTTCAGGTGTCCTCACAGCACACTCACAGTTTCAGGCGTCCTCACAGCACACTCACAGTTTCAGGCGTCCTCACAGCACACTCACAGTTTCAAGCGTCCTCACAGCACACTCACAGTTTCAGCCGTCCTCACAGCACACTCACAGTTTCAGGCCTCCTCACAGCACACTCACAGTTTCAGGCGTCCTCACAGCACGCTCACAGTTTCAGGCGTCCTCTAGGCACACTCAGAGTTTCAGGCGTCCTCAAAGCACACTCACAGTTTCAGGCATCCTCATAGCACACTCACAGTTTCAGGCGTCCTCACAGTTTCAGGCGTCCTCACAGCACACTCACAGTTTCAGGCATCCTAAAAAGCACAGTCACAGTTTCAGGCGTCCTCACAGCACACTCACAGTTTCAGGCGTCCTCACAGCACACTCACAGTTTCAGGCGTCCTCACAGCACACTCACAGTGTCAGGCGTCCTCACAGCACACTCACAGTTTCAAGCGTCCTCACAGCACACTCACAGTTTCAGGCGTCCTCACAGCACACTCACAGTTTCAAGCGTCCTCACAGCACACTCACAGTTTCAGGAGTCCTCACAGTTTCAGGCGTCCTCACAGCACACTCACAGTTTCAGGCGTCCTCAAGGCACACTCACAGTTTCAGGCGTCCTCACAGCACACTCACAGTTTCAGGCGTCCTCACAGCACACTCACAGTTTCAAGCGTCCTCACAGCACACTCACAGTTTCAGCCGTCCTCACAGCACACTCACAGTTTCAGGCCTCCTCACAGCACACTCACAGTTTCAGGCGTCCTCACAGCACGCTCACAGTTTCAGGCGTCCTCTAGGCACACTCAGAGTTTCAGGCGTCCTCAAAGCACACTCACAGTTTCAGGCGTCCTCATAGCACACTCACAGTTTCAGGCGTCCTCACAGTTTCAGGCGTCCTCACAGCACACTCACAGTTTCAGGCATCCTAAAAAGCACACTCACAGTTTCAGGCGTCCTCACAGCACACTCACAGTTTCAGGCGTCCTCACAGCACACTCACAGTTTCAGGCGTCCTCACAGCACACTCACAGTGTCAGGCGTCCTCACAGCACACTCACAGTTTCAAGCGTCCTCACAGCACACTCACAGTTTCAGGCGTCCTCACAGCACACTCACAGTTTCAAGCGTCCTCACAGCACACTCACAGTTTCAAGCGTCCTCACAGCACACTCACAGTTTCAGGCGTCCTCACAGCACACTCACAGTTTCAGGCGTCCTCATAGCACACTCACAGTTTCAGGAGTCCTCACAGTTTCAGGCGTCCTCACAGCACACTCACAGTTTCAGGCGTCCTCACAGCACACTCACAGTTTCAGGCGTCCTCACTGCACACTCACAGTTTCAGGCGTCCTCACAGCACACTCACAGTTTCAGGCGTCCTCACAGCACACTCACAGTTTCAAGCGTCCTCACAGCACACTCACAGTTTCAGGAGTCCTCACAGTTTCAGGCGTCCTCACAGCACACTCACAGTTTCAGGCGTCCTTATAGCACACTCACAGTTTCAGGAGTCCTCACAGTTTCAGGCGTCCTCACAGCACACTCACAGTTTCAGGCGTCCTCACAGCACACTCACAGTTTCAGGCGTCCTCACTGCACACTCACAGTTTCAGGCGTCCTCACAGCACACTCACAGTTTCAGGCGTCCTCACAGCACACTCACAGTTTCAAGCGTCCTCACAGCACACTCACAGTTTCAGGAGTCCTCACAGTTTCAGGCGTCCTCACAGCACACTCACAGTTTCAGGCGTCCTCACAACACACTCACACACAGTTTCAGGCGTCCTCACAGCACACTCACAGTTTCAGGCGTCTTCACAGCACACTCACAGTTTCAAGCGTCCTCGCAGCACACTCACAGTTTCAGGCGTCCTCACACCACACTCACAGTTTCAGGCGTCCTCACAGCACACTCACAGTTTCAAGCGTCCTCACAGCACACTCACAGTTTCAAGCGTCCTCACAGCACACTCACAGTTTCAGGAGTCCTCACAGTTTCAGGCGTCCTCACAGCACACTCACAGTTTCAGGCGTCCTCAAGGCACACTCACAGTTTCAGGCGTCCTCACAGCACACTCACAGTTTCAGGCGTCCTCATAGCACACTCACAGTTTCAGGAGTCCTCACAGTTTCAGGCGTCCTCACAGCACACTCACAGTTTCAGGCGTCCTCACAGCACACTCACAGTTTCAGGCGTCCTCACAGCACACTCACAGTTTCAGGCGTCCTCACAGCACACTCACAGTTTCAGGCGTCCTCACAGCACACTCACAGTTTCAAGCGTCCTCACAGCACACTCACAGTTTCAGGCGTCCTCACAGCACACTCACAGTTTCAGGCGTCCTCACAGCACACTCACAGTTTCAGGCGTCCTCACAGCACACTCACAGTTTCAAGCGTCCTCACAGCACACTCACAGTTTCAGCCGTCCTCACTGCACACTCACAGTTTCAGGCCTCCTCACAGCACACTCACAGTTTCAGGCCTCCTCACGGCACACTCACAGTTTCAGGCGTCCTCACACCACGCTCACAGTTTCAGGCGTCCTCTAGGCACACTCAGAGTTTCAGGCGTCCTCAAAGCACACTCACAGTTTCAGGCGTCCTCATAGCACACTCACAGTTTCAGGCGTCCTCACAGTTTCAGGCGTCCTCACAGCACACTCACAGTTTCAGGCATCCTAAAAAGCACACTCACAGTTTCAGGCGTCCTCACAGCACACTCACAGTTTCAGGCGTCCTCACAGCACACTCACAGTTTCAGGCGTCCTCACAGCACACTCACAGTGTCAGGCGTCCTCACAGCACACTCACAGTTTCAAGCGTCCTCACAGCACACTCACAGTTTCAGGCGTCCTCACAGCACACTCACAGTTTCAAGCGTCCTCACAGCACACTCACAGTTTCAAGCGTCCTCACAGCACACTCACAGTTTCAGGCGTCCTCACAGCACACTCACAGTTTCAAGCGTCCTCACAGCACACTCACAGTTTCAAGCGTCCTCACTGCACACTCACAGTTTCAGGCGTCCTCGAAGCACACTCACAGTTTCAGGCGTCCTCACAGCACACTCACAGTTTCAGGCGTCCTCACAGCACACTCACAGTTTCAAGCGTCCTCGCAGCACACTCACAGTTTCAGGCGTCCTCACAGCACACTCATAGTTTCAGGCGTCCTCACAGCACACTCACAGTTTCAAGCGTCCTCACAGCACACTCACAGTTTCAAGCGTCCTCACAGCACAATCACAGTTTCAGGAGTCCTCACAGTTTCAGGCGTCCTCACAGCACACTCACAGTTTCAGGCATCCTAAAAAGCACAGTCACAGTTTCAGGCGTCCTCACAGCACACTCACAGTTTCAGGCGTCCTCACAGCACACTCACAGTTTCAGGCGTCCTCACAGCACACTCACAGTGTCAGGCGTCCTCACAGCACACTCACAGTTTCAAGCGTCCTCACAGCACACTCACAGTTTCAGGAGTCCTCACAGCACACTCACAGTTTCAAGCGTCCTCACAGCACACTCACAGTTTCAGGAGTCCTCACAGTTTCAGGCGTCCTCACAGCACACTCACAGTTTCAGGCGTCCTCAAGGCACACTCACAGTTTCAGGCGTCCTCACAGCACACTCACAGTTTCAGGCGTCCTCACAGCACACTCACAGTTTCAAGCGTCCTCACAGCACACTCACAGTTTCAGCCGTCCTCACAGCACACTCACAGTTTCAGGCCTCCTCACAGCACACTCACAGTTTCAGGCGTCCTCACAGCACGCTCACAGTTTCAGGCGTCCTCTAGGCACACTCAGAGTTTCAGGCGTCCTCAAAGCACACTCACAGTTTCAGGCGTCCTCATAGCACACTCACAGTTTCAGGCGTCCTCACAGTTTCAGGCGTCCTCACAGCACACTCACAGTGTCAGGCGTCCTCACAGCACACTCACAGTTTCAAGCGTCCTCACAGCACACTCACAGTTTCAGGCGTCCTCACAGCACACTCACAGTTTCAAGCGTCCTCACAGCACACTCACAGTTTCAAGCGTCCTCACAGCACACTCACAGTTTCAGGCGTCCTCACAGCACACTCACAGTTTCAAGCGTCCTCACAGCACACTCACAGTTTCAAGCGTCCTCACTGCACACTCACAGTTTCAGGCGTCCTCGAAGCACACTCACAGTTTCAGGCGTCCTCACAGCACACTCACAGTTTCAGGTGTCCTCACAGCACACTCACAGTTTCAGGCGTCCTCACAGCACACTCACAGTTTCAGGCGTCCTCACAGCACACTCACAGTTTCAAGCGTCCTCGCAGCACACTCACAGTTTCAGGCGTCCTCACAGCACACTCATAGTTTCAGGCGTCCTCACAGCACACTCACAGTTTCAAGCGTCCTCACAGCACACTCACAGTTTCAAGCGTCCTCACAGCACAATCACAGTTTCAGGAGTCCTCACAGTTTCAGGCGTCCTCACAGCACACTCACAGTTTCAGGCATCCTAAAAAGCACAGTCACAGTTTCAGGCGTCCTCACAGCACACTCACAGTTTCAGGCGTCCTCACAGCACACTCACAGTTTCAGGCGTCCTCACAGCACACTCACAGTGTCAGGCGTCCTCACAGCACACTCACAGTTTCAAGCGTCCTCACAGCACACTCACAGTTTCAGGAGTCCTCACAGCACACTCACAGTTTCAAGCGTCCTCACAGCACACTCACAGTTTCAGGAGTCCTCACAGTTTCAGGCGTCCTCACAGCACACTCACAGTTTCAGGCGTCCTCAAGGCACACTCACAGTTTCAGGCGTCCTCACAGCACACTCACAGTTTCAGGCGTCCTCACAGCACACTCACAGTTTCAAGCGTCCTCACAGCACACTCACAGTTTCAGCCGTCCTCACAGCACACTCACAGTTTCAGGCCTCCTCACAGCACACTCACAGTTTCAGGCGTCCTCACAGCACGCTCACAGTTTCAGGCGTCCTCTAGGCACACTCAGAGTTTCAGGCGTCCTCAAAGCACACTCACAGTTTCAGGCGTCCTCATAGCACACTCACAGTTTCAGGCGTCCTCACAGTTTCAGGCGTCCTCACAGCACACTCACAGTTTCAGGCATCCTAAAAAGCACACTCACAGTTTCAGGCGTCCTCACAGCACACTCACAGTTTCAGGCGTCCTCACAGCACACTCACAGTTTCAGGCGTCCTCACAGCACACTCACAGTGTCAGGCGTCCTCACAGCACACTCACAGTTTCAAGCGTCCTCACAGCACACTCACAGTTTCAGGCGTCCTCACAGCACACTCACAGTTTCAAGCGTCCTCACAGCACACTCACAGTTTCAAGCGTCCTCACAGCACACTCACAGTTTCAGGCGTCCTCACAGCACACTCACAGTTTCAGGCGTCCTCATAGCACACTCACAGTTTCAGGAGTCCTCATAGTTTCAGGCGTCCTCACAGCACACTCACAGTTTCAGGCGTCCTCACAGCACACTCACAGTTTCAGGCGTCCTCACTGCACACTCACAGTTTCAGGCGTCCTCACAGCACACTCACAGTTTCAGGCGTCCTCACAGCACACTCACAGTTTCAAGCGTCCTCACAGCACACTCACAGTTTCAGGAGTCCTCACAGTTTCAGGCGTCCTCACAGCACACTCACAGTTTCAGGCGTCCTTATAGCACACTCACAGTTTCAGGAGTCCTCACAGTTTCAGGCGTCCTCACAGCACACTCACAGTTTCAGGCGTCCTCACAGCACACTCACAGTTTCAGGCGTCCTCACTGCACACTCACAGTTTCAGGCGTCCTCACAGCACACTCACAGTTTCAGGCGTCCTCACAGCACACTCACAGTTTCAAGCGTCCTCACAGCACACTCGGAGTTTCAGGAGTCCTCACAGTTTCAGGCGTCCTCACAGCACACTCACAGTTTCAGGCGTCCTCACAGCACACTCACACACAGTTTCAGGTGTCCTCACAGCACACTCACAGTTTCAGGCGTCTTCACAGCACACTCACAGTTTCAAGCGTCCTCGCAGCACACTCACAGTTTCAGGCGTTCTCACACCACACTCACAGTTTCAGGCGTCCTCACAGCACACTCACAGTTTCAAGCGTCCTCACAGCACACTCACAGTTTCAAGCGTCCTCACAGCACACTCACAGTTTCAGGAGTCCTCACAGTTTCAGGCGTCCTCACAGCACACTCACAGTTTCAGGCGTCCTCATAGCACACTCACAGTTTCAGGAGTCCTCACAGTTTCAGGCGTCCTCACAGCACACTCACAGTTTCAGGCGTCCTCACAGCACACTCACAGTTTCAGGCGTCCTCACAGCACACTCACAGTTTCAGGCGTCCTCACAGCACACTCACAGTTTCAGGCGTCCTCACAGCACACTCACAGTTTCAAGCGTCCTCACAGCACACTCACAGTTTCAGGTGTCCTCACAGCACACTCACAGTTTCAGGCGTCCTCACAGCACACTCACAGTTTCAGGCGTCCTCACAGCACACTCACAGTTTCAAGCGTCCTCACAGCACACTCACAGTTTCAGCCGTCCTCACTGCACACTCACAGTTTCAGGCCTCCTCACAGCACACTCACAGTTTCAGGCCTCCTCACGGCACACTCACAGTTTCAGGCGTCCTCACACCACGCTCACAGTTTCAGGCGTCCTCTAGGCACACTCAGAGTTTCAGGCGTCCTCAAAGCACACTCACAGTTTCAGGCGTCCTCATAGCACACTCACAGTTTCAGGCGTCCTCACAGTTTCAGGCGTCCTCACAGCACACTCACAGTTTCAGGCATCCTAAAAAGCACACTCACAGTTTCAGGCGTCCTCACAGCACACTCACAGTTTCAGGCGTCCTCACAGCACACTCACAGTTTCAGGCGTCCTCACAGCACACTCACAGTGTCAGGCGTCCTCACAGCACACTCACAGTTTCAAGCGTCCTCACAGCACACTCACAGTTTCAGGCGTCCTCACAGCACACTCACAGTTTCAAGCGTCCTCACAGCACACTCACAGTTTCAAGCGTCCTCACAGCACACTCACAGTTTCAGGCGTCCTCACAGCACACTCACAGTTTCAAGCGTCCTCACAGCACACTCACAGTTTCAAGCGTCCTCACTGCACACTCACAGTTTCAGGCGTCCTCGAAGCACACTCACAGTTTCAGGCGTCCTCACAGCACACTCACAGTTTCAGGTGTCCTCACAGCACACTCACAGTTTCAGGCGTCCTCACAGCACACTCACAGTTTCAGGCGTCCTCACAGCACACTCACAGTTTCAAGCGTCCTCGCAGCACACTCACAGTTTCAGGCGTCCTCACAGCACACTCACAGTTTCAGGCGTCCTCACAGCACACTCACAGTTTCAAGCGTCCTCACAGCACACTCACAGTTTCAAGCGTCCTCACAGCACAATCACAGTTTCAGGAGTCCTCACAGTTTCAGGCGTCCTCACAGCACACTCACAGTTTCAGGCGTCCTCAAGGCACACTCAGAGTTTCAGGCGTCCTCACAGCACACTCACAGTTTCAGGCGTCCTCATAGCACACTCACAGTTTCAGGAGTCCTCACTGTTTCAGGCGTCCTCACAGCACACTCACAGTTTCAGGCGTCCTCACAGCACACTCACAGTTTCAGGCGTCCTCACTGCACACTCACAGTTTCAGGCGTCCTCACAGCACACTCACAGTTTCAGGCGTCCTCACAGCACACTCACAGTTTCAAGCGTCCTCACAGCACACTCACAGTTTCAGGAGTCCTCACAGTTTCAGGCGTCCTCACAGCACACTCACAGTTTCAGGCATCCTCACAGCACACTCACAGTTTCAGGCGTCCTCACTGCACACTCACAGTTTCAGGCGTCCTCACAGCACACTCACAGTTTCAGGCGTCCTCAAAGCACACTCACAGTTTCAAGCGTCCTCACAGCACACTCACAGTTTCAGGAGTCCTCACAGTTTCAGGCGTCCTCACAGCACACTCACAGTTTCAGGCGTCCTCAAGGCACACTCACAGTTTCAGGCGTCCTCACAGCACACTCACAGTTTCAGGCGTCCTCATAGCACACTCACAGTTTCAGGAGTCCTCACAGTTTCAGGCGTCCTCACAGCACACTCACAGTTTCAGGCGTCCTCACAGCACACTCACAGTTTCAGGCGTCCTCACTGCACACTCACAGTTTCAGGCGTCCTCACAGCACACTCACAGTTTCAGGCGTCCTCACAGCACACTCACAGTTTCAGGCGTCCTCACAGCACACTCACAGTTTCAGGCGTCCTCACAGCAAACTCACAGTTTCAGGCGTCCTCACAGCACACTCACAGTTTCAAGCGTCCTCACAGCACACTCACAGTTTCAGGCGTCCTCACAGCACACTCACAGTTTCAAGCGTCCTCACAGCACACTCACAGTTTCAAGCGTCCTCACAGCACACTCACAGTTTCAGGCGTCCTCACAGCACACTCACAGTTTCAAGCGTCCTCACAGCACACTCACAGTTTCAGGTGTCCTCACAGCACACTCACAGTTTCAGGCGTCCTCACAGCACACTCACAGTTTCAGGCGTCCTCACAGCACACTCACAGTTTCAAGCGTCCTCACAGCACACTCACAGTTTCAGCCGTCCTCACAGCACACTCACAGTTTCAGGCCTCCTCACAGCACACTCACAGTTTCAGGCGTCCTCACAGCACGCTCACAGTTTCAGGCGTCCTCTAGGCACACTCAGAGTTTCAGGCGTCCTCAAAGCACACTCACAGTTTCAGGCGTCCTCATAGCACACTCACAGTTTCAGGCGTCCTCACAGTTTCAGGCGTCCTCACAGCACACTCACAGTTTCAGGCATTCTAAAAAGCACACTCACAGTTTCAGGCGTCCTCACAGCACACTCACAGTTTCAGGCGTCCTCACAGCACACTCACAGTTTCAGGCGTCCTCACAGCACACTCACAGTGTCAGGCGTCCTCACAGCACACTCACAGTTTCAAGCGTCCTCACAGCACACTCACAGTTTCAGGCGTCCTCACAGCACACTCACAGTTTCAAGCGTCCTCACAGCACACTCACAGTTTCAAGCGTCCTCACAGCACACTCACAGTTTCAGGCGTCCTCACAGCACACTCACAGTTTCAGGCGTCCTCATAGCACACTCACAGTTTCAGGAGTCCTCACAGTTTCAGGCGTCCTCACAGCACACTCACAGTTTCAGGCGTCCTCACAGCACACTCACAGTTTCAGGCGTCCTCACTGCACACTCACAGTTTCAGGCGTCCTCACAGCACACTCACAGTTTCAGGCGTCCTCACAGCACACTCACAGTTTCAAGCGTCCTCACAGCACACTCACAGTTTCAGGAGTCCTCACAGTTTCAGGCGTCCTCACAGCACACTCACAGTTTCAGGCGTCCTCATAGCACACTCACAGTTTCAGGAGTCCTCACAGTTTCAGGCGTCCTCACAGCACACTCACAGTTTCAGGCGTCCTCACAGCACACTCACAGTTTCAGGCGTCCTCACTGCACACTCACAGTTTCAGGCGTCCTCACAGCACACTCACAGTTTCAGGCGTCCTCACAGCACACTCACAGTTTCAAGCGTCCTCACAGCACACTCACAGTTTCAGGAGTCTTCACAGTTTCAGGCGTCCTCACAGCAAACTCACAGTTTCAGGCGTCCTCACAGCACACTCACACACAGTTTCAGGCGTCCTCACAGCACACTCACAATTTCAGGCGTCCTCACAGCACACTCACAGTTTCAAGCGTCCTCGCAGCACACTCACAGTTTCAGGCGTCCTCACACCACACTCACAGTTTCAGGCGTCCTCACAGCACACTCACAGTTTCAAGCGTCCTCACAGCACACTCACAGTTTCAAGCGTCCTCACAGCACACTCACAGTTTCAGGAGTCCTCACAGTTTCAGGCGTCCTCACAGCACACTCACAGTTTCAGGCGTCCTCAAGGAACACTCACAGTTTCAGGCGTCCTCACAGCACACTCACAGTTTCAGGCGTCCTCACAGCACACTCACAGTTTCAAGCGTCCTCACAGCACACTCACAGTTTCAGCCGTCCTCACAGCACACTCACAGTTTCAGGCCTCCTCACAGCACACTCACAGTTTCAGGCGTCCTCACAGCACGCTCACAGTTTCAGGCGTCCTCTAGGCACACTCAGAGTTTCAGGCGTCCTCAAAGCACACTCACAGTTTCAGGCGTCCTCATAGCACACTCACAGTTTCAGGCGTCCTCACAGTTTTAGGCGTCCTCACAGCACACTCACAGTTTCAGGAATCCTAAAAAGCACACTCACAGTTTCAGGCGTCCTCACAGCACACTCACAGTTTCAGGCGTCCTCACAGCACACTCACAGTTTCAGGCGTCCTCACAGCACACTCACAGTGTCAGGCGTCCTCACAGCACACTCACAGTTTCAAGCGTCCTCACAGCACACTCACAGTTTCAGGCGTCCTCACAGCACACTCACAGTTTCAAGCGTCCTCACAGCACACTCACAGTTTCAAGCGTCCTCACAGCACACTCACAGTTTCAGGCGTCCTCACAGCACACTCACAGTTTCAGGCGTCCTCATAGCACACTCACAGTTTCAGGAGTCCTCACAGTTTCAGGCGTCCTCACAGCACACTCACAGTTTCAGGCGTCCTCACAGCACACTCACAGTTTCAGGCGTCCTCACTGCACACTCACAGTTTCAGGCGTCCTCACAGCACACTCACAGTTTCAGGCGTCCTCACAGCACACTCACAGTTTCAAGCGTCCTCACAGCACACTCACAGTTTCAGGAGTCCTCACAGTTTCAGGCGTCCTCACAGCACACTCACAGTTTCAGGCGTCCTCATAGCACACTCACAGTTTCAGGAGTCCTCACAGTTTCAGGCGTCCTCACAGCACACTCACAGTTTCAGGCGTCCTCACAGCACACTCACAGTTTCAGGCGTCCTCACTGCACACTCACAGTTTCAGGCGTCCTCACAGCACACTCACAGTTTCAGGCGTCCTCACAGCACACTCACAGTTTCAAGCGTCCTCACAGCACACTCACAGTTTCAGGCGTCCTCACAGCACACTCACACACAGTTTCAGGCGTCCTCACAGCACACTCACAGTTTCAGGCGTCCTCACAGCACACTCACAGTTTCAAGCGTCCTCGCAGCACACTCACAGTTTCAGGCGTCCTCAAGGCACACTCACAGTTTCAGGCGTCCTCACAGCACACTCACAGTTTCAGGCGTCCTCATAGCACACTCACAGTTTCAGGAGTCCTCACAGTTTCAGGCGTCCTCACAGCACACTCACAGTTTCAGGCGTCCTCACAGCACACTCACAGTTTCAGGCGTCCTCACAGCACACTCACAGTTTCAGGTGTCCTCACAGCACACTCACAGTTTCAGGCATCCTCACAGCACACTCACACACAGTTTCAGGCGTCCTCACAGCACACTCACAATTTCAGGCGTCCTCACAGCACACTCACAGTTTCAAGCGTCCTCGCAGCACACTCACAGTTTCAGGCGTCCTCACACCACACTCACAGTTTCAGGCGTCCTCACAGCACACTCACAGTTTCAAGCGTCCTCACAGCACACTCACAGTTTCAAGCGTCCTCACAGCACACTCACAGTTTCAGGAGTCCTCACAGTTTCAGGCGTCCTCACAGCACACTCACAGTTTCAGGCGTCCTCAAGGAACACTCACAGTTTCAGGCGTCCTCACAGCACACTCACAGTTTCAGGCGTCCTCACAGCACACTCACAGTTTCAAGCGTCCTCACAGCACACTCACAGTTTCAGCCGTCCTCACAGCACACTCACAGTTTCAGGCCTCCTCACAGCACACTCACAGTTTCAGGCGTCCTCACAGCACGCTCACAGTTTCAGGCGTCCTCTAGGCACACTCAGAGTTTCAGGCGTCCTCAAAGCACACTCACAGTTTCAGGCGTCCTCATAGCACACTCACAGTTTCAGGCGTCCTCACAGTTTTAGGCGTCCTCACAGCACACTCACAGTTTCAGGAATCCTAAAAAGCACACTCACAGTTTCAGGCGTCCTCACAGCACACTCACAGTTTCAGGCGTCCTCACAGCACACTCACAGTTTCAGGCGTCCTCACAGCACACTCACAGTGTCAGGCGTCCTCACAGCACACTCACAGTTTCAAGCGTCCTCACAGCACACTCACAGTTTCAGGCGTCCTCACAGCACACTCACAGTTTCAAGCGTCCTCACAGCACACTCACAGTTTCAAGCGTCCTCACAGCACACTCACAGTTTCAGGCGTCCTCACAGCACACTCACAGTTTCAGGCGTCCTCATAGCACACTCACAGTTTCAGGAGTCCTCACAGTTTCAGGCGTCCTCACAGCACACTCACAGTTTCAGGCGTCCTCACAGCACACTCACAGTTTCAGGCGTCCTCACTGCACACTCACAGTTTCAGGCGTCCTCACAGCACACTCACAGTTTCAGGCGTCCTCACAGCACACTCACAGTTTCAAGCGTCCTCACAGCACACTCACAGTTTCAGGAGTCCTCACAGTTTCAGGCGTCCTCACAGCACACTCACAGTTTCAGGCGTCCTCATAGCACACTCACAGTTTCAGGAGTCCTCACAGTTTCAGGCGTCCTCACAGCACACTCACAGTTTCAGGCGTCCTCACAGCACACTCACAGTTTCAGGCGTCCTCACTGCACACTCACAGTTTCAGGCGTCCTCACAGCACACTCACAGTTTCAGGCGTCCTCACAGCACACTCACAGTTTCAAGCGTCCTCACAGCACACTCACAGTTTCAGGCGTCCTCACAGCACACTCACACACAGTTTCAGGCGTCCTCACAGCACACTCACAGTTTCAGGCGTCCTCACAGCACACTCACAGTTTCAGGCGTCCTCACAGCACACTCACAGTGTCAGGCGTCCTCACAGCACACTCACAGTTTCAAGCGTCCTCACAGCACACTCACAGTTTCAGGAGTCCTCACAGCACACTCACAGTTTCAAGCGTCCTCACAGCACACTCACAGTTTCAGGAGTCCTCACAGTTTCAGGCGTCCTCACAGCACACTCACAGTTTCAGGCGTCCTCAAGGCACACTCACAGTTTCAGGCGTCCTCACAGCACACTCACAGTTTCAGGCGTCCTCACAGCACACTCACAGTTTCAAGCGTCCTCACAGCACACTCACAGTTTCAGCCGTCCTCACAGCACACTCACAGTTTCAGGCCTCCTCACAGCACACTCACAGTTTCAGGCGTCCTCACAGCACGCTCACAGTTTCAGGCGTCCTCTAGGCACACTCAGAGTTTCAGGCGTCCTCAAAGCACACTCACAGTTTCAGGCGTCCTCATAGCACACTCACAGTTTCAGGCGTCCTCACAGTTTCAGGCGTCCTCACAGCACACTCACAGTTTCAGGCATCCTAAAAAGCACACTCACAGTTTCAGGCGTCCTCACAGCACACTCACAGTTTCAGGCGTCCTCACAGCACACTCACAGTTTCAGGCGTCCTCACAGCACACTCACAGTGTCAGGCGTCCTCACAGCACACTCACAGTTTCAAGCGTCCTCACAGCACACTCACAGTTTCAGGCGTCCTCACAGCACACTCACAGTTTCAAGCGTCCTCACAGCACACTCACAGTTTCAAGCGTCCTCACAGCACACTCACAGTTTCAGGCGTCCTCACAGCACACTCACAGTTTCAGGCGTCCTCATAGCACACTCACAGTTTCAGGAGTCCTCATAGTTTCAGGCGTCCTCACAGCACACTCACAGTTTCAGGCGTCCTCACAGCACACTCACAGTTTCAGGCGTCCTCACTGCACACTCACAGTTTCAGGCGTCCTCACAGCACACTCACAGTTTCAGGCGTCCTCACAGCACACTCACAGTTTCAAGCGTCCTCACAGCACACTCACAGTTTCAGGAGTCCTCACAGTTTCAGGCGTCCTCACAGCACACTCACAGTTTCAGGCGTCCTTATAGCACACTCACAGTTTCAGGAGTCCTCACAGTTTCAGGCGTCCTCACAGCACACTCACAGTTTCAGGCGTCCTCACAGCACACTCACAGTTTCAGGCGTCCTCACTGCACACTCACAGTTTCAGGCGTCCTCACAGCACACTCACAGTTTCAGGCGTCCTCACAGCACACTCACAGTTTCAAGCGTCCTCACAGCACACTCGGAGTTTCAGGAGTCCTCACAGTTTCAGGCGTCCTCACAGCACACTCACAGTTTCAGGCGTCCTCACAGCACACTCACACACAGTTTCAGGCGTCCTCACAGCACACTCACAGTTTCAGGCGTCTTCACAGCACACTCACAGTTTCAAGCGTCCTCGCAGCACACTCACAGTTTCAGGCGTTCTCACACCACACTCACAGTTTCAGGCGTCCTCACAGCACACTCACAGTTTCAAGCGTCCTCACAGCACACTCACAGTTTCAAGCGTCCTCACAGCACACTCACAGTTTCAGGAGTCCTCACAGTTTCAGGCGTCCTCACAGCACACTCACAGTTTCAGGCGTCCTCATAGCACACTCACAGTTTCAGGAGTCCTCACAGTTTCAGGCGTCCTCACAGCACACTCACAGTTTCAGGCGTCCTCACAGCACACTCACAGTTTCAGGCGTCCTCACAGCACACTCACAGTTTCAGGCGTCCTCACAGCACACTCACAGTTTCAGGCGTCCTCACAGCACACTCACAGTTTCAAGCGTCCTCACAGCACACTCACAGTTTCAGGTGTCCTCACAGCACACTCACAGTTTCAGGCGTCCTCACAGCACACTCACAGTTTCAGGCGTCCTCACAGCACACTCACAGTTTCAAGCGTCCTCACAGCACACTCACAGTTTCAGCCGTCCTCACTGCACACTCACAGTTTCAGGCCTCCTCACAGCACACTCACAGTTTCAGGCCTCCTCACGGCACACTCACAGTTTCAGGCGTCCTCACACCACGCTCACAGTTTCAGGCGTCCTCTAGGCACACTCAGAGTTTCAGGCGTCCTCAAAGCACACTCACAGTTTCAGGCGTCCTCATAGCACACTCACAGTTTCAGGCGTCCTCACAGTTTCAGGCGTCCTCACAGCACACTCACAGTTTCAGGCATCCTAAAAAGCACACTCACAGTTTCAGGCGTCCTCACAGCACACTCACAGTTTCAGGCGTCCTCACAGCACACTCACAGTTTCAGGCGTCCTCACAGCACACTCACAGTGTCAGGCGTCCTCACAGCACACTCACAGTTTCAAGCGTCCTCACAGCACACTCACAGTTTCAGGCGTCCTCACAGCACACTCACAGTTTCAAGCGTCCTCACAGCACACTCACAGTTTCAAGCGTCCTCACAGCACACTCACAGTTTCAGGCGTCCTCACAGCACACTCACAGTTTCAAGCGTCCTCACAGCACACTCACAGTTTCAAGCGTCCTCACTGCACACTCACAGTTTCAGGCGTCCTCGAAGCACACTCACAGTTTCAGGCGTCCTCACAGCACACTCACAGTTTCAGGTGTCCTCACAGCACACTCACAGTTTCAGGCGTCCTCACAGCACACTCACAGTTTCAGGCGTCCTCACAGCACACTCACAGTTTCAAGCGTCCTCGCAGCACACTCACAGTTTCAGGCGTCCTCACAGCACACTCACAGTTTCAGGCGTCCTCACAGCACACTCACAGTTTCAAGCGTCCTCACAGCACACTCACAGTTTCAAGCGTCCTCACAGCACAATCACAGTTTCAGGAGTCCTCACAGTTTCAGGCGTCCTCACAGCACACTCACAGTTTCAGGCGTCCTCAAGGCACACTCAGAGTTTCAGGCGTCCTCACAGCACACTCACAGTTTCAGGCGTCCTCATAGCACACTCACAGTTTCAGGAGTCCTCACTGTTTCAGGCGTCCTCACAGCACACTCACAGTTTCAGGCGTCCTCACAGCACACTCACAGTTTCAGGCGTCCTCACTGCACACTCACAGTTTCAGGCGTCCTCACAGCACACTCACAGTTTCAGGCGTCCTCACAGCACACTCACAGTTTCAAGCGTCCTCACAGCACACTCACAGTTTCAGGAGTCCTCACAGTTTCAGGCGTCCTCACAGCACACTCACAGTTTCAGGCATCCTCACAGCACACTCACAGTTTCAGGCGTCCTCACTGCACACTCACAGTTTCAGGCGTCCTCACAGCACACTCACAGTTTCAGGCGTCCTCAAAGCACACTCACAGTTTCAAGCGTCCTCACAGCACACTCACAGTTTCAGGAGTCCTCACAGTTTCAGGCGTCCTCACAGCACACTCACAGTTTCAGGCGTCCTCAAGGCACACTCACAGTTTCAGGCGTCCTCACAGCACACTCACAGTTTCAGGCGTCCTCATAGCACACTCACAGTTTCAGGAGTCCTCACAGTTTCAGGCGTCCTCACAGCACACTCACAGTTTCAGGCGTCCTCACAGCACACTCACAGTTTCAGGCGTCCTCACTGCACACTCACAGTTTCAGGCGTCCTCACAGCACACTCACAGTTTCAGGCGTCCTCACAGCACACTCACAGTTTCAGGCGTCCTCACAGCACACTCACAGTTTCAGGCGTCCTCACAGCAAACTCACAGTTTCAGGCGTCCTCACAGCACACTCACAGTTTCAAGCGTCCTCACAGCACACTCACAGTTTCAGGCGTCCTCACAGCACACTCACAGTTTCAAGCGTCCTCACAGCACACTCACAGTTTCAAGCGTCCTCACAGCACACTCACAGTTTCAGGCGTCCTCACAGCACACTCACAGTTTCAAGCGTCCTCACAGCACACTCACAGTTTCAGGTGTCCTCACAGCACACTCACAGTTTCAGGCGTCCTCACAGCACACTCACAGTTTCAGGCGTCCTCACAGCACACTCACAGTTTCAAGCGTCCTCACAGCACACTCACAGTTTCAGCCGTCCTCACAGCACACTCACAGTTTCAGGCCTCCTCACAGCACACTCACAGTTTCAGGCGTCCTCACAGCACGCTCACAGTTTCAGGCGTCCTCTAGGCACACTCAGAGTTTCAGGCGTCCTCAAAGCACACTCACAGTTTCAGGCGTCCTCATAGCACACTCACAGTTTCAGGCGTCCTCACAGTTTCAGGCGTCCTCACAGCACACTCACAGTTTCAGGCATTCTAAAAAGCACACTCACAGTTTCAGGCGTCCTCACAGCACACTCACAGTTTCAGGCGTCCTCACAGCACACTCACAGTTTCAGGCGTCCTCACAGCACACTCACAGTGTCAGGCGTCCTCACAGCACACTCACAGTTTCAAGCGTCCTCACAGCACACTCACAGTTTCAGGCGTCCTCACAGCACACTCACAGTTTCAAGCGTCCTCACAGCACACTCACAGTTTCAAGCGTCCTCACAGCACACTCACAGTTTCAGGCGTCCTCACAGCACACTCACAGTTTCAGGCGTCCTCATAGCACACTCACAGTTTCAGGAGTCCTCACAGTTTCAGGCGTCCTCACAGCACACTCACAGTTTCAGGCGTCCTCACAGCACACTCACAGTTTCAGGCGTCCTCACTGCACACTCACAGTTTCAGGCGTCCTCACAGCACACTCACAGTTTCAGGCGTCCTCACAGCACACTCACAGTTTCAAGCGTCCTCACAGCACACTCACAGTTTCAGGAGTCCTCACAGTTTCAGGCGTCCTCACAGCACACTCACAGTTTCAGGCGTCCTCATAGCACACTCACAGTTTCAGGAGTCCTCACAGTTTCAGGCGTCCTCACAGCACACTCACAGTTTCAGGCGTCCTCACAGCACACTCACAGTTTCAGGCGTCCTCACTGCACACTCACAGTTTCAGGCGTCCTCACAGCACACTCACAGTTTCAGGCGTCCTCACAGCACACTCACAGTTTCAAGCGTCCTCACAGCACACTCACAGTTTCAGGAGTCTTCACAGTTTCAGGCGTCCTCACAGCAAACTCACAGTTTCAGGCGTCCTCACAGCACACTCACACACAGTTTCAGGCGTCCTCACAGCACACTCACAATTTCAGGCGTCCTCACAGCACACTCACAGTTTCAAGCGTCCTCGCAGCACACTCACAGTTTCAGGCGTCCTCACACCACACTCACAGTTTCAGGCGTCCTCACAGCACACTCACAGTTTCAAGCGTCCTCACAGCACACTCACAGTTTCAAGCGTCCTCACAGCACACTCACAGTTTCAGGAGTCCTCACAGTTTCAGGCGTCCTCACAGCACACTCACAGTTTCAGGCGTCCTCAAGGAACACTCACAGTTTCAGGCGTCCTCACAGCACACTCACAGTTTCAGGCGTCCTCACAGCACACTCACAGTTTCAAGCGTCCTCACAGCACACTCACAGTTTCAGCCGTCCTCACAGCACACTCACAGTTTCAGGCCTCCTCACAGCACACTCACAGTTTCAGGCGTCCTCACAGCACGCTCACAGTTTCAGGCGTCCTCTAGGCACACTCAGAGTTTCAGGCGTCCTCAAAGCACACTCACAGTTTCAGGCGTCCTCATAGCACACTCACAGTTTCAGGCGTCCTCACAGTTTTAGGCGTCCTCACAGCACACTCACAGTTTCAGGAATCCTAAAAAGCACACTCACAGTTTCAGGCGTCCTCACAGCACACTCACAGTTTCAGGCGTCCTCACAGCACACTCACAGTTTCAGGCGTCCTCACAGCACACTCACAGTGTCAGGCGTCCTCACAGCACACTCACAGTTTCAAGCGTCCTCACAGCACACTCACAGTTTCAGGCGTCCTCACAGCACACTCACAGTTTCAAGCGTCCTCACAGCACACTCACAGTTTCAAGCGTCCTCACAGCACACTCACAGTTTCAGGCGTCCTCACAGCACACTCACAGTTTCAGGCGTCCTCATAGCACACTCACAGTTTCAGGAGTCCTCACAGTTTCAGGCGTCCTCACAGCACACTCACAGTTTCAGGCGTCCTCACAGCACACTCACAGTTTCAGGCGTCCTCACTGCACACTCACAGTTTCAGGCGTCCTCACAGCACACTCACAGTTTCAGGCGTCCTCACAGCACACTCACAGTTTCAAGCGTCCTCACAGCACACTCACAGTTTCAGGAGTCCTCACAGTTTCAGGCGTCCTCACAGCACACTCACAGTTTCAGGCGTCCTCATAGCACACTCACAGTTTCAGGAGTCCTCACAGTTTCAGGCGTCCTCACAGCACACTCACAGTTTCAGGCGTCCTCACAGCACACTCACAGTTTCAGGCGTCCTCACTGCACACTCACAGTTTCAGGCGTCCTCACAGCACACTCACAGTTTCAGGCGTCCTCACAGCACACTCACAGTTTCAAGCGTCCTCACAGCACACTCACAGTTTCAGGCGTCCTCACAGCACACTCACACACAGTTTCAGGCGTCCTCACAGCACACTCACAGTTTCAGGCGTCCTCACAGCACACTCACAGTTTCAAGCGTCCTCGCAGCACACTCACAGTTTCAGGCGTCCTCAAGGCACACTCACAGTTTCAGGCGTCCTCACAGCACACTCACAGTTTCAGGCGTCCTCATAGCACACTCACAGTTTCAGGAGTCCTCACAGTTTCAGGCGTCCTCACAGCACACTCACAGTTTCAGGCGTCCTCACAGCACACTCACAGTTTCAGGCGTCCTCACAGCACACTCACAGTTTCAGGTGTCCTCACAGCACACTCACAGTTTCAGGCATCCTCACAGCACACTCACACACAGTTTCAGGCGTCCTCACAGCACACTCACAATTTCAGGCGTCCTCACAGCACACTCACAGTTTCAAGCGTCCTCGCAGCACACTCACAGTTTCAGGCGTCCTCACACCACACTCACAGTTTCAGGCGTCCTCACAGCACACTCACAGTTTCAAGCGTCCTCACAGCACACTCACAGTTTCAAGCGTCCTCACAGCACACTCACAGTTTCAGGAGTCCTCACAGTTTCAGGCGTCCTCACAGCACACTCACAGTTTCAGGCGTCCTCAAGGAACACTCACAGTTTCAGGCGTCCTCACAGCACACTCACAGTTTCAGGCGTCCTCACAGCACACTCACAGTTTCAAGCGTCCTCACAGCACACTCACAGTTTCAGCCGTCCTCACAGCACACTCACAGTTTCAGGCCTCCTCACAGCACACTCACAGTTTCAGGCGTCCTCACAGCACGCTCACAGTTTCAGGCGTCCTCTAGGCACACTCAGAGTTTCAGGCGTCCTCAAAGCACACTCACAGTTTCAGGCGTCCTCATAGCACACTCACAGTTTCAGGCGTCCTCACAGTTTTAGGCGTCCTCACAGCACACTCACAGTTTCAGGAATCCTAAAAAGCACACTCACAGTTTCAGGCGTCCTCACAGCACACTCACAGTTTCAGGCGTCCTCACAGCACACTCACAGTTTCAGGCGTCCTCACAGCACACTCACAGTGTCAGGCGTCCTCACAGCACACTCACAGTTTCAAGCGTCCTCACAGCACACTCACAGTTTCAGGCGTCCTCACAGCACACTCACAGTTTCAAGCGTCCTCACAGCACACTCACAGTTTCAAGCGTCCTCACAGCACACTCACAGTTTCAGGCGTCCTCACAGCACACTCACAGTTTCAGGCGTCCTCATAGCACACTCACAGTTTCAGGAGTCCTCACAGTTTCAGGCGTCCTCACAGCACACTCACAGTTTCAGGCGTCCTCACAGCACACTCACAGTTTCAGGCGTCCTCACTGCACACTCACAGTTTCAGGCGTCCTCACAGCACACTCACAGTTTCAGGCGTCCTCACAGCACACTCACAGTTTCAAGCGTCCTCACAGCACACTCACAGTTTCAGGAGTCCTCACAGTTTCAGGCGTCCTCACAGCACACTCACAGTTTCAGGCGTCCTCATAGCACACTCACAGTTTCAGGAGTCCTCACAGTTTCAGGCGTCCTCACAGCACACTCACAGTTTCAGGCGTCCTCACAGCACACTCACAGTTTCAGGCGTCCTCACTGCACACTCACAGTTTCAGGCGTCCTCACAGCACACTCACAGTTTCAGGCGTCCTCACAGCACACTCACAGTTTCAAGCGTCCTCACAGCACACTCACAGTTTCAGGCGTCCTCACAGCACACTCACACACAGTTTCAGGCGTCCTCACAGCACACTCACAGTTTCAGGCGTCCTCACAGCACACTCACAGTTTCAAGCGTCCTCGCAGCACACTCACAGTTTCAGGCGTCCTCAAGGCACACTCACAGTTTCAGGCGTCCTCACAGCACACTCACAGTTTCAGGCGTCCTCATAGCACACTCACAGTTTCAGGAGTCCTCACAGTTTCAGGCGTCCTCACAGCACACTCACAGTTTCAGGCGTCCTCACAGCACACTCACAGTTTCAGGCGTCCTCACAGCACACTCACAGTTTCAGGTGTCCTCACAGCACACTCACAGTTTCAGGCATCCTCACAGCACACTCACAGTTTCAGGCGTCCTCACAGCACACTCACAGTTTCAAGCGTCCTCGCAGCACACTCACAGTTTCAGGCGTCCTCACAGCACACTCACAGTTTCAGGCGTCCTCACAGCACACTCACAGTTTCAAGCGTCCTCACAGCACACTCACAGTTTCAAGCGTCCTCACAGCACACTCACAGTTTCAGGAGTCCTCACAGTTTCAGGCGTCCTCACAGCACACTCACAGTTTCAGGCTTCCTCAAGGCACACTCACAGTTTCAGGCGTCCTCACAGCACACTCACAGTTTCAGGCGTCCTCATAGCACACTCACAGTTTCAGGAGTCCTCACAGTTTCAGGCGTCCTCACAGCACACTCACAGTTTCAGGCGTCCTCACAGCACACTCACAGTTTCAGGCGTCCTCACTGCACACTCACAGTTTCAGGCGTCCTCACAGCACACTCACAGTTTCAGGCGTCCTCACAGCACACTCACAGTTTCAAGCGTCCTCACAGCACACTCACAGTTTCAGGAGTCCTCACAGTTTCAGGCGTCCTCACAGCACACTCACAGTTTCAGGCGTCCTCAAGGCACACTCACAGTTTCAGGCGTCCTCACAGCACACTCACAGTTTCAGGCGTCCTCATAGCACACTCACAGTTTCAGGAGTCCTCACAGTTTCAGGCGTCCTCACAGCACACTCACAGTTTCAGGCGTCCTCACAGCACACTCACAGTTTCAGGCGTCCTCACTGCACACTCACAGTTTCAGGCGTCCTCACAGCACACTCACAGTTTCAGGCGTCCTCACAGCACACTCACAGTTTCAAGCGTCCTCACAGCACTCTCACAGTTTCAAGCGTCCTCAGAGGACACTCACAGTTTCAGGCGTCCTCACAGCACACTCACAGTTTCAAGCGTCCTCACAGCACACTCACAGTTTCAGGTGTCCTCACAGCACACTCACAGTTTCAGGCGTCCTCACAGCACACTCACAGTTTCAGGCGTCCTCACAGTACACTCACAGTTTCAAGCGTCCTCACAGCACACTCACAGTTTCAGGCGTCCTCACAGCACACTCACAGTTTCAGGCGTCCTCACAGCACACTCACAGTTTCAGGCATCCTCACAGCACACTCACAGTTTCAAGCGTCCTCACAACACACTCACAGTTTCAAGCGTCCTCACAGCACACTCAAAGTTTCAGGAGTCCTCACAGTTTCAGGCGTCCTCACAGCACACTCACAGTTTCAGGCATCCTCAAGGCACACTCACAGTTTCAGGCGTCCTCACAGCACACTCACAGTTTCAGGCGTCCTCATAGCACACTCACAGTTTCAGGCGTCCTCACAGTTTCAGGCGGCCTCACAGCACACTCAAAGTTTCAGGCGTCCTCAAAGCACACTCACAGTTTCAGGCGTCCTCACAGCACACTCACAGTTTCAGGCGTCCTCACAGCACACTCAGAGTTTCAGGCGTCCTCACAGCACACTCACACTTTCAGCCGTCCTCACAGCACACTCACAGTTTCAGGCCTCCTCACAGCACACTCACAGTTTCAGGCGTCATCACAGCACGCTCACAGTTTCAGGCGTCCTCACAGCACACTCACAGTTTCAGGCGTCCTCACAGCACACTCACAGTTTCAGGCGTCCTGACAGCACACTCACAGTTTCAAGCGTCCTCACAGCACACTCACAGTTTCAGGCGTCCTCACAGCACACTCACAGTTTCAGGCGTCCTCACAGCACACTCACAGTTTCAGGCGTCCTCACAGCACACTCACAGTTTCAAGCGTCCTCACAGCACACTCACAGTTTCAGGCGTCCTCACAGCACACTCACAGTTTCAAGCGTCCTCACAGCACACTCACAGTTTCAAGCGTCCTCACAGCACACTCACAGTTTCAGGCGTCCTCACAGCACACTCACAGTTTCAGGCGTCCTTACAGCACACTCAGAGTTTCAGGTGTCCTCACAGCACACTCACAGTTTCAGGCGTCCTCACAGTTTCAGGCGTCCTCACAGCACACTCACAGTTTCAGGCTTCCTCAAGGCACACTCACAGTTTCAGGCGTCCTCACAGCACACTCACAGTTTCAGGCGTCCTCATAGCACACTCACAGTTTCAGGAGTCCTCACAGTTTCAGGCGTCCTCACAGCACACTCACAGTTTCAGGCGTCCTCACAGCACACTCACAGTTTCAGGCGTCCTCACTGCACACTCACAGTTTCAGGCGTCCTCACAGCACACTCACAGTTTCAGGCGTCCTCACAGCACACTCACAGTTTCAAGCGTCCTCACAGCACACTCACAGTTTCAGGAGTCCTCACAGTTTCAGGCGTCCTCACAGCACACTCACAGTTTCAGGCGTCCTCAAGGCACACTCACAGTTTCAGGCGTCCTCACAGCACACTCACAGTTTCAGGCGTCCTCATAGCACACTCACAGTTTCAGGAGTCCTCACAGTTTCAGGCGTCCTCACAGCACACTCACAGTTTCAGGCGTCCTCACAGCACACTCACAGTTTCAGGCGTCCTCACTGCACACTCACAGTTTCAGGCGTCCTCACAGCACACTCACAGTTTCAGGCGTCCTCACAGCACACTCACAGTTTCAAGCGTCCTCACAGCACTCTCACAGTTTCAAGCGTCCTCAGAGGACACTCACAGTTTCAGGCGTCCTCACAGCACACTCACAGTTTCAAGCGTCCTCACAGCACACTCACAGTTTCAGGTGTCCTCACAGCACACTCACAGTTTCAGGCGTCCTCACAGCACACTCACAGTTTCAGGCGTCCTCACAGTACACTCACAGTTTCAAGCGTCCTCACAGCACACTCACAGTTTCAGGCGTCCTCACAGCACACTCACAGTTTCAGGCGTCCTCACAGCACACTCACAGTTTCAGGCATCCTCACAGCACACTCACAGTTTCAAGCGTCCTCACAACACACTCACAGTTTCAAGCGTCCTCACAGCACACTCAAAGTTTCAGGAGTCCTCACAGTTTCAGGCGTCCTCACAGCACACTCACAGTTTCAGGCATCCTCAAGGCACACTCACAGTTTCAGGCGTCCTCACAGCACACTCACAGTTTCAGGCGTCCTCATAGCACACTCACAGTTTCAGGCGTCCTCACAGTTTCAGGCGGCCTCACAGCACACTCAAAGTTTCAGGCGTCCTCAAAGCACACTCACAGTTTCAGGCGTCCTCACAGCACACTCACAGTTTCAGGCGTCCTCACAGCACACTCAGAGTTTCAGGCGTCCTCACAGCACACTCACACTTTCAGCCGTCCTCACAGCACACTCACAGTTTCAGGCCTCCTCACAGCACACTCACAGTTTCAGGCGTCATCACAGCACGCTCACAGTTTCAGGCGTCCTCACAGCACACTCACAGTTTCAGGCGTCCTCACAGCACACTCACAGTTTCAGGCGTCCTGACAGCACACTCACAGTTTCAAGCGTCCTCACAGCACACTCACAGTTTCAGGCGTCCTCACAGCACACTCACAGTTTCAGGCGTCCTCACAGCACACTCACAGTTTCAGGCGTCCTCACAGCACACTCACAGTTTCAAGCGTCCTCACAGCACACTCACAGTTTCAGGCGTCCTCACAGCACACTCACAGTTTCAAGCGTCCTCACAGCACACTCACAGTTTCAAGCGTCCTCACAGCACACTCACAGTTTCAGGCGTCCTCACAGCACACTCACAGTTTCAGGCGTCCTTACAGCACACTCAGAGTTTCAGGTGTCCTCACAGCACACTCACAGTTTCAGGCGTCCTCACAGCACACTCACAGTTTCAGGCGTCCTCTCAGCACACTCACAGTTTCAAGCGTCCTCGCAGCACACTCACAGTTTCAGGCGTCCTCACAGCACACTCACAGTTTCAGGCGTCCTTACAGCACACTCAGAGTTTCAGGTGTCCTCACAGCACACTCACAGTTTCAGGCGTCCTCACAGTTTCAGGCGTCCTCACAGCACACTCACAGTTTCAGGCTTCCTCAAGGCACACTCACAGTTTCAGGCGTCCTCACAGCACACTCACAGTTTCAGGCGTCCTCATAGCACACTCACAGTTTCAGGAGTCCTCACAGTTTCAGGCGTCCTCACAGCACACTCACAGTTTCAGGCGTCCTCACAGCACACTCACAGTTTCAGGCGTCCTCACTGCACACTCACAGTTTCAGGCGTCCTCACAGCACACTCACAGTTTCAGGCGTCCTCACAGCACACTCACAGTTTCAAGCGTCCTCACAGCACACTCACAGTTTCAGGAGTCCTCACAGTTTCAGGCGTCCTCACAGCACACTCACAGTTTCAGGCGTCCTCAAGGCACACTCACAGTTTCAGGCGTCCTCACAGCACACTCACAGTTTCAGGCGTCCTCATAGCACACTCACAGTTTCAGGAGTCCTCACAGTTTCAGGCGTCCTCACAGCACACTCACAGTTTCAGGCGTCCTCACAGCACACTCACAGTTTCAGGCGTCCTCACTGCACACTCACAGTTTCAGGCGTCCTCACAGCACACTCACAGTTTCAGGCGTCCTCACAGCACACTCACAGTTTCAAGCGTCCTCACAGCACTCTCACAGTTTCAAGCGTCCTCAGAGGACACTCACAGTTTCAGGCGTCCTCACAGCACACTCACAGTTTCAAGCGTCCTCACAGCACACTCACAGTTTCAGGTGTCCTCACAGCACACTCACAGTTTCAGGCGTCCTCACAGCACACTCACAGTTTCAGGCGTCCTCACAGTACACTCACAGTTTCAAGCGTCCTCACAGCACACTCACAGTTTCAGGCGTCCTCACAGCACACTCACAGTTTCAGGCGTCCTCACAGCACACTCACAGTTTCAGGCATCCTCACAGCACACTCACAGTTTCAAGCGTCCTCACAACACACTCACAGTTTCAAGCGTCCTCACAGCACACTCAAAGTTTCAGGAGTCCTCACAGTTTCAGGCGTCCTCACAGCACACTCACAGTTTCAGGCATCCTCAAGGCACACTCACAGTTTCAGGCGTCCTCACAGCACACTCACAGTTTCAGGCGTCCTCATAGCACACTCACAGTTTCAGGCGTCCTCACAGTTTCAGGCGGCCTCACAGCACACTCAAAGTTTCAGGCGTCCTCAAAGCACACTCACAGTTTCAGGCGTCCTCACAGCACACTCACAGTTTCAGGCGTCCTCACAGCACACTCAGAGTTTCAGGCGTCCTCACAGCACACTCACACTTTCAGCCGTCCTCACAGCACACTCACAGTTTCAGGCCTCCTCACAGCACACTCACAGTTTCAGGCGTCATCACAGCACGCTCACAGTTTCAGGCGTCCTCACAGCACACTCACAGTTTCAGGCGTCCTCACAGCACACTCACAGTTTCAGGCGTCCTGACAGCACACTCACAGTTTCAAGCGTCCTCACAGCACACTCACAGTTTCAGGCGTCCTCACAGCACACTCACAGTTTCAGGCGTCCTCACAGCACACTCACAGTTTCAGGCGTCCTCACAGCACACTCACAGTTTCAAGCGTCCTCACAGCACACTCACAGTTTCAGGCGTCCTCACAGCACACTCACAGTTTCAAGCGTCCTCACAGCACACTCACAGTTTCAAGCGTCCTCACAGCACACTCACAGTTTCAGGCGTCCTCACAGCACACTCACAGTTTCAGGCGTCCTTACAGCACACTCAGAGTTTCAGGTGTCCTCACAGCACACTCACAGTTTCAGGCGTCCTCACAGCACACTCACAGTTTCAGGCGTCCTCTCAGCACACTCACAGTTTCAAGCGTCCTCGCAGCACACTCACAGTTTCAGGCGTCCTCACAGCACACTCACAGTTTCAGGCGTCCTCACAGCACACTCACAGTTTCAAGCGTCCTCACAGCACACTCACAGTTTCAAGCGTCCTCACAGCACAATCACAGTTTCAGGAGTCCTCACAGTTTCAGGCGTCCTCACAGCACACTCACAGTTTCAGGCGTCCTCAAGGCACACTCACAGTTTCAGGCGTCCTCACAGCACACTCACAGTTTCAGGCGTCCTCGTAGCACACTCACAGTTTCAGGAGTCCTCACAGTTTCAGGCGTCCTCACAGCACACTTACAGTTTCAGGCGTCCTCACAGCACACTCACAGTTTCAGGCGTCCTCACTGCACACTCACAGTTTCAGGCGTCCTCACAGCACACTCACAGTTTCAAGCGTCCTCACAGCACACTCACAGTTTCAGGAGTCCTCACAGTTTCAGGCGTCCTCACAGCACACTCACAGTTTCAGGCGTCCTCAAGGCACACTCACAGTTTCAGGCGTCCTCACAGCACACTCACAGTTTCAGGCGTCCTCATAGCACACTCACAGTTTCAGGAGTCCTCACAGTTTCAGGCGTCCTCACAGCACACTCACAGTTTCAGGCAACCTCACAGCATACTCACAGTTTCAGCCGTCCTCACTGCAAACTCACAGTTTCAGGCGTCCTCACAGCACACTCACAGTTTCAGGCGTCCTCACAGCACACTCACAGTTTCAGGCGTCCTCACAGCACACTCACAGTTTCAGGCGTCCTCACAGCAAACTCACAGTTTCAGGCGTCCTCACAGCACACTCACAGTTTCAAGCGTCCTCACAGCACACTCACAGTTTCAGGCGTCCTCACAGCACACTCACAGTTTCAAGCGTCCTCACAGCACACTCACAGTTTCAGGCGTCCTCACAGCACACTCACAGTTTCAGGCGTCCTCACAGCACACTCACAGTTTCAAGCGTCCTCACAGCACACTCACAGTTTCAGGTGTCCTCACAGCACACTCACAGTTTCAGGCGTCCTCACAGCACACTCACAGTTTCAGGCGTCCTCACAGCACACTCACAGTTTCAGCCGTCCTCACAGCACACTCACAGTTTCAGGCCTCCTCACAGCACACTCACAGTTTCAGGCGTCCTCACAGCACGCTCACAGTTTCAGGCGTCCTCACAGCACACTCACAGTTTCAGGCGTCCTCACAGCACGCTCACAGTTTCAGGCGTCCTCTAGGCACACTAACAGTTTCAGGCGTCCTCACAGCACACTCACAGTTTCAGGCGTCCTCACAGCACACTCACAATTTCAAGCGTCCTCACAGCACACTCACAGTTTCAAGCGTCCTCACAGCACACTCACAGTTTCAGGAGTCCTCACAGTTTCAGGCGTCCTCACAGCACACTCACAGTTTCAGGCTTCCTCAAGGCACACTCACAGTTTCAGGCGTCCTCACAGCACACTCACAGTTTCAGGCGTCCTCATAGCACACTCACAGTTTCAGGAGTCCTCACAGTTTCAGGCGTCCTCACAGCACACTCACAGTTTCAGGCGTCCTCACAGCACACTCACAGTTTCAGGCGTCCTCACTGCACACTCACAGTTTCAGGCGTCCTCACAGCACACTCACAGTTTCAGGCGTCCTCACAGCACACTCACAGTTTCAAGCGTCCTCACAGCACACTCACAGTTTCAGGAGTCCTCACAGTTTCAGGCGTCCTCACAGCACACTCACAGTTTCAGGCGTCCTCAAGGCACACTCACAGTTTCAGGCGTCCTCACAGCACACTCACAGTTTCAGGCGTCCTCATAGCACACTCACAGTTTCAGGAGTCCTCACAGTTTCAGGCGTCCTCACAGCACACTCACAGTTTCAGGCGTCCTCACTGCACACTCACAGTTTCAGGCGTCCTCACAGCACACTCACAGTTTCAGGCGTCCTCACAGCACACTCACAGTTTCAAGCGTCCTCACAGCACTCTCACAGTTTCAAGCGTCCTCACAGCACACTCACAGTTTCAGGCGTCCTCACAGCACACTCACAGTTTCAAGCGTCCTCACAGCACACTCACAGTTTCAGGTGTCCTCACAGCACACTCACAGTTTCAGGCGTCCTCACAGCACACTCACAGTTTCAGGCGTCCTCACAGTACACTCACAGTTTCAAGCGTCCTCACAGCACACTCACAGTTTCAGGCGTCCTCACAGCACACTCACAGTTTCAGGCGTCCTCACAGCACACTCACAGTTTCAGGCGTCCTCACAGCACACTCACAGTTTCAAGCGTCCTCACAACACACTCACAGTTTCAAGCGTCCTCACAGCACACTCACAGTTTCAGGAGTCCTCACAGTTTCAGGCGTCCTCACAGCACACTCACAGTTTCAGGCATCCTCAAGGCACACTCACAGTTTCAGGCGTCCTCACTGCACACTCACAGTTTCAGGCGTCCTCACAGCACACTCACAGTTTCAGGCGTCCTCACAGCACACTCACAGTTTCAAGCGTCCTCACAGCACACTCACAGTTTCAGGAGTCCTCACAGTTTCAGGCGTCCTCACAGCACACTCACAGTTTCAGGCGTCCTCAAGGCACACTCACAGTTTCAGGCGTCCTCACAGCACACTCACAGTTTCAGGCGTCCTCATAGCACACTCACAGTTTCAGGAGTCCTCACAGTTTCAGGCGTCCTCACAGCACACTCACAGTTTCAGGCGTCCTCACAGCACACTCACAGTTTCAGGCGTCCTCACTGCACACTCACAGTTTCAGGCGTCCTCACAGCACACTCACAGTTTCAGGCGTCCTCACAGCACACTCACAGTTTCAAGCGTCCTCACAGCACTCTCACAGTTTCAAGCGTCCTCAGAGCACACTCACAGTTTCAGGCGTCCTCACAGCACACTCACAGTTTCAAGCGTCCTCACAGCACACTCACAGTTTCAGGTGTCCTCACAGCACACTCACAGTTTCAGGCGTCCTCACAGCACACTCACAGTTTCAGGCGTCCTCACAGTACACTCACAGTTTCAAGCGTCCTCACAGCACACTCACAGTTTCAGGCGTCCTCACAGCACACTCACAGTTTCAGGCGTCCTCACAGCACACTCACAGTTTCAGGCATCCTCACAGCACACTCACAGTTTCAAGCGTCCTCACAACACACTCACAGTTTCAAGCGTCCTCACAGCACACTCACAGTTTCAGGAGTCCTCACAGTTTCAGGCGTCCTCACAGCACACTCACAGTTTCAGGCATCCTCAAGGCACACTCACAGTTTCAGGCGTCCTCACAGCACACTCACAGTTTCAGGCGTCCTCATAGCACACTCACAGTTTCAGGCGTCCTCACAGTTTCAGGCGTCCTCACAGCACACTCACAGTTTCAGGCGTCCTCACAGCACACTCACAGTTTCAGGCGTCCTCACAGCACACTCACAGTTTCAGGCGTCCTCACAGCACACTCACACTTTCAGCCGTCCTCACAGCACACTCACAGTTTCAGGCCTCCTCACAGCACACTCACAGTTTCAGGCGTCATCACAGCACGCTCACAGTTTCAGGCGTCCTCACAGCACACTCACAGTTTCAGGCGTCCTCACAGCACACTCACAGTTTCAGGCGTCCTGACAGCACACTCACAGTTTCAAGCGTCCTCACAGCACACTCACAGTTTCAGGCGTCCTCACAGCACACTCACAGTTTCAGGCGTCCTCACAGCACACTCACAGTTTCAGGCGTCCTCACAGCACACTCACAGTTTCAAGCGTCCTCACAGCACACTCACAGTTTCAGGCGTCCTCACAGCACACTCACAGTTTCAAGCGTCCTCACAGCACACTCACAGTTTCAAGCGTCCTCACAGCACACTCACAGTTTCAGGCGTCCTCACAGCACACTCACAGTTTCAGGCGTCCTTACAGCACACTCAGAGTTTCAGGTGTCCTCACAGCACACTCACAGTTTCAGGCGTCCTCACAGCACACTCACAGTTTCAGGCGTCCTCTCAGCACACTCACAGTTTCAAGCGTCCTCGCAGCACACTCACAGTTTCAGGCGTCCTCACAGCACACTCACAGTTTCAGGCGTCCTCACAGCACACTCACAGTTTCAAGCGTCCTCACAGCACACTCACAGTTTCAAGCGTCCTCACAGCACAATCACAGTTTCAGGAGTCCTCACAGTTTCAGGCGTCCTCACAGCACACTCACAGTTTCAGGCGTCCTCAAGGCACACTCACAGTTTCAGGCGTCCTCACAGCACACTCACAGTTTCAGGCGTCCTCGTAGCACACTCACAGTTTCAGGAGTCCTCACAGTTTCAGGCGTCCTCACAGCACACTTACAGTTTCACGCGTCCTCACAGCACACTCACAGTTTCAGGCGTCCTCACTGCACACTCACAGTTTCAGGCGTCCTCACAGCACACTCACAGTTTCAAGCGTCCTCACAGCACACTCACAGTTTCAGGAGTCCTCACAGTTTCAGGCGTCCTCACAGCACACTCACAGTTTCAGGCGTCCTCAAGGCACACTCACAGTTTCAGGCGTCCTCACAGCACACTCACAGTTTCAGGCGTCCTCATAGCACACTCACAGTTTCAGGAGTCCTCACAGTTTCAGGCGTCCTCACAGCACACTCACAGTTTCAGGCAACCTCACAGCATACTCACAGTTTCAGCCGTCCTCACTGCAAACTCACAGTTTCAGGCGTCCTCACAGCACACTCACAGTTTCAGGCGTCCTCACAGCACACTCACAGTTTCAGGCGTCCTCACAGCACACTCACAGTTTCAGGCGTCCTCACAGCAAACTCACAGTTTCAGGCGTCCTCACAGCACACTCACAGTTTCAAGCGTCCTCACAGCACACTCACAGTTTCAGGCGTCCTCACAGCACACTCACAGTTTCAAGCGTCCTCACAGCACACTCACAGTTTCAGGCGTCCTCACAGCACACTCACAGTTTCAGGCGTCCTCACAGCACACTCACAGTTTCAAGCGTCCTCACAGCACACTCACAGTTTCAGGTGTCCTCACAGCACACTCACAGTTTCAGGCGTCCTCACAGCACACTCACAGTTTCAGGCGTCCTCACAGCACACTCACAGTTTCAGCCGTCCTCACAGCACACTCACAGTTTCAGGCCTCCTCACAGCACACTCACAGTTTCAGGCGTCCTCACAGCACGCTCACAGTTTCAGGCGTCCTCACAGCACACTCACAGTTTCAGGCGTCCTCACAGCACGCTCACAGTTTCAGGCGTCCTCTAGGCACACTAACAGTTTCAGGCGTCCTCACAGCACACTCACAGTTTCAGGCGTCCTCACAGCACACTCACAATTTCAAGCGTCCTCACAGCACACTCACAGTTTCAAGCGTCCTCACAGCACACTCACAGTTTCAGGAGTCCTCACAGTTTCAGGCGTCCTCACAGCACACTCACAGTTTCAGGCTTCCTCAAGGCACACTCACAGTTTCAGGCGTCCTCACAGCACACTCACAGTTTCAGGCGTCCTCATAGCACACTCACAGTTTCAGGAGTCCTCAGAGTTTCAGGCGTCCTCACAGCACACTCACAGTTTCAGGCGTCCTCACAGCACACTCACAGTTTCAGGCGTCCTCACTGCACACTCACAGTTTCAGGCGTCCTCACAGCACACTCACAGTTTCAGGCGTCCTCACAGCACACTCACAGTTTCAAGCGTCCTCACAGCACACTCACAGTTTCAGGAGTCCTCACAGTTTCAGGCGTCCTCACAGCACACTCACAGTTTCAGGCGTCCTCAAGGCACACTCACAGTTTCAGGCGTCCTCACAGCACACTCACAGTTTCAGGCGTCCTCATAGCACACTCACAGTTTCAGGAGTCCTCACAGTTTCAGGCGTCCTCACAGCACACTCACAGTTTCAGGCGTCCTCACTGCACACTCACAGTTTCAGGCGTCCTCACAGCACACTCACAGTTTCAGGCGTCCTCACAGCACACTCACAGTTTCAAGCGTCCTCACAGCACTCTCACAGTTTCAAGCGTCCTCACAGCACACTCACAGTTTCAGGCGTCCTCACAGCACACTCACAGTTTCAAGCGTCCTCACAGCACACTCACAGTTTCAGGTGTCCTCACAGCACACTCACAGTTTCAGGCGTCCTCACAGCACACTCACAGTTTCAGGCGTCCTCACAGTACACTCACAGTTTCAAGCGTCCTCACAGCACACTCACAGTTTCAGGCGTCCTCACAGCACACTCACAGTTTCAGGCGTCCTCACAGCACACTCACAGTTTCAGGCGTCCTCACAGCACACTCACAGTTTCAAGCGTCCTCACAACACACTCACAGTTTCAAGCGTCCTCACAGCACACTCACAGTTTCAGGAGTCCTCACAGTTTCAGGCGTCCTCACAGCACACTCACAGTTTCAGGCATCCTCAAGGCACACTCACAGTTTCAGGCGTCCTCACAGCACACTCACAGTTTCAGGCGTCCTCATAGCACACTCACAGTTTCAGGCGTCCTCACAGTTTCAGGCGGCCTCACAGCACACTCAAAGTTTCAGGCGTCCTCAAAGCACACTCACAGTTTCAGGCGTCCTCACAGCACACTCACAGTTTCAGGCGTCCTCACAGCACACACACAGTTTCAGGCGTCCTCACAGCACACTCACACTTTCAGCCGTCCTCACAGCACACTCACAGTTTCAGGCCTCCTCACAGCACACTCACAGTTTCAGGCGTCATCACAGCACGCTCACAGTTTCAGGCGTCCTCAGAGCACACTCACAGTTTCAGGCGTCCTCACAGCACACTCACAGTTTCAGGCGTCCTGACAGCACACTCACAGTTTCAAGCGTCCTCACAGCACACTCACAGTTTCAGGCGTCCTCACAGCACACTCACAGTTTCAGGCGTCCTCACAGCACATTCACAGTTTCACGCGTCCTCACAGCACACTCACAGTTTCAAGCGTCCTCACAGCACACTCACAGTTTCAGGCGTCCTCACAGCACACTCACAGTTTCAAGCGTCCTCACAGCACACTCACAGTTTCAAGCGTCCTCACAGCACACTCACAGTTTCAGGCGTCCTCACAGCACACTCACAGTTTCAGGCGTCCTTACAGCACACTCAGAGTTTCAGGTGTCCTCACAGCACACTCACAGTTTCAGGCGTCCTCACAGCACACTCACAGTTTCAGGCGTCCTCTCAGCACACTCACAGTTTCAAGCGTCCTCGCAGCACACTCACAGTTTCAGGCGTCCTCACAGCACACTCACAGTTTCAGGCGTCCTCACAGCACACTCACAGTTTCAAGCGTCCTCACAGCACACTCACAGTTTCAAGCGTCCTCACAGCACAATCACAGTTTCAGGAGTCCTCACAGTTTCAGGGGTCCTCACAGCACACTCACAGTTTCAGGCGTCCTCAAGGCACACTCACAGTTTCAGGCGTCCTCACAGCACACTCACAGTTTCAGGCGTCCTCGTAGCACACTCACAGTTTCAGGAGTCCTCACAGTTTCAGGCGTCCTCACAGCACACTTACAGTTTCAGGCGTCCTCACAGCACACTCACAGTTTCAGGCGTCCTCACTGCACACTCACAGTTTCAGGCGTCCTCACAGCACACTCACAGTTTCAAGCGTCCTCACAGCACACTCACAGTTTCAGGAGTCCTCACAGTTTCAGGCGTCCTCACAGCACACTCACAGTTTCAGGCGTCCTCAAGGCACACTCACAGTTTCAGGCGTCCTCACAGCACACTCACAGTTTCAGGCGTCCTCATAGCACACTCACAGTTTCAGGAGTCCTCACAGTTTCAGGCGTCCTCACAGCACACTCACAGTTTCAGGCAACCTCACAGCACACTCACAGTTTCAGCCGTCCTCACAGCACACTCACAGTTTCAGGCGTCCTCACAGCACACTCACAGTTTCAGGCGTCCTCACAGCACACTCACAGTTTCAGGCGTCCTCACAGCAAACTCACAGTTTCAGGCGTCCTCACAGCACACTCACAGTTTCAAGCGTCCTCACAGCACACTCACAGTTTCAGGCGTCCTCACAGCACACTCACAGTTTCAGGAGTCCTCACAGCACACTCACAGTTTCAAGCGTACTCACAGCACACTCACAGTTTCAGGTGTCCTCACAGCACACTCACAGTTTCAGGCGTCCTCACAGCACACTCACAGTTTCAGGCGTCCTCACAGCACACTCACAGTTTCAGCCGTCCTCACAGCACACTCACAGTTTCAGGCCTCCTCACAGCAGACTCACAGTTTCAGGCGTCCTCACAGCACGCTCACAGTGTCAGGCGTCCTCTAGGCACACTCACAGTTTCAGGCGTCCTCAAAGCACACTCACAGTTTCAGGCGTCCTCATAGCACACTCACAGTTTCAGGCGTCCTCACAGTTTCAGGCGTCCTCACAGCACACTCACAGTTTCAGGCATCCTCAAAGCACACTCACAGTTTCAGGCGTCCTCACAGCACACTCACAGTTTCAGGCGTCCTCACAGCACACTCACAGTGTCAGGCGTCCTCACAGCACACTCACAGTTTCAAGCGTCCTCACAGCACACTCACAGTTTCAGGCGTCCTCACAGCACACTCACAGTTTCAAGCGTCCTCACAGCACACTCACAGTTTCAAGCGTCCTCACAGCACACTCACAGTTTCAGGCGTCCTCACAGCACACTCACAGTTTCAGGCGTCCTCACAGCACACTCACAGTTTCAGGTGTCCTCACAGCACACTCACAGTTTCAGGCGTCCTCACAGCACACTCACAGTTTCAGGCGTCCTCACAGCACACTCACAGTTTCAAGCGTCCTCGCAGCACACTCACAGTTTCAGGCGTCCTCACAGCACACTCACAGTTTCAGGCGTCCTCACAGCACACTCACAGTTTCAAGCGTCCTCACAGCACACTCACAGTTTCAAGCGTCCTCACAGCACAATCACAGTTTCAGGAGTCCTCACAGTTTCAGGCGTCCTCACAGCACACTCACAGTTTCAGGCGTCCTCAAGGCACACTCACAGTTTCAGGCGTCCTCACAGCACACTCACAGTTTCAGGCGTCCTCATAGCACACTCACAGTTTCAGGAGTCCTCACAGTTTCAGGAGTCCTCACAGCACACTCACAGTTTCAGGCGTCCTCACAGCACACTCACAGTTTCAGGCGTCCTCACTGCACACTCACAGTTTCAGGCGTCCTCACAGCACACTCACAGTTTCAGGCGTCCTCACAGCACACTCACAGTTTCAGGAGTCCTCACAGTTTCAGGCGTCCTCACAGCACACTCACAGTTTCAGGCATCCTCACAGCACACTCACAGTTTCAGGCGTCCTCACTGCACACTCACAGTTTCAGGCGTCCTCACAGCACACTCACAGTTTCAGGCGTCCTCAAAGCACACTCACAGTTTCAAGCGTCCTCACAGCACACTCACAGTTTCAGGAGTCCTCACAGTTTCAGGCGTCCTCACAGCACACTCACAGTTTCAGGCGTCCTCAAGGCACACTCACAGTTTCAGGCGTCCTCACAGCACACTCACAGTTTCAGGCGTCCTCATAGCACACTCACAGTTTCAGGAGTCCTCACAGTTTCAGGCGTCCTCACAGCACACTCACAGTTTCAGGCGTCCTCACAGCACACTCACAGTTTCAGGCGTCCTCACTGCACACTCACAGTTTCAGGCGTCCTCACAGCACACTCACAGTTTCAGGCGTCCTCACAGCACACTCACAGTTTCAGGCGTCCTCACAGCACACTCACAGTTTCAGGCGTCCTCACAGCAAACTCACAGTTTCAGGCGTCCTCACAGCACACTCACAGTTTCAAGCGTCCTCACAGCACACTCACAGTTTCAGGCGTCCTCACAGCACACTCACAGTTTCAAGCGTCCTCACAGCACACTCACAGTTTCAAGCGTCCTCACAGCACACTCACAGTTTCAGGCGTCCTCACAGCACACTCACAGTTTCAAGCGTCCTCACAGCACACTCACAGTTTCAGGTGTCCTCACAGCACACTCACAGTTTCAGGCGTCCTCACAGCACACTCACAGTTTCAGGCGTCCTCACAGCACACTCACAGTTTCAAGCGTCCTCACAGCACACTCACAGTTTCAGCCGTCCTCACAGCACACTCACAGTTTCAGGCGTCCTCAAAGCACACTCACAGTTTCAGGCGTCCTCATAGCACACTCACAGTTTCAGGCGTCCTCACAGTTTCAGGCGTCCTCACAGCACACTCACAGTTTCAGGCATCCTAAAAAGCACACTCACAGTTTCAGGCGTCCTCACAGCACACTCACAGTTTCAGGCGTCCTCACAGCACACTCACAGTGTCAGGCGTCCTCACAGCACACTCACAGTTTCAAGCGTCCTCACAGCACACTCACAGTTTCAGGCGTCCTCACAGCACACTCACAGTTTCAAGCGTCCTCACAGCACACTCACAGTTTCAAGCGTCCTCACAGCACACTCACAGTTTCAGGCGTCCTCACAGCACACTCACAGTTTCAGGCGTCCTCATAGCACACTCACAGTTTCAGGAGTCCTCACAGTTTCAGGCGTCCTCACAGCACACTCACAGTTTCAGGCGTCCTCACAGCACACTCACAGTTTCAGGCGTCCTCACTGCACACTCACAGTTTCAGGCGTCCTCACAGCACACTCACAGTTTCAGGCGTCCTCACAGCACACTCACAGTTTCAAGCGTCCTCACAGCACACTCACAGTTTCAGGAGTCCTCACAGTTTCAGGCGTCCTCACAGCACACTCACAGTTTCAGGCGTCCTCATAGCACACTCACAGTTTCAGGAGTCCTCACAGTTTCAGGCGTCCTCACAGCACACTCACAGTTTCAGGCGTCCTCACAGCACACTCACAGTTTCAGGCGTCCTCACTGCACACTCACAGTTTCAGGCGTCCTCACAGCACACTCACAGTTTCAGGCGTCCTCACAGCACACTCACAGTTTCAAGCGTCCTCACAGCACACTCACAGTTTCAGGAGTCCTCACAGTTTCAGGCGTCCTCACAGCACACTCACAGTTTCAGGCGTCCTCACAGCACACTCACACACAGTTTCAGGCGTCCTCACAGCACACTCACAGTTTCAGGCGTCCTCACAGCACACTCACAGTTTCAAGCGTCCTCGCAGCACACTCACAGTTTCAGGCGTCCTCACACCACACTCACAGTTTCAGGCGTCCTCACAGCACACTCACAGTTTCAAGCGTCCTCACAGCACACTCACAGTTTCAAGCGTCCTCACAGCACACTCACAGTTTCAGGAGTCCTCACAGTTTCAGGCGTCCTCACAGCACACTC
Source organism: Eucyclogobius newberryi (assembly GCF_026437365.1). Classification (NCBI taxonomy): domain Eukaryota; kingdom Metazoa; phylum Chordata; class Actinopteri; order Gobiiformes; family Gobiidae; genus Eucyclogobius; species Eucyclogobius newberryi. The sequence goes on from NW_027315834.1 coordinate 51,273,943, forward strand.
ACAGTTTCAGGCGTCCTCAAGGCACACTCACAGTTTCAGGCGTCCTCACAGCACACTCACAGTTTCAGGCGTCCTCATAGCACACTCACAGTTTCAGGAGTCCTCACAGTTTCAGGCGTCCTCACAGCACACTCACAGTTTCAGGCGTCCTCACAGCACACTCACAGTTTCAGGCGTCCTCACAGCACACTCACAGTTTCAGGCGTCCTCACAGCACACTCACAGTTTCAGGTGTCCTCACAGCACACTCACAGTTTCAGGCGTCCTCACAGCACACTCACAGTTTCAGGCGTCCTCACAGCACACTCACAGTTTCAAGCGTCCTCGCAGCACACTCACAGTTTCAGGCGTCCTCACAGCACACTCACAGTTTCAGGCGTCCTCACAGCACACTCACAGTTTCAAGCGTCCTCACAGCACACTCACAGTTTCAAGCGTCCTCACAGCACACTCACAGTTTCAGGAGTCCTCACAGTTTCAGGCGTCCTCACAGCACACTCACAGTTTCAGGCGTCCTCAAGGCACACTCACAGTTTCAGGCGTCCTCACAGCACACTCACAGTTTCAGGCGTCCTCATAGCACACTCACAGTTTCAGGAGTCCTCACAGTTTCAGGCGTCCTCACAGCACACTCACAGTTTCAGGCGTCCTCACAGCACACTCACAGTTTCAGGCGTCCTCACTGCACACTCACAGTTTCACGCGTCCTCACAGCACACTCACAGTTTCAGGCGTCCTCACAGCACACTCACAGTTTCAAGCGTCCTCACAGCACACTCACAGTTTCAGGAGTCCTCACAGTTTCAGGCGTCCTCACAGCACACTCACAGTTTCAGGCGTCCTCAAGGCACACTCACAGTTTCAGGCGTCCTCACAGCAAACTCACAGTTTCAGGCGTCCTCATAGCACACTCACAGTTTCAGGAGTCCTCACAGTTTCAGGCGTCCTCACAGCACACTCACAGTTTCAGGCGTCCTCACAGCACACTCACAGTTTCAGGCGTCCTCACTGCACACTCACAGTTTCAGGCGTCCTCACAGCACACTCACAGTTTCAGGCGTCCTCACAGCACACTCACAGTTTCAAGCGTCCTCACAGCACTCTCACAGTTTCAAGCGTCCTCACAGCACACTCACAGTTTCAGGCGTCCTCACAGCACACTCACAGTTTCAAGCGTCCTCACAGCACACTCACAGTTTCAGGTGTCCTCACAGCACACTCACAGTTTCAGGCGTCCTCACAGCACACTCACAGTTTCAGGCGTCCTCACAGTACACTCACAGTTTCAAGCGTCCTCACAGCACACTCACAGTTTCAGGCGTCCTCACAGCACACTCACAGTTTCAGGCGTCCTCACAGCACACTCACAGTTTCAGGCGTCCTCACAGCACACTCACAGTTTCAGGCGTCCTCACAGCACACTCACAGTTTCAAGCGTCCTCACAACACACTCACAGTTTCAAGCGTCCTCACAGCACACTCACAGTTTCAGGAGTCCTCACAGTTTCAGGCGTCCTCACAGCACACTCACAGTTTCAGGCATCCTCAAGGCACACTCACAGTTTCAGGCGTCCTCACAACACACTCACAGTTTCAGGCGTCCTCATAGCACACTCACAGTTTCAGGCGTCCTCACAGTTTCAGGCGGCCTCACAGCACACTCAAAGTTTCAGGCGTCCTCAAAGCACACTCACAGTTTCAGGCGTCCTCACAGCACACTCACAGTTTCAGGCGTCCTCACAGCACACTCACAGTTTCAGGCGTCCTCACAGCACACTCACAGTTTCAGCCGTTCTCACAGCACACTCACAGTTTCAGGCCTCCTCACAGCACACTCACAGTTTCAGGCGTCATCACAGCACGCTATCAGTTTCAGGCGTCCTCACAGCACACTCACAGTTTCAGGCGTCCTCACAGCACACTCACAGTTTCAGGCGTCCTGACAGCACACTCACAGTTTCAAGCGTCCTCACAGCACACTCACAGTTTCAGGCGTCCTCACAGCACACTCACAGTTTCAGGCGTCCTCACAGCACACTCACAGTTTCAGGCGTCCTCACAGCACACTCACAGTTTCAAGCGTCCTCACAGCACACTCCCAGTTTCAAGCGTCCTCACAACACACTCACAGTTTCAGGAGTTCTCACACTTTCAGGCGTCCTCACAGCACACTCACAGTTTCAGGCGTCCTCAAGGCACACTCACAGTTTCAGGCGTCCTCACAGCACACTCACAGTTTCAGGCGTCCTCATAGCACACTCACAGTTTCAGGCGTCCTCACAGTTTCAGGCGTCCTCACAGCACACTCACAGTTTCAGGCATCCTCAAAGCACACTCACAGTTTCAGGCGTCCTCACAGCACACTCACAGTTTCAGGCGTCCTCACAGCACACTCACAGTTTCAGGCGTCCTCACAGCACACTCACAGTTTCAAGCGTCCTCACAGCACACGCACAGTTTCAGGCGTCCTCACAGCACACTCACAGTTTCAAGCGTCCTCACAGCACACTCACAGTTTCAAGCGTCCTCACAGCACACTCACAGTTTCAGGCGTCCTCACAGCACACTCACAGTTTCAGGCGTCCTCACAGCACACTCACAGTTTCAGGCGTCCTCAAGGCACAATCACAGTTTCAGGCGTCCGCACAGCACACTCACAGTTTCAGGCGTCCTCATAGCACACTCACAGTTTCAGGAGTCCTCACAGTTTCAGGCGTCCTCACAGCACACTCACAGTTTCAGGCGTCCTCAAGGCACACTCACAGTTTCAGGCGTCCTCACAGCACACTCACAGTTTCAGGCGTCCTCATAGCACACTCACAGTTTCAGGAGTCCTCACAGTTTCAGGCGTCCTCACAGCACACTCACAGTTTCAGGCGTCCTCACAGCACACTCACAGTTTCAGGCGTCCTCACTGCACACTCACAGTTTCACGCGTCCTCACAGCACACTCACAGTTTCAGGCGTCCTCACAGCACACTCACAGTTTCAAGCGTCCTCACAGCACACTCACAGTTTCAGGAGTCCTCACAGTTTCAGGCGTCCTCACAGCACACTCACAGTTTCAGGCGTCCTCAAGGCACACTCACAGTTTCAGGCGTCCTCACAGCAAACTCACAGTTTCAGGCGTCCTCATAGCACACTCACAGTTTCAGGAGTCCTCACAGTTTCAGGCGTCCTCACAGCACACTCACAGTTTCAGGCGTCCTCACAGCACACTCACAGTTTCAGGCGTCCTCACTGCACACTCACAGTTTCAGGCGTCCTCACAGCACACTCACAGTTTCAGGCGTCCTCACAGCACACTCACAGTTTCAAGCGTCCTCACAGCACTCTCACAGTTTCAAGCGTCCTCACAGCACACTCACAGTTTCAGGCGTCCTCACAGCACACTCACAGTTTCAAGCGTCCTCACAGCACACTCACAGTTTCAGGTGTCCTCACAGCACACTCACAGTTTCAGGCGTCCTCACAGCACACTCACAGTTTCAGGCGTCCTCACAGTACACTCACAGTTTCAAGCGTCCTCACAGCACACTCACAGTTTCAGGCGTCCTCACAGCACACTCACAGTTTCAGGCGTCCTCACAGCACACTCACAGTTTCAGGCGTCCTCACAGCACACTCACAGTTTCAGGCGTCCTCACAGCACACTCACAGTTTCAAGCGTCCTCACAACACACTCACAGTTTCAAGCGTCCTCACAGCACACTCACAGTTTCAGGAGTCCTCACAGTTTCAGGCGTCCTCACAGCACACTCACAGTTTCAGGCATCCTCAAGGCACACTCACAGTTTCAGGCGTCCTCACAACACACTCACAGTTTCAGGCGTCCTCATAGCACACTCACAGTTTCAGGCGTCCTCACAGTTTCAGGCGGCCTCACAGCACACTCAAAGTTTCAGGCGTCCTCAAAGCACACTCACAGTTTCAGGCGTCCTCACAGCACACTCACAGTTTCAGGCGTCCTCACAGCACACTCACAGTTTCAGGCGTCCTCACAGCACACTCACAGTTTCAGCCGTTCTCACAGCACACTCACAGTTTCAGGCCTCCTCACAGCACACTCACAGTTTCAGGCGTCATCACAGCACGCTATCAGTTTCAGGCGTCCTCACAGCACACTCACAGTTTCAGGCGTCCTCACAGCACACTCACAGTTTCAGGCGTCCTGACAGCACACTCACAGTTTCAAGCGTCCTCACAGCACACTCACAGTTTCAGGCGTCCTCACAGCACACTCACAGTTTCAGGCGTCCTCACAGCACACTCACAGTTTCAGGCGTCCTCACAGCACACTCACAGTTTCAAGCGTCCTCACAGCACACTCCCAGTTTCAAGCGTCCTCACAACACACTCACAGTTTCAGGAGTTCTCACACTTTCAGGCGTCCTCACAGCACACTCACAGTTTCAGGCGTCCTCAAGGCACACTCACAGTTTCAGGCGTCCTCACAGCACACTCACAGTTTCAGGCGTCCTCATAGCACACTCACAGTTTCAGGCGTCCTCACAGTTTCAGGCGTCCTCACAGCACACTCACAGTTTCAGGCATCCTCAAAGCACACTCACAGTTTCAGGCGTCCTCACAGCACACTCACAGTTTCAGGCGTCCTCACAGCACACTCACAGTTTCAGGCGTCCTCACAGCACACTCACAGTTTCAAGCGTCCTCACAGCACACGCACAGTTTCAGGCGTCCTCACAGCACACTCACAGTTTCAAGCGTCCTCACAGCACACTCACAGTTTCAAGCGTCCTCACAGCACACTCACAGTTTCAGGCGTCCTCACAGCACACTCACAGTTTCAGGCGTCCTCACAGCACACTCACAGTTTCAGGCGTCCTCAAGGCACAATCACAGTTTCAGGCGTCCGCACAGCACACTCACAGTTTCAGGCGTCCTCATAGCACACTCACAGTTTCAGGCGTCCTCCCAGTTTCAGGCGTCCTCACAGCACACTCACAGTTTCAGGCGTCCTCACAGCACACTCAGAGTTTCAGGCGTCCTCACAGCACACTCACAGTTTCAAGCGTCCTCACAGCACACTCACAGTTTCAGGCATCCTCACAGCACACTCACAGTTTCAAGCGTCCTCACAGCACACTCACAGTTTCAAGCGTCCTCACAGCACACTCACAGTTTCAGGCGTCCTCACAGCACACTCACAGTTTCAAGCGTCCTCACAGCACACTCACAGTTTCAGGTGTCCTCACAGCACACTCACAGTTTCAGGCGTCCTCACAGCACACTCACAGTTTTAGGCATCCTCACAGCACACTCACAGTTTCAGGTGTCCTCACAGCACACTCACAGTTTCAGGCGTCCTCACAGCAAACTCACAGTTTCAGGCGTCCTCACTGCACACTCACAGTTTCAAGCGTCCTCATAGCACACTCACAGTTTCAGGCGTCCTCAAAGTTTCAGGCGTCCTCACAGCACACTCACTGTTTCAGGCATCCTCAAAGCACACTCACAGTTTCAGGCGTCCTCACAGCACACTCACAGTTTCAAGCGTCCTCACAGCACACTCACAGTTTCAGAGGTCCTCACAGCACACTCACAGTTTCAGGCGTCCTCACAGCACACTAACAGTTTCAGGCGTCCTCACAGCACACTCACAGTTTCAGGCGTCCTCACAGCACACTCACAGTTTCAGGCGTCCTCACAGCACACTCACAGTTTCAGGCGTCCTCACAGCACACTCACAGTTTCAGGCGTCCTCACAGCACATTCACAGTTTCAGGCGTCCTCACAGTTTCAGGCGTCCTCACAGCACACTCACAGTTTCAGGCGTCCTCACAGCACACTCACAGTTTCAGGCGTCCTCACAGCACACTCACAGTTTCAGGCGTCCTCACAGCACACTCACAGTTTCAGGCGTCCTCACAGCACACTCACAGTTTCAGGCGTCCTCACAGCACACTCACAGTTTCAGGCGTCCTCACAGCACACTCAAAGTTTCAGGCATCCTCACAGCACACTCACAGTTTCAGGCGTCCTCACAGCACACTCACAGTTTCAGGCGTCCTCACAGCACACTCACAGTTTCAGGCGTCCTCACAGCACACTCACAGTTTCAGGCGTCCTCACAGCACACTCACAGTTTCAGGCGTCCTCACAGCACACTCACAGTTTCAGGCGTCCTCACAGCACACTCACAGTTTCAGGCGTCCTCACAGTTTCAGGCGTCCTAATAGCACACTCACAGTTTCAGGCGTCCTCAAAGCACACTCACAGTTTCAGGCGTCCTCACAGCACACTCACAGTTTCAGGCCTCCTCACAGCACACTCACAGTTTCAGGTTTCCTTACAGCACACTCACAGTTTCAAGCGTCCTCACAGCACACTCACAGTTTCAAGCGTCCTCACAGCACACTCAAAGTTTCAGGAGTCCTCACAGTTTCAGGCGTCCTCACAGCACACTCACAGTTTCAGGCGTCCTCACAGCACACTCACAGTTTCAGGCATCCTCACAGCACACTCACAGTTTCAGGCGTCCTCACAGCACACTCACAGTTTCAGGCGTCCTCACAGTTTCAGGGGTCCTCACAGCACACTCACAGTTTCAGGCGTCCTCAAAGCACACTCACAGTTTCAGGCGTCCTCACAGCACACTCACAGTTTCAGGCGTCCTCACAGCACACTCACAGTTTCAGGCGTCCTCACAGCACACTCACAGTTTCAGGCGTCCTCACAGCACACTCACAGTTTCAGGCCTCCTCACAGCACACTCACAGTTTCAGGCGTCCTCACAGCACACTCACAGTTTCAGGCGTCCTCACAGCACACTCACAGTTTCAGGCGTCCTCACAGCACACTCACAGTTTCAAGCGTCCTCACAGCACACTCACAGTTTCAGGCGTCCTCACAGCACACTCACAGTTTCAGGCGTCCTCACAGCACAATCACAGTTTCAGGCGTCCTCACAGCATACTCACAGTTTCAGGCGTCCTCACAGCACACTCACAGTTTCAGGCGTCCTCACAGCACACTCACAGTTTCAGGCGTCCTCACAGTTTCAGGCGTCCTCACAGCACACTCACAGTTTCAGGCGTCCTCACAGCACACTCACAGTTTCAGGCGTCCTCACAGCACACTCACAGTTTCAGGCGTCCTCACAGCACATTCACAGTTTCAGGCGTCCTCACAGTTTCAGGCGTCCTCACAGCACACTCACAGTTTCAGGCGTCCTCACAGCACACTCACAGTTTCAAGCGTCCTCACAGCACACTCACAGTTTCAGGCGTCCTCACAGCACACTCACAGTTTCAGGCGTCCTCACAGCACACTCACAGTTTCAGGCGTCCTCACAGCACACTCACAGTTTCAGGCGTCCTCACAGCACACTCAAAGTTTCAGGCATCCTCACAGCACACTCACAGTTTCAGGCGTCCTCACAGCACACTCACAGTTTCAGGCGTCCTCACAGCACACTCACAGTTTCAGGCGTCCTCACAGCACACTCACAGTTTCAAGCGTCCTCACAGCACACTCACAGTTTCAGGCGTCCTCACAGCACACTCACAGTTTCAGGCATCCTCACAGCACACTCACAGTTTCAGGCGTCCTCACAGCACACTCACAGTTTCAGGCGTCCTCACAGCACACTCACAGTTTCAGGCGTCCTCACAGCACATTCACAGTTTCAGGCGTCCTCACAGCACACTCACAGTTTCAGGCGTCCTCACAGCACACTCACAGTTTCAGGCGTCCTCACAGTTTCAGGCGTCCTAATAGCACACTCACAGTTTCAGGCGTCCTCAAAGCACACTCACAGTTTCAGGCGTCCTCACAGCACACTCACAGTTTCAGGCGTCCTCACAGCACACTCACAGTTTCAGGTGTCCTCACAGCACACTCACAGTTTCAAGCGTCCTCACAGCACACTCACAGTTTCAAGCGTCCTCACAGCACACTCAAAGTTTCAGGAGTCCTCACAGTTTCAGGCGTCCTCACAGCACACTCACAGTTTCAGGCGTCCTCACAGCACACTCACAGTTTCAGGCATCCTCACAGCACACTCACAGTTTCAGGCGTCCTCACAGCACACTCACAGTTTCAGGCGTCCTCACAGTTTCAGGGGTCCTCACAGCACACTCACAGTTTCAGGCATCCTCAAAGCACACTCACAGTTTCAGGCGTCCTCACAGCACACTCACAGTTTCAGGCGTCCTCACAGCACACTCACAGTTTCAGGCGTCCTCACAGCACACTCACAGTTTCAGGCGTCCTCACAGCACACTCACAGTTTCAGGCCTCCTCACAGCACACTCACAGTTTCAGGCGTCCTCACAGCACACTCACAGTTTCAGGCGTCCTCACAGCACACTCACAGTTTCAGGCGTCCTCACAGCACACTCACAGTTTCAAGCGTCCTCACAGCACACTCACAGTTTCAGGCGTCCTCACAGCACACTCACAGTTTCAGGCGTCCTCACAGCACAATCACAGTTTCAGGCGTCCTCACAGCATACTCACATTTTCAGGCGTCCTCACAGCACACTCACAGTTTCAGGCGTCCTCACAGCACACTCACAGTTTCAGGCGTCCTCACAGTTTCAGGCGTCCTCACAGCACACTCACAGTTTCAGGCGTCCTCACAGCACACTCACAGTTTCAGGCGTCCTCACAGCACACTCACAGTTTCAGACGTCCTCACAGCACACTCACAGTTTCAGGCATCCTCACAGCACACTCACAGTTTCAAGCGTCCTCACAGCACACTCACAGTTTCAGGCCTCCTCACAGCACACTCACAGTTTCAGGCGTCCTCAAAGCACACTCACAGTTTCAAGCGTCCTCACAGCACACTCACAGTTTCAGGCGTCCTCACAGCACACTCACAGTTTCAGGTGTCCTCACAGCACACTCAAAGTTTCAGGCGTCCTCACAGCACACTCACAGTTTCAGGCGTCCTCACAGCACACTCACAGTTTCAAGCGTCCTCACAGCACACTCACAGTTTCAGGCGTCCTCACAGCACACTCACAGTTTCAGGCCTCCTCACAGCACACTCACAGTTTCAGGCCTCCTCACAGCACACTCACAGTTTCAGGCGTCCTCACAGCACACTCACAGTTTCAGGCGTCCTCACAGCACGCTCACAGTTTCAGGCGTCCTCACAGCACACTCACAGTTTCAGGCGTCCTCACAGCACACTCACAGTTTCAGGCGTCCTCACAGCACACTCACAGTTTCAGGCGTCCTCACAGCACACTCACAGTTTCAGGCGTCCTCACAGCACGCTCACAGTTTCAGGCGTCCTCACAGCACACTCACAGTTTCAGGCGTCCTCACAGCACACTCACAGTTTCAGGCGTCCTCACAGCACACTCACAGTTTCAGGCGTCCTCACAGCACACTCACAGTTTCAAGCGTCCTCACAGCACACTCACAGTTTCAGCGGCTCTGTTTACGCCGCCGTCACAAGCGTCTTTAGTTCAGCGTCTCCTTTGGGACTGCCACGTTCTCCTCCGGCTCAGAGCAGTTTGAAGGCCAGGACGTTCTCTCTTCCCTCACCATCTGCTCCTGCCACAGACTCGGTTCTGCCGCTCTGAGTTTTACCTTCAAAAAAATCCACTCTTTTAAATCATTATTTCCAGAGCGACGTTTGATGTTCTGGCTGTCACTCACACACAGCGGCGAGTGCCATAGTTTCACACATACTGTTTTATTAATGTGTGCGAGCAGAAGACTCCGAGAAGCAGCAACGCAGAGGCAAAACTCCTCTGGTCTCACACTCTTCCTCTGGTCTCACACTCTTCCTCTGGTTCTACACTCTTCCTCTGGTCTTACACTCTTCCTCTGGTCTTACACTCATCCTCTGGTCTTACACTCTTCCTCTGGTCTCACACTCTTCCTCTGGTCCTACACTCATCCTCTGGTCTTACACTCTTCCTCTGGTCTCACACTCTTCCTCTGGTCCTACACTCATCCTCTGGTCTTACACTCTTCCTCTGGTCTTACACCCTTCCTCGGGTCTTAAACTCTTCCTCTGGTCTTACACTCTTCCTCTGGTCTCACACTCTTCCTCTGGTCTTACACCCTTCCTCTGGTCTTACACTCTTCCTCTGGTCTTACACTCTTCCTCTGGTCTCACACACTTCCTCTGGTCTTAAACTCTTCCTCTGGTCTTACACCCTTCCTTTGGTCTTACACCCTTCCTCGGGTCTCAAACTCTTCCTCTGGTCTTACACTCTTCCTCTGGTCTAACACTCTTCCTCTGGTCTTACACTCTTCCTCTGGTCTCACACTCTTCCTCTGGTCTCACACTCTTCCTCTGGTCTCCCACTCTTCCTCTGGTCTCAAACTCTTCCTCTGGTCTCACACTCTTCCTCTGGTCTCCCACTCTTCCTCTGGTCTCCCACTCTTCCTCTGGTCTCAAACTCTTCCTCTGGTCTCACACTCTTCCTCTGGACCAGGAAACGCGCCCTGAATCCAGACCTGACCCACATACTCCCGGTTGGTCCCTGCACTCCTAAACATTGGTAGGTTTAAAAATACCAGATTGTTCGGTGAAAGTGAAACGCTTCTTTGAGACGGAGGCGGACGAAGATTCACACTCATTAAAAGTAAATTAGGTCAGACGCTGAAATGCCCAGAGAGGCTGTCAAAGGCGTGGCCCGCGGTGCGAGCGCGTTAAAGAGCTGCGGTGCAGAGAGGCCCTTCAGACCACACGGGACAAACCACTTTCACATGGCAGAAGGACGACAAACACGGACACATCGAGTCTTTTTTAACTGTAAAAGTCAATAAAAGCTACGACAAAATCAATCTACGTCTTTGTGCATGAAGTACTTTTCTTTTGTTTTCTTGTCTATGAAACACGTGGATCAGTGATTTAAAGGACAAATATTAGACATTAACTGTTGGTATTTCATATTCTAGAGCATAAAACAATATTATTCTGTCAAAGTCGTATGAGACGCCAGAGAAACCGAGCGTTCCAGTCATTCCACACGAGCCTGACGTCCTGGTGCAGCCACACAGTTGTACTGATGGTGATTATGATTTATGGAGTTAAAACAGCAGAAGATTCTCAGATATTTACAATTCCAGGAGATGAAAAGGAGGAAATCAATTCCTCTGGATCCTCAATCCGTCTGTTGTGTCAAACAAAAGATTAAAGAACAATAAACCTCCAGGAGCGAGAGAAGGAGCGACTGTGCCTCATAGAGACCACGCTCTATTCTGAATGTGACCAATGTCCAAAAGAATCTTTACACACAATGAGACACACACAAGACGACATAAGACCATCTTGACACACAATGAGACACACACAAGACGACATAAGACCATCTTTACACACAATGAGACACACACAAGACGACATAAGACCATCTTTACACCTGATCAAGAACTGGACATTATCTCTGTGGGAGGAGCATGTTTTACTTAAATGTTGAGAAAGAAAATTGACAGTGACTCGCCTCAAACAAAATAACAGTAGAATAAACCTCATCTTGATTGAACTACTACTACTACTACTACTACTACTACTACTACTACTACTACTAGTACTACTACTACTACTGCTACTACTACTACTAGTAGTACTACTACTACTACTGCTACTACTACTACTACTGCTACTACTACTACTACTACTACTACCACTACTAGTACTACTACTACTACTACTAGTACTTCTACTACTACTTCTACTACTACTACTACTACTACTACTGCTACTACTACTACTACTACTAGTAGAAAAAGCTTCAGTTGTAGTCATCTGGACTCAGTTTGAAAAAGTAGACGTTTCGACTCTCATCCAAGAGTCATTGTCAATAACAGAATTTAGGTCGAGAACTCCGATATTAATACTGTTCTGTGGTAAGACCCGCCCATTGGGAGGAGCCTTCCTGAAGTAGAAAGAGTTGAAAAAGGGAAACTGAACAGAGAAGGAAGGGTGTTTCTATCCCTTATGTGTCTGGCCTGTCGGAAAAACTGCAGAGAATTTTTAGACAACACGAAGTCCCTGTTTATTTTAAACCAGTCAACACTTTAAGACAAAAACTGGTTCACCCAAAGGACAAATTGCCGACTCAAAAACAGAGCAATGTAGTTTATTCGATCCAATGCAGTGAAGAAAGCTGTAAAGAACGTTACATAGGTGAGACGAAACAGCCTCTACACAAGAGGCTTTATCAGCACAGAAGAAATACTAGTTCAGGTCCACAGAGTGCCGTGCATCTCCATCTTGAAGCCTCTAATCACTCGTTTGAAGACGGTGAGGTGAAGGTTTTAAGCAGGAGAAAAGATGGTTTGAAAGAGGAGTCAAGGAAGCTATTTTTGTTAAAAAAGAAAGACCTTCTTTAAACAGAAATGGAGGGCTTAGGTTTAATCTTCCTGTTATTTATAATGGGTTACTGAACCCCTGGAAAGGTAAAGGACCAGGGAATTCAAATGCTAATCAGGTACTCAGGGTGGTTGAGCCAGGGTCTCACTAAGACAAAGAGGTTTTAACAGCCCATTAAGATTCTGAATAGGCTAGCTCGGTAGATACAAGGGGGGAGTTTCTGTTGAAACCAACAACTCTTTCTACTTCAGGAAGGCTCCTCCCAATGGGCGGGTCTTACCACAGAACAGTATTAATATCGGAGTTCTCGACCTAAATTCTGTTATTGACAATGACTCTTGGATGAGAGTCGAAACGTCTACTTTTTCAAACTGAGTCCAGATGACTACAACTGAAGCTTTTTCTACTATGGAACACGCCTGGACGAATGAGGGATTACACCGACATACTACTACTAGTACTACTACTACTACTGCTACTACTACTACTACTGCTACTACTACTACTACTACTACTACTACTACTAGTACTACTATTACTACTGCTACTACTACTACTACTGCTACTACTACTACTACTACTACTACTACTACTAGTACTACTACTACTACTACTAGTACTTCTACTACTACTTCTACTACTACTACTACTACTACTGCTACTACTACTACTACTACTACTACTACTACTGCTACTACTACTACTACTACTACTAGTACTACTAGTACTTCTACTACTACTACTACTACTACTACTAATACTAGTACTTCTACAACTACTTCTACTACTACTACTACTACTGCTACTACTACTACTACTGCTACTACTACTACTACTACTACTACTGCTACTACTACTACTACTACTGCTACTACTACTACTACTGCTACTACTACTACTGCTACTACTACTACTACTACTTTTACTACTACTACTACTAGTACTACTACTACTACTAGTACTTCTACTACTACTTCTACTACTACTACTACTACTACTAATACCAGTACTACTACACTACTACTACTACTACTAGTACTACTATTACTACTAGTACTTCTACTACTACTACTACTACTACTACTACTACTACTACTACTAGTACTTCTACAACTACTTCTACTACTACTACTACTACTGCTACTACTACTACTACTGCTACTACTACTACTACTATTATTAGTACTACTACTACTACTACTAGTACTTCTACTACTACTACTACTACTACTACTACTACTACTAGTACTACTACACTACTACTACTACTAGTACTACTACTACTACTACAACTACTTCTACTACTACTACTACTACTACTACTACTACTACTACTGCTACTACTACTCCTTCTACTAGTACTACTACTACTACTACTACTACTTCTACTACTACTACTACTACTACTACTACTACTACTACTGCTACTACTACTCCTTCTACTACTACTACTAGTACTACTACTACTACTACTACTACTACTGCTACTACTACTACTACTACTGCTACTACTACTACTGCTACTACTACTACTACTACTACTACTACTACTACTACTACTACTGCTACTACTACTACTACTACTGCTACTACTACTACTACTGCTACTACTACTACTACTACTGCTACTACTA